>NC_031999.1:38209028-38211404 GCF_001879085.1 Nicotiana attenuata
TATATATATATATATATATATATATATTGTATTGGTCGAAATCGACCAGACGAGAATCCGCATAGAGAGAAACACCAAACATTCGCTTAGGCCGAAGTCGTATCCGCACAATGCTATAATAACACGCACCTCGGCCACGGCCGAGGTCATGTATTCCAAATGCTTGAACGGCGAATCGGACGTTACGGCATTTCAGAGAATCAGCCAGTAATACAATCAAACGACTTAAGTACAATGGATAATGACCGTTGGGTAAAGGAAAATACCTCTTATACAAACTGAGAAGAAGAAGAGAGGGGGCTCAAACAAATTCGCACACAGATATATCATATGAGGAAGAGGGATCTTCATCTCTCCCTCTACCCACGAAGGAGAAAGAAGCAAGGAAGCTCAGATCCTCAATATATCTCATTAGTCTCATCATATCAAGCTGGGGGGTTCAATCTTGTTAAAGATCAGTGACCCTTTTTATCTGCATATTCTTCACTATTAATCAATGTAATCACCATTATTTTCTCATATAATGTGATTCAACTATGGTTATGGTTAAATCTTATGCTCTGCTATGTTTGTTCATTCTTATCTTCTATCTTAGATCTAGGGTAAATTACATCTCGTTAGGATTTGCCTAAAATCTTTTAATCTAATTAGTTTGACAAGGAGTCTAAGGCCTCATTTGTTTGCACTTAATGGAGGTCTGAATCTTAATCATTCAGATCTCAGACATTAAGTGCGTTTGTTTTTAAAGTCTGAATCTTAATTATTCAAATTTTAATCATTAAGTGTGTTTGTTTTTTTTTATTTCACAATCACTTAATGGGTCTGAATAGGTCTGTATGATTAAGATCTATAACAGAGACTTAATTTCATTAAGATGCTATCATATATTCATTATTAACTGTCGCCGCCGCCTACCATTATCAACTACCACCATGCCGCCGCCACCACCACCATACTCAACCATCACCACCACCCCCACCACCACCACCTCCGCCACCACCACGCCACCATCATCCTTAATCATAGCCTCCATTATCGACCATCACCACCTACTATTCCCACCACTCCGACCACCATCATTCTTACCCACAAACAACACTCATCCGCCTCAACTACCACAACCAACCACCCCCATCACCATCAACAACCACAGCCGGCACTGTCCATCAATATAACCTACCACCACCCACCCACCACCTTCCCCAATCACAACTACTACCACCACCCGACATTATTAACTATCACCACCCACCACCACCATCCTCAATCATAATCGTCATCACTACTAATCACTGCTAGCTACTAGCATGAACCACCACCATCAACCAAAACTACCACCAACCACCGCCTCTAGTCGGCATTCACTCGTTAGCCATCACCACCAACAACTATCATATTTTAAAAAAACTATATAGTTTATTGATAGAATATTAGATTAGTTAGTATTTCATTTGAATTTTATGTTTATTAATTTTCAAATAAAAATAAATTTTATACATTCAGATGTTAAAAATCAAACAGTCTTAATTATTTCTATTCAAATCTTAATACACATCTTAATATATTCCGATATGTATTCAGATTCAGATGTCTTAATCTTAATACACATCTTGATATTCAGATATGTATTCGGATTCAAACGTCTTAATCTTAAAAAAATAATTGAGGGCTAAATCTTTTTGGTCAAACATATATGTCATTGGATACTATCACACGTAATTATGAACTGGAATATGTAAAAGACAACTTGTAAAATATTTAAATAATGAATTTTTAAAAGCATCAACCCATAAGAATAATTTGAACTGAAAATTTTCAGAAAATTCTACACTAGATTGGATGTTAAAAATAGAATAAAACATGCTGTTTGTTCCAAATCTATATAGTGAGGGAGAGAAATAGATTACATATGGGATAACAAGTGACATGGAGCAAAAGTTATGATAATTATAAGAAATTTACGCCCGTAATTCAAGCCATTTGTCCGTTTTGAAGTACAATATTTTCCTTTAACAATTTGTTTGGATGGTGGTTATCCATAGTTTTTGTTACTTATCTGTATTGCTATAAGTAAATAAAACAGTAATCTTTCTGAAAAATAAAACAGAAAGTTAGTAGAGACAATTCTGAAAAATAATATTCGAACTTCAAAATAATTTTTGAAACGTTGAAGGAACAAATCGAGCCCACTGAATACACAGTGTGTCCTTAAGGAAATTATTCCCCTCAAGTACACGAGGTTATGGAATATATCCTCCTAGGATAGAACGATTTAACTCACCGGAGTGTTGGTACCAAAAACGCCGATGATCAGCGAACCACTCGATGGCAGCAAAACACACTGGAATTTTAGTGCAGAAGAAGAAGAAGATAATC
>NC_031999.1:38211788-38252774 GCF_001879085.1 Nicotiana attenuata
TGCACCACCCGATAGATAGAGAGACAGAGAACTGGATCTCGATTCGAGATCTTCGAGTTTTCCATCGGCCTGATATGCCGCTTTGGCTTTGTTATTGCGGGGTTGTTCTTCCTTTTCCGACGCTTTTCTTCCTTTGGTCCATGTAAGAACTACGCGATTTGCTATGAAATACCCCACAGACGGGCGCCAAATTGTTTGCTCAAAAGTTATTCATGTGCTTTATGAGTGCAAAAACAAACAAATAAGTTTACGGTAAAAAATCATAGCATAATCGTAATAATCCATTGGACCAACGAAGAACATGAAAATAAGTAACTCAAGGTTAGGAGAAGAAATCTTAACAGACTTTTATTGATAAATATTGGTTTGGTTTGCCTCTCCATGAAGAGGTTTCAGAGCCTTACAATGGTGTTTTCTCTTCCCATAAGATGGGTTATATTTTTCTCTTCTCTCTCTTGTCAATAGTGGTGAAGAAGCAGGCCCCCCTTCTAGGGCTTCCACTTCTTAGTATTATAGAGTTGAGCTTCGTGAGCTGGCAATAAATGGCCGTGGCCACGCTGAGGTTCCGTCCCCATGGGGAATGACTGGGCCGTGCCCTCGTAGATTTAGCATCGGACAAGAGTCGAATCCTGTTATGAATAAGTGGCCATACCACTTATTAATTATGGATTAGCTCAAGACCAGATTAACTCAGTTAATTACCGTGAGATCGGATTCTGACCCATTACAGAAAATCTAGAAGCCTTGTTTATCTTTTTTCCATTACAAAATATGCATGACTAACAATTCAATCTTAACTGCTACACAAAGTTAAATAAACAATAAAGTTGCCTGTTGTAAATGCTTAATTTTTTGCCATGTCTTTTTATTCTATATATATATATATATATATATATATATATAATATATATGTGTGTGTGTTTTATGTGTGTGTTGCTTATTTGTGTGTATGTAGGTTTTCGAGAGTTTTATTATGATTTAATTAAGAGAAGAACCAAAACTTTGGGCTAGTGTTTTTATTATTTTTAAAGTGAAATGGGCTAAAAAATCGGGCCAAATCATTGGCCCAATTGCACCAACCCCAGACCAATTGATGCTTGCCAAGACCCGGATCAAAACGACGATAGTTTCATAATAAAACTTACGTCGGTTTCACTAAATGAAACAAGATCAAATCTTGACCCCTCCATTCCATCTTGATCCAATGGATCTCATTTGACTCTTTGGCTAGGTATTTAAAGCCTCCAAAAATCTGAAAAATTTCCCCATTATCCACCATAATTCTTTTCTCTTTTTCTCTGTATCACTCTCTCCCCCCTCTCTGCCACGCCGCCCCACCGCCGCCCGTCGCCGCCGGCCGTGAAATCGCCGCCGCCGGCGGCTAACCGCTCCAATCCACCCTAAAATTTTTACCCATCTCTTCCCCTCTTCGCTCCTCTTTCTACCGATTACCACTCATTAATCCCCAACCCTCTCCGCAATTCGTGATCAATCGCGCCTCACCGAAAACCCCTACGCCAGCCGCCCATCCACCCCAACACTCCAACATTTTATCACCACGAAGCCTCTCTTCTCCCTCTCCATATCTCCGACTCAAAAATCAAAAAAACCCACGCCGCCCAGCGCCACCACACTGCCCTTAGCGCCGCCAGCCACTGCCGCCCATGTTTCTTTTCTCTAACCGGCCTCGAGCAAGGTGTGCGTTGATATTATTGAAACCGGATTCGGATTCACCGGAATTTTTTGGTTCAAGAAATATAACAATAGAAGCTTTGCTCGAAAGTCGTACCACTGCCTATCGTCGTCTCCCGGATGCTCGAGTATATCGGAAAATCGCAACCCCGCCTCCGTTATTATTTTTCTAATTTTTTTTTGTTTTGGGTTTTTAGTTTAGAGTTAGTTTCTGTCTTGTTTCTTTATTCTAATCCATTTCTGATTATTGTTTGTCTTTTAAATCCGCTTCACGCGATATCGTGCGTTCCGTTTGGCTTTAATAGTTAATTTTTGTTTGCTCATGTTGGTTCATAATTATCATGTGTTGAAATTTAACACATGTTTTAATACATTGGTTTAATTTGAATCAAGGTTGATATTGGTGTTGTTAAAATCTGAAATTTAGATATTTTGTAGGATTACGTAGTAGCTTTCTTTAGTAGGGTGGCTGAAGTGACCCTTTGGCTCCTGCCATAGCAGATTTCAGGCTGTCCTTTCACCTTTTGGACAGCCTTAGCACACAAATTTAGCCTCTTTTGACAGATTTTTGTTGAACCAAAATCTGTTCCAAAAAGTTGGCTTTCTTTTGCCTATTTAAGGGCTGCCCTTCTTCTTATAGGGACTAGATCACAACTTCCATAGACATTTTTTAGCAATTGCTTAAACACACAAAAACATAAAAAATTTCAGCAGTTGAAAACACTGAAAAGTAAGCTGAAATGGTGAGCCTTAGGAGTGGAATCTTAGAGTGCAAAACTTTTAGAAAAGTATAAGTCCTTTAGAGTTCGTTTCTGGGTTTCTTCTCGAAGTTTTCGAGCTGTTTTACATGGATTTTGCTGCCTGGTTTTCTGCTGTTTTGCTGCATGCTTTTATTGCTGGCTTTAGTTGCTGAACTTCCATTCTTCGTTGTTGTATTTATTTTTCTGCGACTCAAGGTAACTCTTTAATCTTATGTTGCAGATATTTTCACATTAACAAGAAGATTTGGAACTCATCTTGATTGTTGGAGCATATCCATTTAAATAAATGAGGTGCTTAGCTAAATTTCTTTATGTTTAAATATATCTTGTTGTAGTCATAATGTAAAAAAATAAATCCTTGCGTTGATCAAACACTCTTTACTTCATGTTGTTATTTGTCTTTACTATCTATATATAGTTTTGATGCATATAAAATGAGAATGTTTCAAGTAGGTTGCCAATGTGCTTAAAGGACTCCTTTTGCACCTTTGCAATTCTGGCCAGTTTATGATAGGCTATTCTTTAAAAGAAAATAACAAAAGAGCCATGCTTGAAACCTTTATTTATTGTGAATAAAATTCAGATTTTACCATGTGACCATTCTCTGCTAGGATTTTTAGATTTTTTTTGGTAGAAAGTGGCTAGATCTTAAATAGGTGTTTGAAATTGCTAGTTAAAAATAAGGGTTAATGGCTTAGAACAACAAGAGGTCAGACTCGCAATTTACCCCAGGTGGGCTATCTTAGTAAACCAGCATTTGAAATTCATGGGCTTTCAGCTTATTGCCCATTTTCGGACTCAATAATGGGCCAAGGCATATTCTGTCAATAGGTCCAATGCCTTAAGAAGTCTATAAACATTTTGTCCATTTATTTTATAGATGTGGCTAAATACATAACTAATAAGCAAATTGGCCACTTTCTCAATAAATAAATAGCTGGCCATCTTTTAAAAATCCATAAGCTGGCCCATTTCTCCTTTTAAACAAGAAGTTGGCATTATTTCTTTAAAAAAGATTGAGTTGGTCCAACATTTATTTGCAAAATTTTCCACATAAGGCTAGAAGATAATAATAGAAATCAGATTTATGTTATTAATTAATTAACACATTTTCCTTTTTATTAGTTGAATTGCTAGGCAATCAGTAGGCACGCTTAAATTCTTTTCAATTCACGGATTCGCATTGCATGGCGTGATATTTACATTCAATAATTTAATTCACAATCTCTTACTATATCTATAGTTTTAGTTAAATTTCTAATCCTTTCACCATACTCGCGGATTCGCTCGCGTAGCGCGATAGTAACTTTTTAATAGCGATAGTAACTTTTAATAAATAATTTTCTCAAAACACAAATCAGATTTTTTCCGAAAATACTAGCGTGCTAATAATCCTTTGTCATAACTGCGGATTCGCTTGCGTAGTTCTGTTACGACAAAATTAATAAAAATTCGTTTTGGTCGCATATTCGCTTTCGTAGCGCGGTTAGGAACAATTTTATACTATTTATATCATACTTTTTTTAACAACTTTAATAATTAAAAGCGGATAGGTAAAACATGAAAATACATATAAATCACAGTTTGTCCAAAATTAGCTCAAGCCAAGTTTTAAGTCAATAAAGCGACCGTGCTAGAACCACGGGACTCGGGGAATGCCTAATACCTTCTCCCCGGTCAACAGAATTCCTTGCCCGAACTTTGTTTTCGCGGACCGATAAAAATAGAGTCAAACTTTTCTTTGACTAGGGATTCAAATAAAAGGTGACTTGGAACACCGAAAACCAATTCCAAGTGGCGACTCTATAAATAAAATAATCCCTACTCAAATTTGTCACTTCAATTGGAAAAACTCTTTAACCCACCATAATATCCATACACATACATATTCTTTTCGGGGGTACAAAAAGTGGTGTGACACTTGTGCATGTAAACAGATACTTTACGCTTAGTAGTCTCTGTCTGTGAGAGCTTGAGATATTTAAAGGTTCTTTTGTCTGCTTGACTTAAATCAATTCCTATATCATCTCCTATTTTTAGATCCATAAATTACCTGAGGTGCCTCTTCTACTAAAGGGAATCCGAACCAAAAAGAATGAAAAATGAAGATAAAAAGTAAATCTTTAGCAAAAACAAAAAGAAACAGGACATATATTCAGTTAGTTTTCTTTAGAAAAAATAATTTACTGAATTTGATATTTGTTCTTGCTGCTATGCTATTGAGGTCCTTGCACAATATTATGTCATTAGACTCAAAAATATTGTTCAAATGAAAAGGTACGAGATATGAAACATAAGCATTCAATTCCGCAGTTTCTCTGCCCTCCAACCAAAGAGGATAAAATAAACAAATTATAAAGCACTGAATATATATGCAGCATAAATTAAAGATTTCACTTCAAAAAGTTTCCAACAAAGGTTATCAGTAATTGAAGAAACACAAAATACCTTAGAGAAATAAGAAATCTAAACACCAAGCACAAGATGCAAAGATCTACAAAGTCAAAAATGATGTGGAGAAAATAACAATGAAGAATAGAGAAAAATACCTTGGTACCCTATGTTCTAGCGACGAGGGTATTACAGACGATCTAAGAAGCAATTCCTACTGGGTTTTCTCCATTCGTCTAGCTCTAAGCAGATCCCATTGCTGTGCGTGAGGAGGAAGCTTTAGAGAAGTGGCAAGGGTGTTTTCTTGACTCGGCGTCTTCTCTATTTGCCGGATTCAGTGACTTCGGTTAGGGTTTGTGGCTAACATCAACAAGAGTAAGCTATCGGAAGGCGTGTGCTTTGCCAGAGATGTGGCCTTGCGCCCTTGCCGGAGATGTCGCCATCGCTAGAGCTATTGGGACTAGCTTGTCGGAGCTTTTGGACAGTACTTTTAGGAATAGAGAGCTGGGGGTTCGATGTCTTTTAGGCAAGAATAACTTTGGAAAATTAGAGGAGGTTTCTTTGTTCTTTATTTTTTTAAAAGTTCGGATGGACCTAGGTTGGGGTTAAGAAAATTATTAGAGGGAAAATAAGGAGGGAAATGAAAAGCGTCCCAATGTAAAATAATTAGTCGCTACAAAGATCTCTATTACAACGCTTACTGCAACCGTTGCAGTAGACACATCTGTGGCAACGGTTAATCAACTATCGCGACGATTCTATTTCAGAAGTGTTTCAATAGGGCTTAAAGTCTATAACACGTATAACCGTTGCAATAGACTTGTTATTGCAACAGTTGTAAAACCATTGCAAAAAAATCGTTGCAATAGGCTTATTTTCTGGTAGTGAATAAATGTGCAGGATGAGGACAAATGAAATTGAACCCTTCACAGTCCTTAAAGAGATCCCCTTAAAGCTCCACATGTGGTGGAATGATCACTAGATAAGGCAGTAGAGAAATAGTGGTAAAGGTTCTGGGAGGCCTCGTCGGACTATTGAACCTTTACCACTATTTNGCCTCGTCGGACTATTGAACGTCAAGCCAAGGTTGGACATAATTGAAGCTTTAATACCTTTTTGGGACCCGACTCGCAATGTGTTTCGTTTCTCTGACTTTGAGCTCACACCTACATTGGAGGAAGTTGCGGGTTATGTGGGCCTTAATGGAAACCTTAGAAGTCGATATCCATTGTCACCAAGACCGGTATCTCCCCGCAGATTTCTGGATTTGCTGAGTATTAGTCGGGATATTCAGGACGGAAATTTATCTGAAGGGTATTGCACGCTCCGGTTCTTGTATCATCGATATGGTAACCCCCGCGGTTTTGAAGAGCCGAACACTGGTCTAACCCATGCCGGAAATAAAGACAAATGGGAGGCAAGGCGGGGTTTAGCTTTTATGGTAGCCTTCCTGGGTATTGTAGTTTGTCCACGAAAAGATGGTAATATAGAGATAGGTCTCGTGGGAATGATCGATGTTGCAATCAAGAAAGCCAACAACACTATGGTTCCTCTGATCTTATCTGAAATCTACCGAGCCTTGACTATCCGTCGGGAAGGGGGAAAGTTCTTCCAAGGTTGCAATCTGTTATTACAATTATGGATGCAGGAACATCTCTGCCACCGGGTTGGATATATGAATTATGGTATGACCGGTTTAAGTTGCATTGAAGAATTTGAAAGCCGAGTAGTGGGTATTGAATTCCCCGAGGGTACTGAAGCTTGGCTTGCACATTTGAGATCCTTGACTGCCGATAAAATTGAGCGGGCATTCGGATGGCTTCCTGTCACCGAAGCAGTGTACACGTCAGCTGAAGTGTGTTATATCCTCTTGATGGGCATCCGAAGCATCCAGCCTTATGCTCCCTACATGGATTTGTGCCAATTAGGAAGATTTCAAACCGTCCCCAATGATGAAGATTTGAGTAAACATGTCATTGAATTGGGTCCAAAAGCCGCATTTCCAGAAGGGAAAATTCGCCAAGTGTGGAACGAATGTAGATTTCTTGAACCTAAGACCATGGTGCGAGATCTAGCAAGAGGTGAAATGGACCCTAAGTACATTGTCTGGTTCGGCAAAAGATTTCAGATTCCTGAAAGGCCCGCAAAGAGACCCCATGTCAAACAGTTCACCGATGGGGCACAAGTGCAATGGGACTGGTTGACCAAAGAAAACGAGTACAGGGCCAAAATAAGCCAGTTGGAAAGGCAAGTCATGGAGCTTCAGTTTGAAAATGGTGTTCAAGCCGCCGCAGACAAGGGAGAAAAGAAAAAAACTAACTCAAGAAAATGAGGCCCTCAAAGCTCAGATCATGAAGATGAAAATAGCTACCAGAAACCCGGAAAGAAGCCGGGCTGATGAAAGACTTATAAGCGGTTTAAAAAAGAAAGTCCTCGAGTGTCAAGAAGACCTGGAAAAGTCTGAAGCCAGTCTAGCAAAAATCCGGGCACAATGGACAAAGAAGGCAGATGAACGGGCACGGTTTGTGCAACAAATGAAGAGGAAATATGAAGGGACCATCACTAGCCTAAGAAGAAAGGTAGCCACTCTCGAGAATGAGGCAGCCAAGCAGGTTAAAGATTTCAAAGCTGATAGGGAGCACTGTTATGATCTGATGGCTCAAATGGAGGAAGAAATAGAGCAATTGCAAAACCAACACCTTCATGACTCTCAAGTGTTAGAAGCCCGAAATCAGCAGATAGGGCGGTTGCTTCAAGAAAAAGGCAGAATTAGAGAGAGGATCAGAACCATCGCTGACTATATTACCATGAAGTGCCAAGCGTGCGAGGACATGACTCGTACCACCTTTCTCGCTGTAGTGATGACTTTCGTCCGCCAGGTTATGAGTGATTTGGAGTGACTGCAAGGGGGTCTCGCACATAGGCCCGTGGCGAGGCAGAATGATGCCCCGCGGGCCCACGAGTTGAAGCTTTAATGTATTCCTAATTTTTCAAGTATCGAGTCTGTATTTTGGTTTATTTTGAGTCAGTTTGTAGTTTTTTCCTTCCAAGAAAATGAGTAGTTTAGCGTCTTTTGTAATAGAAGTTTTATTAATGAAAAATCGAAAATTCCCAAAAAAAATAGTTTCCTTACTTTTTGCATTTATTTTTCTTGAACTACGTAATGATCTGATTCACACGGCGTCATGATACGTAGGCAATCCTCATCGGATCCGGTCATAATTTTGTGAATAGCTCCAATAAGAAAAGAAAATGAAAAAAAAATGAGAGAAAAAAGGGCAAGAGAAGAAAAGAAAAGAAAAACAAAAAGAGAGATGAAAAGGGAAGAGTGAAAGTGGAAAGAAGAAAAATGGAGAAAAATAAGTTAAGCCGGGATGAAGCATGCAATTGTTGCAAAACATGTAGAAATACATTTAACTGTATAGGTGCATCATACCCCAATTACCTATCTGTTATTTGTTTCAAACTAACCGTTTGCTGCTGTTACTACATCAGTACAGGTTTTTTATAGAACGTGGTTGGTTTTTATGGTAACCTAGCTTCGCACCCATACTTTACTAGATCAAAGGGGAGCATCGGAATGTCTTCAGAAATGACTCTGCCAACAATTCCCATCACGGACGATAGCCCAATCTCGGGCATCCGACCTCAAAATCGGCAGCTGCGGAAGAAAATAGAATCCTGCGTCTTCGGGTTATGGAAATGTGGGACGCTTGGGCAAATGGAAGAGAGCCGCCAAGCGCAATCCCGGGATTCCCCGAACTTTTTCTTAGAGCAAGCGGTACCTTCACTGTTCCGATCAGTCACCCAAATACACCACTAGGACACCCGACTATCTCAGCTCATTTTGTGGGAACACCTTCAGAGGTTCGCTCCCAGGTGTTAATGTCTGGTGCAGCTTCAAATATCTTCACCGCTCCCCCATGCTCGGCCACAGCACAACCTACACTGCCTAGGCCCAGTTTTGACCCCTCAGCTTTCACCTTCCAAATGGAACCTCCTCAGTTTCCCACTTATACTTATTCTCAGCCGCCCCAATTTGAGTTCACTGCAGGGCAAGAAAAGACTACCAAAACTCCTGAGCAAGATGAAATTGCGAGAAAAATAAGGAGTATGGAACAAAGCCTCAAGAACATACAAGGCTTGAGTGGGCAGAAAAGTGTGTCTTATGCCGATTTATGCATGTTCCCTCATGTGCATCTACCCATGGGATTCAAAACCCCAAAATTTGAGAAGTATGATGGACACGGTAATCCTCTTGCTCATCTCAAGAGATATTGTAACCAGCTGCGAGGAGCCGGTGGAAAGGAAGAACTCCTCATGGCCTATTTCGGAGAAAGTCTGGTTGGCATCACATCTGAATGGTACATGGACCAAGACATATCCCGCTGGCACATCTGGGATGATCTTGCTAGAGATTTCGTCAGGCAGTTCGAGTACAGCATTAATATTGCTCCAGATAGGAACTCAATGACAAACTTGAAGAAGAAATCCTCGGAAAGCTTCCGAGAGTACGCAGTTAAATGGCGTGAGCAGGCCTCCAGGGTAAAGCCTCCGATGGATGAGGTTGAAATGGTCACAGTTTTCCTCCAAGCTCAGGAAGCTGACTACTTCCAAAATATGATGTCCGCAATGGGTAAACCGTTCGCTGAAGCCATCAAGATTGGCGAAATGGTTGAAAATGTGTTGAAAACGGGTCGAATTCTAAGCCAATCCGCTATTAGAGCTACCTCCAAGCCATTCAGGGTAGGTCTGGAGGAGTAGCAAAGTGCAAGAAAAAGGAAGAAACATCCATGGCAGCGTCGAGTGCAAGAAAACACCGTACTCCCAGATCCCTCTTCTCAGATAGGACCCCACAACATTATTACCCTCACCAGGACCTAGCCTATGCTCCTCAGCCATACACGGTCATGAATGCTCAACCTTATGTCCAGCCACAACAACAAGCCAACCGGAACCAAGCTCCATTTCCTAGAAACCAACCTCCTTACCAAACCCACTACAACCCCCGGCCTCCACAAAACAATTTCCACCCCAGTGAACCGCCCAAGAGGCCAAATTTTACACCAATCGGCGAATCCTACTCCAGCATGTTTCCAAAGCTTGTTCAAATGGGTCTGCTACAGCCTGTTCCTCAAACTAAGCAAAACCCGGCCTTACTCGCTTACAGAGCTGGTGCCCGATGCGCCTATCACTCAGGGGCACAAGGGCATGACATAGATGATTGCTGGACTCTGAAGAGAGCCGTGGAGAATTCGATAGAACAAAGGAAGATAGTGCTAAGGGATGAAGATATTCCCAATGTGACCAACAACCCACTGCCAGCCCACAACAACGGGCCGGTAATCAGTATGATTTGTGAGGACAAGGAATTTGACCCAGCGTTGAAGGCCATCATTGCCATCGCTGATGTGGAAAGGAAACCAAAAGCTACCCCGAAGCAAGACAAAGAGGAGAGAAAGAACAAAACCACCCCTCCAAAGTCGGAGAAGAAAATTAAAGTTGAAACTGGGGCAACGCCTCCCAAAGATGTTGTTCTCTATGTCCCTCGAGTCCGCAAAGAAAAGCAGATGACTTTGAGTCCTCCCAGAAGATTCCAGCTGAAAAAGACAACCCAAATGTAAGTTCCCAAGGGAGCTTATGTGATGCGGGGACCAATTAATCCACCAAGGCTGAAAGAGCCTGTGGTTATTGGCCGCGCGCCACAGAAGCCTATGACAGATCCTGCCGCTGTGCCCTGGAATTACAACAAATCAGTGGTGACCTATAAGGGGCAAAGAAATCTCAGGAGAAGTTCAAGAAAATAACCCAGTTGAAAAGTATTTCAATTTGGAAGAGGTGAACAATGCCACTAGAAAGCGCTTCCCATCTAAGAAGCTCGTGGGTGCCGAAGAAGCGGAAGTCTTCTTTCAAAAGATGAAAATGGCGGATTATGAGGTGATCAACCAGCTTCCAAAATCTCCCGAACAAGTCTCCTTATTATCTCTGTTGACGAGCTCCACCGAACATCAGAAGGTATTGATCAAAACCCTTAACGGAGCCTGTGTGCCTGTCGAGACTTCTGTAGAGCAGTTGGAACGAATGGTAGAAAGATTTTTCGCAATCAACCAGATCTCCTTCAGCAAAAATGACTTGCCCCCAGAAGGGGCCGCACATAACAAAGCCCTGCACCTAACAGTCAAATGCGAAGGGTACTACGTGAAGAGGGTTATGGTGGATGGAGGTTCTGGGGTAGACATCTGCCCACTCTCAACTTTACAGCACATGAAAATTGGGACCGAAAGAATCCGACCCAACAATGTCTGCGTACGAGCCTTCGATGGTATAAAAAGGGACACGATTGGAGAGATCGATCTAATTCTGACCATCGGCCCAGTAGACTTTGAAGTAACCTTCCAGGTTCTAGACATGGACACATCCTACAACTTTCTTTTGGGGAGGCCATGGATCCATGCAGCGGGGGCTGTACCCTCTACTCTTCATCAGATGGTAAAGTTCGAGCATGAGGATATAGAGATCGTGGTCCACGGGGAGGACGAGCAATCAATTTATCGGGACCCATCAGTCCCATGTCTTGAAGCAAGAAAGGGGAGTGAGCACATAGTTTATCAGGCCTTCGAAGTTGTGGTTGCAGATCAGTACGAAGAAGGAAACCCTTGCCCCCAACCCTTCCTTTCCAATGCATCAATCATGATGGCTAAATAAATGATCCGACATGGCTTCAAACCGGGGAAGGGACTTGGGAAATCCTTGCAAGGAATAGCTGAACCCATTACCCTGCATGCCGCTGAAAAGTTCTTCGGGGTAGGCTTCTGACCCACTCCAGCTGATATAAAATGGGTAGATGACAGAAAAGAATGGTGGATGGGTTTTGCCTCAACCGCTGCTGCATCTGTACAGAACATTTGTCAAGCCAAAATACAATGAAGAAGAGGAGGATGAGGCCTTTACGGCCGAAGAGATTGAAGAGATCTGTGGGGCAATGAGGAAGATACTATATGAAACCCAAATTGTCCAGACAGGGGAGGGCTCAAGCACCGCTGAGGTGCTGTATATGGGACCTAACGCCAAGCTGCAGAATTGGAAGGCTACGCCATTCCCAATCAGGCGGGAGTCCCGGTAGACTTGTCCTCCCACTTTTTCTGCATTGCAAGTTATTCCAGGGTGTAACTCGGATGTTTTCTTTAGTTTCTTGTCTTTTAATTTCCAAATGTAAACCCTGTTATCTTCAAATTCCAAGAAATGATATCAATATTTCATCGTTCATATTTCTTTATTCTTTCTGATTTTGCTATTTTTCTCTTTTATTTCTTCTTTCAGTTCTAATAATGCGGCTTTAAATAACACGACATGCTTGCGGACTTCATGCCCAGATCCAAACACATTGTTTAACTGTGAAATAATGAACCAAGAACCGGAATACGATGAAGAAGAGGCTTTTAGGGAAATAAATCGAGGATTGGAACAATTTGAGAATAAACCTAAGCCGAACTTAAATGATACTGAACCGGTTAACTAGGGAAGTTCTGAAGAAATCAGGAAAACCAAGATAAGCATTCACACAGATGGAAAAACACGGGATGCATTAATCCAACTTCTGTTTGAGTTCAAAGATGTGTTTGCTTGGTCATATGATGACATGCCGGGACTGAGTGTCGATTTGGTGGTTCATAAGTTGCCGACTTACCCCGATTATCCCCCTGTCCAGCAAAAGCAAAGAAAGTTTAAAACTGACATCAGTGACAAGATCAAAGAAGAAATCACGAAACAGTTGAAAGCAGGGGTGATCCGAGTGGTCCGGTACACCACATGGCTAGCCAATGTAGTTCCAGTACCGAAGAAAGACGGGAAGACCCGAGTGTGTGGATTACAGAGATTTAAACAAGGCAAGTCCCAAAGATAACTTCCCTTTGCCCAACATCCACATCCTTGTTGATAACTGCGCCAAGCATGAGATACAGTCCTTCGTGGACTGTTACGCAGGATATCACCAGGTGTTGATGGATGAAGAAGATGCCGAAAAATCTTTTACCACACCTTGGGGTACATACTGTTACAGAGTCATGCTGTTTGGTCTGATGAATGCTAGGGCAACCTACATGAGGGCCATGACTGCCATTTTCCATGATATGATGCATCAAGAGATAGAGGTGTATGTGGACGACGTAATCATCAAGTCCAAAACCCAGGATGACCACGTTCGAGACCTGAGAAAATTCTTTGAGCGATTGCGCAAATATGATTTGAAGTTGAACCCAGCCAAATGTGCGTTTGGAGTCCCATCGGGCAAACTTTTGGGTTTTATAGTCAGCCAGAGAGGTATCGAGTTAGATCCAACAAAAATAAAATCTATCCGGGATTTGCCTCCTCCGAGAACCAAGAAAGATGTGATGAGCTTGTTAGGCAGATTAAACTATATCAGCCGGTTCATTGCTCAATTGACATCCACGTGTGAGCCCATATTCAAATTGCTGAAGAAAGATACGGTGATCAAGTGGACCGATGAATGTCAAGAAGCTTTTGATAAGATCAAGGAATATCTATCAAATCTGCCAGTCTTGGTCCCACCAGAGCCAGGGAGGCCTCTGTTCTTGTACCTGACAGTCTTGGAAAATTCTTTCGGCTGTGTCATCGGGCAACATGATGTAACTGGGAAGAAAGAACAGGCGATCTACTATCTGAGCAAGAAGTTTACCAGCTATGAAGCTAAGTATACTCTGTTGGAAAGAACCTGTTGTGCCTTAACTTGGGTCGCTCAGAAGCTGAGACACTATCTGCAAGCCTACACCACTTACCTCATAACCAGGTTGGATCCTTTGAAATACATATTCCAGAAACCAATGCCCACAGGGAGATTAGCAAAATGGCAGATTCTGCTCACTGAATTTGACATAGTCTATGTCACCCGCACGGCAATGAAAGCCCAAGCGTTGGCAGATCATTTGGCTGAAAACCCGGTTGATGAAGAATACCAACCTTTGAACACTTACTTCCCGGATGAAGAAGTAAACTCAGTTGAGGCAATATCCGAAGACACCAACGCTTGGAAAATGTTCTTCGATGGAGCGGTAAACGCAAAAGGTGTTGGAATTGGGGCAATCTTGATCTCACCCACGGGACAACATTAGCCAGCCACAACCAGGCTTCGGTTTTACTGTACAAACAACACTGCTGAGTATGAAGCCTGCATCATGGGTATAAACATGGCAATCGACCAAGACGTCGAAGAGTTGCTAATCATGGGAGACTCAGATCTGATTATCCGGCAAGCCCAAGGAGAATGGGAAACCCGAGATGTTAAACTTATGCCCTATCGGCAACATGTGGAAGATCTTAGCAAGCGATTCAAGTCAATAGAGTTCAGGTACATCCCTCGTTGTCACAATGAACTAGCTGATGCACTCGCCACTTTAGCCTCGATGTTGCCCTACCCAGGCAATGCCCACATAGATCCCTTGGAAATCCAAATCAGGGAAAGGCACGGTTACTATAATACGGTTGAGGCAGAACCAAACACCCAGCCATGGTACCATGACATCAAAAGGTTTCTAAAAACGCAAGAATACCCCGAGCAAGCCAGTGGAGACCAAAAGAGAACCATTAGACGGCATGCAAGTGGTTTCTTCTTAAGTGGTGATGTCTTGTACAAAAGAACCCCGGATCTCAACTTGTTAAGATGTGTTGACGCCGAAGAGGCCGGAAGGATCATGCATGAAGTACACGCAGGAGTGTGCGAACCCCACATGAACGGGTATGTTTTAGCAAAGAAAATCCTTCGAGCGGGCTATTACTGGATAACCATGGAAAAGGACTGCTTCAGCTTTGTTCGGCAGTGCCATCAGTGTCAGGTGCACGGTGATTTGATTCATGCACCTCCGACAGAACTACATCCCATGTCAGCACCTTGGCCATTTGTTGCTTGGGGCATGGACGTCATTGGGCCGATCGAGCCGAAAGCCTCAAATGGGCACAGATTCATACTGGTTGCCATTGACTACTTCACGAAGTGGGTTGAAGCCATCACTCTCAAATCGGTCACCAAGAAAGCTGTGGTAGACTTTGTGCACTCCAACCTTATCTGCTGTTTTGGCATTCCTGCAACTATCATCACAGATAATGCTACAAACCTGAATAGTCATTTGATGGGAGAAATATGCGAACAATTCAAAATAACGCATAGGAACTCTACTCCCTACCGGCCCAAAGCCAATGGTGCCGTTGAAGCAGCAAATAAGAACATCAAGAAGATTTTGAAAAAGATGATTCAGAGCTCCAGGCAATGGCATGAAAAGCTGCCTTTCGCATTACTGGGATATCGCACCACGGTGCGCACATCGGTAGGAGCAACCCCATACCTTTTGGTCTATGGAACTGAGGTCATAATACCCGCGGAGGTGGAAATCCCTTCTCTTCGGATCATCGTTGAAGCCGAGATTGAGTACAGTGAGTGGGTCAAGACCCGTCTGGAACAGCTAACCTTAATTGATGAAAAGCGGATGGCTGCGGTCTGCCACGAGCAGTTGTACCAGCAAAGAACGGCCCGTGCTTATAACAAGAAAGTGCGGCCCAGGAATTTCGAAGTGGGACAACTTGTGTTAAGGCGCATTCTTCCTCATCACCAGGAAGCAAAAGGAAAATTTGCTCCTAATTGGAAGGGCCCATACATCATCAGAAAGATATTGCCGAGAGGAGCATTGTATTTGGGTGATGTTGAAGGAAATGATCCCGAAGCAGCTGTGAATGCGGATGCAGTAAAAAGGTACTATGTTTAGGCTTTCTGCAGCAATGACTTTGTTCAATTGGGATGACGAAGGCTTTCATTCTTGCTATCCAAACACTATCAATCTTTCGCAAACCCTTTGAGCCGGTTACTCTTCCTTGATCACCCTCTTTGGAACCCAAAAGTACTATTGAAAAAAAAAATGAAAAAAATGAATGAAAAATGAAAAAGTGAAATGAAAAAAAAAAAACAACAAAAAACAACAAAAACAAAAATGTTTCCCTGAACTACGTTTGACTTGATTCCGAAAGGATACGTAGGCAGCCTCTCTCTAGGGTTCAGTCACACCAAAACAAAAATCCCAATTCCCCCCAAACGTGAAATTAGGGCAGATGATATAATGATTCGAATATGAGCCCACCAGAACGGTTCCAAAGTTGTAATTCCATCCAGATTCTTTTTACCCAAACCTTGTCCAAGTCCTTCTGATCAATTATCAAAGGCGTCCGAATTAGAAAACACCGTTGTTGGAATCTGATACAATCAATTGAGAGAAATAAAATGAGAGAGTCTTATCAGTGAAAACCTACGGGCACCATAAGGCGATGGTGAGCAGAGAAATTGAAAATGAGAGAACCCGTTTAGTGAATACTTGTAAAGAGCACTATCGGGCGACGGTGAGAAGAGAAATGAGGGAGGTCGAATGGCGAAAACCTGCAAAGGGCGCCATCGGTCGAAAAGAAGACACCTCCCACCACTGAAAGAGTCCTGACAAAATCCCCTGGGTTTTGAAACACGAGTCACAATGAGTTTATGAGATGTTGGGAAAGTTTGTGCGGGTCAGGCATCCAGTTCCAAGAAGCATGTCATGTCTATTTGAAGCCTGCATGCACCCCAGATAAGTCCTTCCTTTCTCCCCGAAAGGGACACTTCTCTTTGAATTCATTTTCTTGCCTTTTGTTTACTTTTCTTTGAATCCTTTTCGGTCTAACTCTGTTTCTGAAACTAATACAAAGAAAAGGTGGCAAGACTGGCTTTATAGGGCTCTGCCCAACAAAAGCTAAAGAAAAGTACCCAGCCTCAGCGGGTGCGTCAAGTCGATCCAGACTGGCCATGATGGCTGATGCTCTGAAATTTAAGTTATTGAAAAGGAAAAGAGAGTCAAGGGCAAAGGTCCTAAAGGCAGAATAAAGTGAAAGGGTCGAAGCCCCACGCAGGCGAGCCGTTATGAAATCCTAAAAGTTGAGCCCTTCGGTTTGAAAGAGAGATTAATCTTCAAAACCAGCAAGCAGCAGAGGTTCTCAACAGAAGCTGGGCCGAGATCAAGCAATTGAGACAATCAAGGCCACAAAACCAATCACTGTTTCAAACTAACAATTGTTCTTTGTTTGAAAATTTGAAACAGGCAATTCAAGCAACCTTGCAAGAAGCAGGTGCAACCAAAAAGGAAAAGAAATGCGCAAGTGCTGAAACAGCTTTGCAGCAAATAATCAATCCAAAAAGGGAAGTTTTCTCCAAGTTCTTTCCTGCATCTTATTAAAAAATTAAATGGAAAAAAAAGAAGATAATTCAAAAAAATTGATAGTTTAGAATCCCAATATCAATCTTTTATGCTTTGCCAACATTAGGGCTCCAATCCCTGAGTGGTGCCTTTTAGACATAGGGCCTCCATTCCCTAGTCGCCTTTTGCCAACATTAGGGCTCCAATCCCTGAGTTGAGCCTTTTAGACATAGGGCCTCCATTCCCTAGTCGCCTTTTGCCAACATTAGGGCTCCAATCCCTGAGTTGTGCCTTTTTAGACATAGGGCCTCCATTCCCTAGTCGCCTTTTGCCAACATTAGGGCTCCAATCCCTGAGTTGTGCCTTTTTAGACATAGGGCCTCCATTCCCTAGTCGCCTTTTGCCAACATTAGGGCTCCAATCCCTGAGTTGTGCCTTTTTAGACATAGGGCCTCCATTCCCTAGTCGCCTTTTGCCAACATTAGGGCTCCAATCCCTGAGTTGTGCCTTTTTAGACATAGGGCCTCCATTCCCTAGTCGCCTTTTGCCAACATTAGGGCTCCAATCCCTGAGTTGTGCCTTTTTAGACATAGGGCCTCCATTCCCTAGTCGCCTTTTGCCAACATAAGGGCTCCAATCCCTAAGTTGAGCCTTTTTAGACATAGGGCCTCCATTCCCTAGTCGCCTTTTGCCAACATTAGGGCTCCAATCCCTGAATCGAGCCTTTTTAGACATAGGGCCTCCATTCCCTTGTCGCTTTTTGCTAACATTAGGGCTCCAATCCCTGAGTTGAGCCTTTTTAGACATAGGGCCTCCATTCCCTAGTCGCCTTTTGCCGACATTAGGGCTCCAATCCCTGAGTTGTGCCTTATTAAACATAGGGCCTCCATTCCCTAGTTGCCTTTTTGCCAACATTAGGGCTCCAATCTCTGAGTTGACATTTTTAGATAAAGGGCACCATCCTCTGATCTTTCCCTTCTAGATAGATGCAATCCTTATTTTATTTGCTTTCAAAAAAAGAGAGAGAGAGAGAGTTTAGATTTTGTTGCAAATAACTCAAGAAATTTTCCTAGTGAAAACTGGGGCAGAAAATTTCGTTCGTTTGTTTGTTTTGGTGTCTGAACAGGTTTTACCTTAAGGCACAGGATTCGAGATGATTAAAAGAAAGAGTCTCAATCCAGAATAAAGGAAAAGAAGAAAAGAACAAAAAAGAAGTAAATTCAAAGTGTTGAAACAGACAAAGATGCGGACTGCTCAAAATTTGATTGAAGTCTTTGCATGTCCCACTTTGATCCAAATGCTAAAGAGAGAACCAGCACATGCAGTTGACGAGCATCAAGATTCATATCAGAGTCTGCAGCAAGAGCTAGCCAAGACTCAAGATCAAGCTTCAAGAGATTTATAGATAGGAATCTTGTAACTCTTAGCTGATAGGCCTAGCTAGCTTAGCTTTTGATTTTCCTTTTTGGTGTAATAAGGAGGTCAGCAAGCAGTAGCAGCAGCAGCGGCAGTGAAATCACAGCTCCCGGTAGTCCCAGCTACCAAAATTCCAGAACTACACTGACCTGATTCCTTTATAGCCAAGGATATGTAGGCAACCTCTGAAGCAAGGTTCGGTCAGACATTTTTCAAAAATGCTTCTCATGGAGTGCCAAGCAGGCAAAAATCCCTCATATTTGCTCACTTTATCTTTTCCCGAAAACTCTTCATGTTTCCGAGCAAAGAGGGGCAGCTGTGAGCACATAATTTTTGCCTCGCATGAATTACTCCTACAGAGTTCCTAAAATTAGGATTTTTCCTTTAATTATTTGATTTTTTAGGAATTATTGCATGATTTTGTGTTTATTTGCATTTTTGTGTGCATTTTAATTTGTATAATTCATAAAAAAAATACAAAATATATGTGCATTTGTATTTAGGATTTAATTTAGCATTGTAGGATTGACTAAGTAATTAAGTCATTTTTACATAAAAGAAAATCACAAAAAAAAATAGTTTAATTTGCATTTTTATTCTAAACTTCAATTTGGAGTAGTTTTCCTTTTAATTGGTTGGTTCCTTAATTTTTGATAATTTTCATTTAGGGTTAGTTAGTGTATTTAGGTCAATTAGGGTCTAGGAATTAATTTAGATTTTTTTTCTTAATTTTAATTTTGGAAAAAAAAAGAAGATAAAAAAAAATTGTGAAAAAGGAATGAAAGGAAAGGGACTTAAAATGAAAATAAATTTGGGCCAGTCCATAGATTATTTCCCCAGCCCAATTAATTAAACGCCCCAACCCGTTCAGAAACGGTCCAAGCCCATCCCATACCCGGTCCGTTTCATTTTAGCCAAAACGACGTAGTATCAATGCCAAACTATGTCGTTTCGGTATTCCCCCATCATTAAACGACCATGCTGGCCCCAGTGTCTCATTTAATTAAGCCAAAACCTAATCCCCTCTTCCTCTCAAATCGCCGCTTGCCTCCACCGCAGCTCCGCCGCCCGGAAATCGCCTTACGGTGGCGGAGCACCTCCAAATCTCGCCAAATCTTGACCCTACGACCTACATCACCTCCTCGTCCTTGTCCTACATCACCACTGTTTTGGATTGGGCTTGGGGTTTTGTCAGTACAACCCATTGAATGAAGGCCTAATTTTAGAAGCCTGTCCGTTGGCCAAGTTTGGAGCTGGGTTATTGGGTCAAATTGACCCATACCCATATGATCTGTTGAAGGTAAAATTCAGGGGAAACTAAGGGTAATTGGGGTAATTCACCTAAGTAATCTCTCAGTAACTACCTAGGAAGCTTCTCAGAAGCTGGTAAAATAGCCTTACTTGGTTAGCAAGTCAAAAAAATGAAGGACTAAGTAGCAAAAAGGAAAATTCGAGAAGGACTAAAAAGAAATAATTGAACCCTTAAGGCTACCCTAGTAACTTGCCTATAAAGGCATAGTTACTTGAGGCTCAATGCAGATTTTGAAGAGCTAAAAAATCCAGCAAAAAGAGAGACGACAGAAAAATAAAAGAAAAAGCTATTGTTTCATTAAATTTTCAGTGATTTTTGATCCCTTTTCAACTTCTGAAACTGTTTGAATTCATCCGAGTGAAGAAATGGCTTGAACTTGGTTGTCGAAGTTTTGATTTAAAGCTTTGTTAGGCTGTTTGTTTGGTTTGAATCTGATATCCTAAGCTGCTATCTATCATTCTGGGTTTGGAGCTGTTTTACTGGTTGTTTTGGTGCTAATTTCTACTACTGTAACTACTGATCCTGTTCTACTTTGCTGAGCCCTTCCTTTTCCTCCTATTTTGCTTTCCCAGGTACTTCTTTAGCTCCTGATTGAGGCCTGATTGTTAAGCATGTAAAAGGTTGGAAGTTTTGTTAAATGAAGACTCCACTTGAAGCTGACTTCCCCTTTTCCTTTTACTATTTCTATTTTCCTTAATTAGACTTCAAGTTATAGCTGTTAGTTAGGGTCTTTTCCTTTGAAATTGGGTGTGTGAAAGTGACTTTATGTGGTATTTTTCATCTGTATTGATAAGTAAACAATGGACTCTAATTATTCATTTTCATGTTTGATGTCGTATGTCATTGTTATTTGGATTCGAATCTGTTAAGTGTAATAACTCCGGCTGTTTGGAATGTTAAATGGATCATCTGATTAGGAAATAGTTTAGCAAATCTGTTCTTCCATGGTCTGAAATATAGTGTTTGGAGATTATGTGTTACTGTGCTTTGTAAAAAATCATTGATGCTTTTAAGGTCATTCGTTAATTTACAGTCACTTGATTGAAATGGCTTGGCTAATGACCTTAATGGTCCAGCCATGTACAGAAATTACTTTGGCATAGTTGTAGGCATGTTTAGGTTAATTTTAATGTTAAACTGTCCACTTGAAAATCCTTAAAGTTTGTTTCTGTTGTTGTATGCATGAAAAAGGGTATGTAATTGAAGTTTGAGGTCCATGCAAATGCTCATTAATTTAGCTTGAATAGTTTCAAATTTGTGGGAACGTGTAACTTGCATTGCTGGGTTTGATGTTGATATCCCTCTTGATTTTTCAATACGGAATGCGCACTTGGAGACTTGAACTTGGGTCTCGTTCTCCTGTCCTCTTTGTTCCTCAAAGATGCGGGCCAATATTGAGGCCTGGGACGTGAAGCTGCCTGAAAACAAAAACCTGCTAGGCCCATCATGTCCGGGCATGCCTTTTAAATCTATCCATTTGAAGGCTGTTCTTGCCCCAAAACTATTTCCCTTGAATAATTGGCCCTTTCCCCCCTTCTAAGAGCAATTCCTTTTAATTAGTTTATTTATGCGTGTAATACAACAGAATTCAATATTCCTTAGCTTTGATTAATTAGATTATCAAGTAGATTGAGGCAGCCATATTAGATAAAACAATTAGTTATGACCCTCCGAATTTTAGTTTGAATATCCTTTTAAAAAGGAATTGAGGTGCGCCGCGCCAAACAAAACCTCAAATGCGTGGCCCTCATTTAACTACTTCTTCTAAAATACTTAGAACTCGAGGCGTGCCATTTACCAAATTTCCATGGCCCTCGCAAAGTTAACAACGCGTAGTTGCTTTAGGCGCGTTATTTTAATAACATTACCTTCCTAAATTCGGGTGTGCATTTCATGTGACCCAAATTCAAATCTTAACAACGTTAAATAAAATGTGTCTCGGACTGCGGGTGCATTTCATGTGGCGCGGTCCAAGTATGTATTTTAGGTGACGTTGAAATCTTCCTTAAAATAATTAAAGGCGGTTAATAATTTAATATTATACCATAGGCTAAAACATGTATTAAAATCAAATAATAGGCCAATTGTAATAGTTTAAGCGACCGTGCTAGAACCACGGAATCCGGGGGTGCCTAACACCTTCCCCCCGGGTTAACAGAATTCCTTATTCAGAATTTCTGGTTCGTAAACTTCAAAAGGAAAGTCGAATTTTCCTCGATTTGGGATTTAAAATAAACCGGTGACTTGGGACACCAGAAAACAAACCATCCCAAGTGGCGACTCTGAATAAAATTGAATAAATAATCCTATTTCGAATAATGTTACTTGAATTGGAAAAACTCCCTATATACTACCTTTTGGGGTGTGTAAAAAAGGAGGTGTGACACTGTCGACGCCCCCTTTTTCTCGCGAAATCGGGTTTACGACATTCGGGAAGACAACTCTGTTCCCGTTTGGGAATTGGGTTTTTGGAATTGAAGAGTCGCCACCTAATGATTGAGTGCATTAGGACACTAAGAAGGGTTTTGAATTGGAAAACCAGAGTTCGGGTAAGGGCTAGAAATTATCTCGAGGGGAAGGTGTTAGGCACCCTTCAAGATCCACTAGTGTGGTTCCCGGCCATGCTATGTTGTGACTTTAATGTAAACAAGTATGCAAATAAATTTACACATAAGGGTTGCTAACAAGCATGTTGGAATTTATAAACAAAGAAGGAAAAGGGATAATGCAAAAAAAAATAAAGGGGAGTTTTGGGTAATTGAAAAGACAGAATTTATTGATATTAAACAAAGTAACATAGGGCAAGGGGTCCTAGGTTTATAAATCACATGGATCATCCACACAACACCGGTAACCAATCGTATGCGTAGTGTTATCGTGTGATCATCATCTCCATGTCTACCCTTCCCACCCCGATAAGGTATTGAGCGCGAAATGGCGTTGTTTCCTACAGCGTGCTATTCCCCGTCCCACCTATCAGTCCTGGAGGCTTTAGGACCACTAATCCTAAAGGGAGAGAGCTTGGCTTTTCAGAGGTTCAAAAGGTTAAAATACTAAGGCGTCAGGCAAAACACATAAGACAGTTATGGGAGCACAAAAGCAATTAAGGCTCAGACAAACCTCCTTTAATCACAGAAATCATGTAGTTTAGCACGTCTTACATATACTGATTAGGTCCAAATTATGCTTTAGGCAGGCTGGTTCTTTACATATTTTTAGACAAGAAGTTCGCATTAGGCTCGCCTGGCTGTAACTTATCGAAGACTGGTGCAATTAATTAACTACTTACTTGTTTCCCTAAGTGATGACATCTACTGGTTTCAGGAATAAGGAAGTGAACTGATTACTGAAAGTTGCCAGTTTTAACAGAATGATACGAGTTCTGCATTTGGTTACTACTGACGGACTAATCTTAAAACGAGTGATTCAGATTGGATTAATAGTTCCTATAGGCATGCTTTCTAGCATTGTTAATTTTACACACTTTTTACAGGTGTGGCAAGAGTGCAGAAAATCCTACGAGCATGGTATCTAGGATGCAATTGATTATTATTTTGACCTATAACTGTTTGCCTAATGATAGATGCAAAAATGCAGAATCTTAAAGACATGGTTCCTACATGAGGAATTCTTATGAGCAGGATATCTATATGCTATGCAGAGTTCTTACGAGCTTATTTCTATATATATGAAAGTGCAGAATTCCTATGAGCATGGTTTCTACATATGAAAGTGCAGAATTCCTGTGAGCATGATTTCTATAGATGAAAGTGCAGAAATGAGCACGATTTCTATATGTGAAAATTCAGAAATTCAAAGAAAAACTCCTATAGGCAGGATATTTACCCATATGCACACACAGATAAGCCCCCCACCCCTTTTACTAAAACCCCATAAGTTATTACAAAAATTTATTACAGAACAAATGAATCAACCAGAAAATAAAATTACATCAGAGCTTTTAAGCTGCATCCAAGGAGCCTAATTCAGACCCAAGGTCTAACAACATGATATGAGCCAACTGCCGGGATCAAGTTCCAAGGCCTTTCTCTTATCTGGAATGTGTCAAAGTTCCAAGAACTCCAGGCAATGCTTACACCCAGATATCATTACAGAACTGAATTAAAGTGCAGCGTGGAAGGGCCAGCCCTCCAATGTCCAAGTTTAGAGGGAACTTAGGGTCCCAAGGCAAGGCTCATTAGAGAGGGGCAGAACTTAGAATCTAGGAACAAGTGTAAGTGCAATAGAGGGAATTAAGGGATGCCAAGGCAGGCTGGTGGTCATGCTCAGCAACATAGAATGCTGGCACACCCCTGACCAGTCCACTAGCCAAACATTGGAGAGCCAGGACCTATTGAAGGTCAAACCATGGCCTGGGCAGTAATTGGGATACTGTCAGGCCAAGGTTTCAACTCAACACATAAAGGGGATTAGGGGTAGGGATTCATATGAGAACAGAAGCAAAGAAAGGAAAATACTTAGCATAAGTTACGAAGCATGAACAGCAAACCACACAAAAGAATGAGACTATGAGCCCGTTTGGATTAGCTGATTGTAAATAGCTGATAAGCTTGAAGTGCTGAAAAGCTTTTTTAAGTGCTGAAGCTGATTTTTAAAATAAACATTTACGTGTTTGGATAGAAGTGCTGAAACTGATAATAAGCACTTGATGCGTTGGATTAAGAAGTGCTGATAAGCTATTCTTTGTTAAAATGACTAAAATACCCTAGAAGTTTTTTCAAAAAATTATAAATTAAAAATTTCTTTGTAAAGAAAAGAATTGACAACGAATATGGAATGAGGAGAAAGTCAAGAAATTTATTTTGGGAAAAGTATTTTGTGAATTAGAAAATATTATTAAGGATAAACTAGTAAAAGTGTTGGTCAAACTAAAAGTGCTTATAAGTTGAAAAGCCATAAGTTGGGGGTAACCAGCTTATGACTTATGACTGATTTTAGCTTATAAGCACTTTGGGTGTTTACCAAACGCGTAGATAAACCAAAATGTGCTTATAAGCCAGTTTGACCAGCTTATAAGCTTAGCCAAACACCCTCTATAGAATAAACACATAGGGATGAGGCAAAAGTTTAAATAAAGGCGTACCAGTTTCAGAAAGAGACAAGCAAAAGAGAGCAGAAGTCTTGCAAAGAAGCCACAGCACAAACAACAAGAGAGAATACTTTGTGTGTGAGTGTGAGTTCAGAAAAGACTCCAGTGTTTTTTTCTTGTTGTTTTTGGGTGTTAATAAAAGAGCAGGTATTTATAGTGTGAGAAACATGCAGAAATAAGGTAAGGACTGTAATTCAGACATAATTGGAGGAATACGTGTCTTATTAAAATCAAATCAGTATCAAAGACTTCCTTTAATAAAGCAATTAAACCAAACGGTAGCATGCAAGTGTTAAATAAGGAAAGAAATCACGCAGGGATGGACATGACAAATAAGGAAATATTTTCAGCACAGTACGAGTATACCACATGTATTAGGGGTTAAGTTCATTAGACCTTAATTAAGGAAAGGTCTGTAAGAATCCCATACTAATGTAATTAAGGTAATGGGATGNAATAGAGTAAGGGAATTAATTTGAAACACAAATGAGAGTAGAAGAGACAGTAGAGGCAAATACGCTTAAGAAGGCATAGTAGGAACACTTAATGAACATGGTTGAAAAATGCAGTAGACGAATCATATCAAGTCATAGTGGAAGGCAAGTAGCAGAACATAGCCTGTGAGACATAGCACAGAAACATGGCATATAAGCATAGCATGTGAAAACATAGTAGAGAGAAGAACAAAATACAGAAAACATGGTAGAAGAACATGTATACATGAAAACACATAAGAATATAAAACACACATAAGAAAGGAAGAAGAAAAGTCGGAAAACATTGAAGCATTTTCGGAAAGCCCTAAACCAGAAAAGAGGAGACTTTGAAAGTATGATTTTAAAAAGAAAAACTGGGGAAACCACTTGAAAACTCAAGATAAAGCATGAAAACACACAGATCTGGAGATAACCGGAGAAGAACCTCGATAGTTAGGGTTTTCAGATGAACCCTAGAATGAGAAAGGCTTCTAAAACGTTCGATCTAAGTCGGATGAGACTGGAAATAGGCTCAGGAGGCTAAGATGTGCCGGAGCCAGGCCGGAGATGGCCGGGAACCTCAAGTCGGCGGAGGTCTGGGTGGAGACCTTTGAGGTCTAGCCTCGAACCTTCGAGTACCAAGCACATAGGAGCGATAGGAGGTGAGCATAGATCATCCATGGCCTGAGAGGCCATGGGTTCTGGTGAGTTAGAGGTCGAAAATGGGGGGAAGGTGATTAGGGGTTCAAGAACACTCGAGAGAGTTTGAGAGGGGGAGGGTGTTCAGGGGCGGCTACTGAAATGAAAATGAGGGAATTAGGGTTAGTCATTAGGTTTAATTAAGGAAGGGAAAATTGAGGCCGTTGATCTCAAAGATCAACGGTTCAGATCAAAGGGGGCTTGGGTCGGGCTGGTTTAAACGGGTTATTGGGCCATTTGGGTTTAGTTAAAAATCTGATGGGGATGGGGCTAAATTGGCTATAATTGAAATAATAAGGGCTGTTTGTTAAATAGCCAATTTTCCCCTTTTATTATTTTATAAAAATAGTAAGAAATGATTTAAAAATAAATTACAGGTATTGAACTAATTAATAACATATAAATATTAATGTAAAAATACTAAAAGTGATTTTATGATTATAGAATGCCGTTAATCGTAAAATAGGCTATAATTACAATTATATGCAATTAGCTTAAAAAATACCAAATAAATATACAAAAATTACCCCAATTATATCTTAGGGTAAATATGAGAATGAAATAAATTATTCACTAAAAAAATGCTAATTTGGGAATAATTATTGAATTTTGTACTATTAAAATAGACAATAAATTGGTTTTAAGATCTTAAAAAATAAAGGAAAAATATCAAAACTTTGGGGCATGCTTATATATGCCTGTACATGCTATTTTGAAAGTATTTTGCACATATAAAAAATATAGGGAAAAATTGGGTATCAACAGACACCCATTGCTTGGGCTTCTTGAATTGCCTCCTCACAAAATGTAGGGAGGGTCGGCGAATCTCCAATAACTATTTCTCCAAGCGAGTCACTTGGGGGGTTCTCTTCATTTTGAAGGGCCTCGGAGCCGGTCCCTTCAGACATACCCACCGATTGCTCATTTCGGCAGAAGGCATCTTCAGTGTCCGACGACTCGAGGACTTTGCCAGGTCCTCTTCCAAGACCTCCTCGGTTTGAGGCTGAATCTCTTCAACCCTCATCGACTTAGCAGCCTTTGTCACCTTGGTATTTTTCTTTACTCGGGCAACTAGTTCAAAGTCGTCACCTTCATATTCTTCTTCTTCCTCTTTTAGATGCTGAGCTACCTCAGCAGGCAGGGGGATGGTGTCTTTCTTCGGCTTACGAGACTTACTTTTTCTTGGGCTTTGGATCCTCGAAGGTCAAGACCCTTTTTCTCTTTTTATCCTTTGCCGGTTTCGGGGCTAGGGGCGGAACCTCCTTCTCCCTGAACGGGGGCCTCATGACAGCATCTTTTCCGAGGCCTGTGTGAAGGGAAATTGTATAAGGTAAAATCGGAGGGTCTAATTTTCCGTCATTATGGTGTCTCGTGAGCACGTTTCACAAGGATCAAAACCAGGTTCGAGAATCACCCTCGAAGGCTGTCGATGCTCGACCTCGGGGCGGTGCAGACCAACGACTATGATAGGAAAGTGGGGAGTTCCCAAAGCACATAGCTAGGGCTGACAAAGCCTAGTGAGCTGAAATCAGACCTGAATCGTGACTTCGACTGGCTGTCCCATCTCTATATCTTTGTAATGAACACATTTGTATTACGATGGAATTTCCCCTCCTATATAAGGGGGATCCTTGTCATTTTATACATATTTGTTGCTCCATACTAAAATATACAAGAACATTCTCTCTCTCTCTCTAACACACTCTCTTGAGTTTATTACCTCATTTATTGCTTATATTCATTGTGTTCTATTTATTTTTCATAATTTATTTCTTATTATTAGCTATAAAGAGCCGCCATTGATCTTACTCTAAATGTTACTCGCTGATCGATTGCCTCAGATAGCCCCCAGTCGAGCACCCGACTCGACCCCGAGGTCCTTGAATAAGCAAGCTCAAGGCCCTGACTATTAGTCATTCGGCTTGGTTATCTCCTTGCTCCCAAGCTCTAATATCGTTTCTAAGTCTTTCACATAGCATCAACTGCTTAACAACCGGCATAAAAATAGATCACGTATTTTTAGAATCCCATAATCAAATTTAATTGTTATTACCATTTTCACGGTAGACAGTTTGGCGCCCACTGTGGGGCTAAAAATAATAGTGATTAGTTTCTTGCTGGTTTAACCATGTAACGCAAGTTATCTTTCACACTTGTTCTTGTCCAAGATCTTTGATTTTAGGTCAAATGTCTAACTCAGTCAACGCACGTGAAAACATCAGCCTTGAAGACCATGGAGAAAATGGTGTTGACGTCGCATGTGTTGGTGTACCACCACGAAACCCTGAGAACGCACCGGAACTGATTCCCGTGGATGCGGTTTCACGAGACGCTCAACACGTCAAAATAAGCTCCCACACCAACAGGAGCATACACCAAGGAGACCAAGAAGAAACCCAGAAAACCCCAGCTTAGGAAGATGGAGGTTAGCCTTCACGTTATTTTTGAAATGTTGCAGGCACAACAGCTGGCTATTGCTCAGCTACAAAGTCACCAAAAACTACTAGCACGGTAGCACCGAGGACGGCTCCCCCGGCCGAGCAAGCACCGGAGAGATCAAGCAATAATGGGTCGGCAGTTGACCCACCATCGTAAAGATGCTCGAGGACCTCACTAGGAGGATTGAATCGGGCGAGAAGAAGATCGAGGTCAGTGACAAAAAGGTCGAGACCTACAATTGCAGGGTCAACCAGATCCCAGGAGTGCCCCCGATCCTGAAAGGTGTGGATTCAAAGAAGTTCGTGCAAAAACCGTTCCCGCAAGAAGCATCTCCGAAACCCATTCCAAAGAAGTTCATAATGCCCGACCTTCCAAAGTATAATGGAACTTCTGATCCCAATGAGCACGTCACTGCCTACACATATGCAATAAAAGGCAACGACTTGAGGGACGATGAGAACGAGTCCGTCCTGCTGAAGAAGTTTGGCGAAACACTCTCTAAAGGGGCAATGATGTGGTATCACAACCTAGCCCCAAACTCAATAGATTCATTTGCCATGCTGGCAGATTCTTTCATCAAGGCACATGCTGGTGCCATCGAACTAGCAACAAGGAAATCCGACGTCTTCAAGATTAAGCAGAGGGATAATGAGATGCTGCGAGAGTTCGTATGTCGCTTTCAAATGGAACGAATGGAAGTACTTCCGGTCTCCGACGACTCGGCGGTATAGGCCTTGACTCAAGGTCTGAACGAACAAAGTTCGGTGGTTTCGAAACAGCTGAAACAGAACCTAATCGAGTACCTGGCCGTGACTTGGTCGGATGTTCACAACCGATACAAGTCAAAAATCAGGGTCGAAGACGACCAACTAGGGGCCCCCTCGGGCTCAGTATACCCAAGAAGGCTTCTGGCAAAGGATCCAAAACCAAATAAAGAAAGGTACCAGCCATACATCGAAGACAAAAAGAACAACCTAAGGCGCAACATACCTCGCAACGACCGAAGGATGGACCGAGGACAGATTCCTCGAGGACTCGTCAACTGAGCCGGATTTGATAGGCATATAGGGCCAATAGAGGCACCTCGCTTGTCAAAATACAACTTCAACGTTGATGTATCAGACATCGTGCTCGCCATCAGCAAAATCAGAGATGACAGGTGGCCCAGGCCCGTACAATCAGACCCCTCACAAAGGAACCATAACTTAGTGTGTGAATTTCACAACATGCACGGGCACTGGACCGAAGATTGTCGGCAACTCCGGGAAGAAGTGGCCCGATTACTTAGAAAAGGTCACCTCCGGGAATTCCTCAGCGATAGAGCCAAAAACTAGTTCCGGGAAAAATAGGTGACCAAAAAGAACGAAGCAGGTGGTCGCAACATGTCATCCATACGATCTTTTGAGGTATTTGCGCCCTTCAGGAACCCCCAGCCAGGAAAGCGAAAACATTCCTCAACAGGAAAAGGCTAACTCGAGGGCCCATCTCAGCTCCGCTACGGCGCACTGGTAACTTCTTTTCTTGTAAACCTATTTTGAATCAGACATATGCTTATGAATCCAGGTAGCTCGGCATATATTATCAAGTCGAAGGTGGCAGAGCAGCTCAGACTGCCTAACCAAATTATTCCCGCCTTTCAAAATCCTGAACGGACCCAACTGGGCGAACAAAACAACGAAAGTGGAAACCACCATACCTGTCAATATGGCCAGCGCGGGCCGAAACTTCAATATCTCTACCGTCAAGAAGGCTGAAGGACAAACAAACAGTTAAATAGTGATAACAAACTACATCTTCACTTAAGTCCGACTAAACAAAGCGGAAGACCATACCGCACCCTCATCACAAGCGACTGAAATATATCAGGGCTCAAAACATCGCCGACACATTCTACTCTAAGGTATGACCGCCTCCCGATTCTTTCAATTTTACTCTACGCTAACCTGAGTGCAGGTACCTAATCAAAACGGCCGAAGCACTTCTCAAAGGTCTTAGGTTTCGAAAGCATGCGTTGCACTCTTTTCCTTCGCCCGGGTTTTTATCCAAACAAGGGTTTTACCAGCAAGGTTTTTAACGAGGAAACACCTATATTCTACCTAAGGAAAACTCAACGAGTATTCAAGGCTTCTTTTGCAATCAACCTCGAATACTGAGGGGCATCCCCCGGAAGATCACCTTCTCGAAGAAGCTAAGACGTGCTGAACAGGGTCTCGATAGAAAATGCAATATACCGGGCCAAACGGTCGAACGAACCGTGCCACATAGAATAATCGAGCCCTCAACAGCAAATACATGTATGCTTAAGCAATCGAAGAATAATTTCAAGAAGCATTTTGTGTTTCAAAGAAGCTCGGTACTTTTGCAAAAATGGCTCCTCTGTCAAAAACGTCCCGGACCCTCAGGGACTGCCTGAATGACCTCCGGATCGGAGCTCTAAACTCATAAGCTCTCAACGAGGCAACATCAAAATCACAAAATGGCTCCAAATCCAAAAACACCTCGAACACTCGGGGACTGGCGTCGAAAACTCAAAGCCACATGACCTCGGGGACGGAGACTCCGAAATCGTAAGCCCTCAAACGAGGCAGCACCAAGTTTACAAGTAATGGCTCCCGAGTCGAGAAATCCTCGATAACTCGAGGACTGCCATCAAATCGCCATCTCCATCGCAATGGCTCCCAAACCAAAAAATCCTCGATAACTCGGGGACTGTCGCCAATCGCCACCTATCAAAAGCCCGAGGCCATAACAACCCGAGAGGGCAGACTCGTTCTCGTAAGACCTACATAAGGCAACAACGACATCTGTAAGACCTCAAGCAAGGATGAATCACACTTGTACCAAGTGACAATATCTGTAAGACCTCAAGCAAGGCGTGACCCATACTTGTACCAAGTATCCAAACTGTAAGACCTCAAAGGCATGTAAAACTTGTAAGACCTTACTAAAGGCATAAACCCGATCTAAAAGTTAAGGCTATATATCGAACTTGTAAGACCCCTAAAAGGCATACCCTCGATATAGACACTGAAACTACTTCACTCGGGACTTAAAAGGCTCCAGCTGAACACAAACGACTGCGGTCGAAAGGCTGTACCAGCCAAACTAATGCGACTCGGGGACGCCCGACCGTCGCTACAAAACCACAGGACTTCAATTACTTCGAATCTACTTCAAAAAGAACCGGTTAAACAGGCTACCCTCGACATAAACAAAAGAGCTTCGACCACATCAGCTCCCAAACACCGGTTTCGAGATACTCAGCCTCCGAGCCAAACCTCTCAAAATGCTCGATCATCGCCATATAATAACTCGCAATCGAGTTTTTTTATTAAACCATCGAAGAGTCAGGCAAACACTTTCAAAAAATCCTTGTCGAGGGAAAAATAAAGCCCACATAAAAGGTCTCATCGACCCAAGGCGTAAGAGCCATTGTCGCCAGCCCACATAAAAGTTCTCTTCGACCTAAGGCGTAAGAGCCATTATCTCCAGCCCACATAAAAGGTCGCATCGATCAAAAGCGTAAGAGCCACTGTCGCCAGTTTTAAAAACTTGAGGGTCGAATGAGCTCGAGTCGATACCCGATTCGGAGACTGAACCCAAAACAGTTAACTAAATCTTCCTAAGAGCAAAAGTGTGAGAGCTATTGTCGCCAGCTTACACTAAAAGGTCGCATCGACCAAGTGCATAAAAGCCTACGAGCCAGCCTAATGAGCCTCAGGGCCATACTACGAATCTAAGGGCTCCTCTCAACTCAAAGACCAGTTCATCTGGCAAAATTTAAGGCAAAAAGAAATGCAGGGGAAATAGAACCGCGAGGCTTCCTCTTTAAATACACATGCGAAAAAATACAAGCTCCGTTTACAGCATACTTTGAAAGTACTATACACAGAAATAGAAATGGTACGTCCTCCTCGCGGACTATGGCCTGACGACCCCGTCCTCGCAATCCTCGGCATCAGATAGGAGGAATTTAGCATCGTGTTCTTCTGCCTTCGCTTGCTCGATCTCTTCCGAGAGGTCGAAGACCTTGGCGTGAACTTCCTCAAGGGTTTCCCTTCGAGACTTACACCTCATGTACATTTTAATATTGCTCTCAGGGCCTCCCTCAACTTAGCTCTAACGCAAGCAGCGCCCTACAAATAGGCCGCCACATTCTAGTCAGCCTTAGTGCGGCTCATTACAGCCTCAACTCGGGCATTCACAACCTTGGACTTCGCCTTCAAAAGCTCGGACTCGAGCCTCGTGATCATATTCGCTCGGACAGAATCGTTCGCACGAGCGTTCCGCATTTGCACCTCGAGGGCAAAAGCCTTAGCCAAGGCATCCTCCTTGGCCACAACTTGGACATCCACCTGAGCCTTTAACTCATTGAGCTCATGACTGACCCAGCCGACTTCACCCCAAAGTCGTTCCAGCTCCTCCGTTTTGCTCTCCAACTGAAATATCGAAATGTTAATCTCCGAAAATGAAAGGGGGAGCATGCAGTAACAAGAAGGGTAGGTTACATGTCTTTCGAGACGGCTCTCGCGGTTCCGACTTCGATCCGCCTCACACTATAAATACACCAGCTCACCTTCTTTTCTCGTACAGAGGAGCCTAAGGGATTTCTCCCTATCCAAAGCTTTCTGCAGCCCAGCCTCATAGCGAAGCAGCTCGAATTTAAGCTTGTCAAGATCCTACAAAAGGAAACTCAATAAGAAAGTGAGGGCGTGAAACCGAGATAAGCCCATACCGGCTACCAAATCTTACCATAAAGCCTAGCCGCTGAGCCTCACCAAAGGCCGAGCCGACGTCCGATGGTCTAGCATTCCCCGAAGTGCCTTCGGTGGGAAAAGAGGAAGGTGCCGCATGACCCTTGTCCCTCGAAGTACCTTCGACGGGAGTAGGAAGTGTTCTTTCAAAAATAGGGGCCCCCGAAGCCGGAAGATCGGCCGACTCACCTCTTTTGAACCTCGGAGAAGGACTCGCCCCGCCGGAGAATTCTCACACCTCGGAGTTTCTTTTTGTTTTTTATCAACTCTCGACCCCGAGGTCGATAATCTCTCCTCCTCCCCTAAGGGGCACGGCCTCGTCTCAGGAAAACCTCTAGTACCTGCTGTGGCAGAGTTAGTGCGCTAAAAAGAAAAAAACCTTTCTGAGGAAATAAGCCACTAAAACACCTACCGTGATGCTTTGCCTCCCATCTCGCATTGGACATGTCTCGCCACTTGCGTTTGTCATAGGTCGAACAAGCTGCCAACTTACGGGACCATTCAGCCAGATCAGAGACCTCGTTCGACAACCAAGGAATCGCTACAAAGAATGAAATACAAAGATGCCTTTATGGAGCCCGCTTCCACTACGGACAAAGCAATAAAAATGTTGGTATTCCACTTACGTGTGAAATTCCATTTCTCAGGAAATGGCAAAAACTCTCCAGGAATAATGTCGACTGTCCGCGCTCGAACAAACCAGCTCAGCCACCCTTGGTCCTCATCCTCTACATTATTAACGGCGCGGGACCGAGTGGATCAACGTCGCAGAGTATTCAAGCCCCGATAATGCAGGGGCCGATATAACCTAACGAGATGGCTGAGGTTGAATTCGAGCCCAGCCTTATCCGTGAAGTACCTTATTGTCAGCACTATCTTCCAAAGGGATGGGTGAGCCTGCGCTAGGGTAACCTAATATCTCCTACAACATTCAAGCACGACCCTGTCGGGGGGACCCGACATAAGGGGATACGTGTACACGGTCAAGAACCCCTCAACATAGGTCATGATGCTCTCCTCCGGGAAGGTACCTACAGTACCACTCCTCCCCATCCACAGTCTTTCCTAATAATCTCGAGGTGTTCCTCCCTTATTGGAGAGATGAACCTCGATGCATGCTCCCGATGCCCTTGGACGTTGGGAGGTCTCTCTAACATAAAATCTCTCCTCGAGACCCGCTCACCGGGTGCCGGTGGTGTACCACCGATCGGACATGGAACAGAGGCAGAACTCCCCTCTCCTTGATGGACGGATGTCGACGTAGCAGCCATGGCTACGATATATTGGGAGAAGAAGATGAAGACCTGGGCGAATGTTTTGAGTTGAAGTGACGGGAGAACTAGCACAAAGAGAAAAGTTCTATGAAATAAATAATTACCTAGAGTAGCAGAATATCCATTTGAGAAGTAAGCAAGTGAATATATAGTGGTAAGCGCCGACTGCTCGCTTACCTAGAGGGCCAACTAATCCTGGCCATGACAGCGTCACCCTTTTCGGGAAATGTACCAGCAAGACCATCCCGGGGTCCCACTATCAGGTCGGATAAATGCTGCTATCACGCAAAGTCCGGGAGGAATTTGGAGCCCGAGGGTCTTTGCTACAACAAGCATCGGCCCCAATAGAGCTTTCTGCCTAATTGCGAGATGGTGCCCGATCTCGAGGACTACGATTACTCCAAGTGTGGGCTTCAAATAGCCAACATCAAAATTCGAAGATGAGCTCTGCATGAACGCTGGAATATAAACAATGGCAAGAATCTCCACAAGAACCACGTCCCCCCAGCGGCAATCAGCTCTCACCCTTTTGACGTCTGTTATCGAGCTAATATACTAGGACACAGGCTCGTGGTGCCCCGATATCGAAGAAGGTCTCTCGACCCTGAAATCAGAAGCCATTACAAAAAATCTCAGAACGCACTCCTCTGCGCGAGAAGACATTGCCGCTTTGCCTTTAGATGGAAGCAAAGGGGAGGAGGTTACATTTTCCTAAGAAGCAGAGACGGAAGTTTTCGCCATTCCTAAAAAGATTCCCAAAGAGAAATTGCGTTACGAAGAAAGAACAAAAGTAAAGGAAGAAGGAACCTTTTTGGGGGCTTGGTAGTGTAGTGAATTGTAAAGAACGAGAAGAGAAGTATTTATAGAGGCCCCACACGCGCGATGGGGGAAGCCGAAGGACAGCCAACTGCCATAGTCAATGCGACGGCTTTTGAGGGCTATGTATTCGTCGTCTTTCGGCACCTTGTGCCTTTCGTTGTTACGGGAGTGCCAGAGGGGCATGAATTCAAGGTCATTTCTTATCGCTTTCACTCTATGAAACGCAGGGACTATCTGTATACGGTAAAATCGCAGGGTCCAATTTTCCATCATATGGTGTCTCGTGAGCACGTTTCACAAGGATCAAGACCAGGTTCGAGGTTTACCCTCGAAGACTGTCGATGCTCGACCTCGGGGCGGTGCGGACCAACGGCTATGATAGGAAAGTGGGGAGTTCCCAAAGCACATAACTAGGGCTGACAAAGCCTAGTGAGCTAAAATCAGACTTGAATCGTGATTTCGACTGGCTGTCCCATCTCTATATCTTTGTAATGAACACATTTGTATTACGTTGGGATTTTCCCTCTTATATAAGGGGATCCTTGTCATTTTGTACATATCTGTTGCTCTATACTATAATATACAAGAACATTCTCTCTCTCTCTCTCTCTCTCTCTCTAACACACTCTGTTGAGTTCATTACTTCATTTATTGCTTATATTCATTGTGTTCTATTTATTGTTCATCATTTATTGCTTATTATTGGCTATCAAGAGCCTCCATTGATCTTACTCTAACTGTTACTCGCTGATCGATTGCCTCCGATAGCCCTCAGCCGGGCACCGAACTCGACCCCGAGGTCCTCAAATAAGCAAGCTTGAGGCCCTGACTATTAGTCATTCGGCCTGGTTATCTCCTTGCTCCCAAGCTCTAATATCGTTTCTAAGTCTTTCACATAGCATCAACTGCTTAACAACCGGCATAAAAATAGATCATGTATTTTTAGTATCCCATAATCAAATTTAATTGTTATTACCATTTTCACGGTAAACAGAAATTAAGTGAGTGTGAAGAGAAACATTTTAGCGAAAATCATCAAATACGTGAAAAGTGGCTTACCATGATTTTTGGCCTCCCATCAGCCCCTTGCTAAATCACGCCATGAGCGCTCAGCGTACGAAGAGGTCGAAGCTAGGTCCCGAACCCAGCTCTCGAGGTTAGGAATTGCACCGGGCATCTAAGAGACCACTATATTATAGAAAAGGATATCGATGAGAAGAAGCAAAAGAAAAGAAATAATAAATGGAAGCTATAGGTGGGAATGTACTTACACTTCATATTCTATTTCTAGGGAAATAGCATCTTCTCGGTCGGGATTAGGTTGGAAGTCTTCACTCGAACGAACCGGCCCATCCATCCTCAATCCTTGTCCTCTTCTATGCTCAAGAACAACACCTTGGTAGCCCGTTGCTAAAGTTTTATTTACCCGCCTCGATAGAGACGGGGCCTGTACAACCTGATGATATGGTCAAGAGTGAAAGGCAACCCCTCGACTTTGCTCGCAAAGAATCAGAGGAGAATAACAATCTGCCAAAAAGAGGGATGGATTTGACCCACGGTTATTTGATATTGATGGCAAAAACGATGATGACGGGATCGAGAGGGCCCAACGTGAAAGGGTATGTGTAAGCACTTAGAAACCCTTCCACATGGGTAGTGATGTCTTCTTCGGGGGCCGGAATCACCACCTCTTTGCCTCCCCAGTTGCAGCCTTTCTTTACCTGCTTAAGGGAACTCTTAGTTATCGAGCATATATATCTCGACATTGGCTCACATAGACCAGGGACCAATGAAGTTTTCTCGACCTTGAAGTCGGAAGTAAGGACACATACCCCAGGAACGCACTCCTCAGGGTGCGGCTCCACCGTTGTTTCATCGCTGGCCGGCTGCGTTGAAGAGGGTTTTCCTTTTGAGGAACAGTTTTTGACGTTTTTGCCATTTTAGTGTATGTTTAAAGAGAGAGGGAGACGACAGAAATTGGTGTTTGAAAGGGGATTAACAACAAACCCTGGAGATTTTGAAGAAAGGAAGAACTTAAGAGATGTAAAAGCTTAAGAGATTAGAAGAAAGTGAAAGTAAAGATTGAATCAATGAGAGAGGGGGCCTATTTAAGGGATTCACGGCTACGGTTCAAAGGCGTTGGTGGCCGACCACCAAGTGACGCTCATTAATGACTTGGGGAACTGTACCGACGGGACGTTTCAGTCAATTCCGTCACTTACGTCACGAGGATGACGTCATGGTGGGTCGAGGTACAGAATCGAAGGCTCAATTGGTTTCTTCTCATTACACTCCAAAAAATGAGGGGACTATCTGTATATGGTTAAAACCAGGCCTACCCGATTTTACTATTTGATCGAGACCAGGGATTTGCATCGAAGATCGGCCTCGTAGTGGATCAGACCAAAGCACGAGGACAAGGTACCAATTTCGAGAATCGAGGTGCCTGTCGAGATCGACGTCAATAGCGATCGAGACCAAATAGGGGAGACTTCGAGCACAACAGAATAACAGAAAAGCGAGATATCCGTGACTGGTCGAAGATCATACCGGAAATCTCGGAATAGATCAAATCAAGGGTGGTTGTTTGGGCTAATCGTGGGATTTACTTCTGTAATTAGAATTGTACCATAGATAGTATTCCTCTACTATATAAAAAGGGTTTAATCATTTTGTAAGCACCTGACATTTACGCATATCAAAGCAATACAATACTTTCTGTCTAGCTTATATCCTTGTTCATCAGTCTACTTATTTCTTAATTATGCGGGTACCGTCCAGTTCGTGGGCACTAAAGCTCGAGGGCTGAATTACGTTTCAGCACTCGTTTGCTTTATCTCATTGTTAATTTCCTTTATTGATCTTCATATTCATCAATTGGTGTTAGGTGAAATCACGTGTCCTTAGAACCACATTATAAGTTTAATTGTTATCCTATTTTTAGGATAAACACTGATATATTTGAAAACTCATATGGTATAACTATAACCGAACACCATTCTACACGTGTAACCTGATTTTTTAAGGTTAATATCATCATCAAATTAGATGGTCTTACAGTTGTGATGTACTATTGGTGTATGGTCAAATCTCACACTGATGAACTCTGTTATTTCAGGTGTTCCCCAAGATAAAGGATTCCCTTCAGGTATTTTCGTCTGAGCTCGAGACACAATTTCATTTTTCCTAAGCATTCAGCTGTATGAGAGATGGTCTTTGCTTAACTCCCCCTTTTTTTTTTGTTCTGCAGGGTGGTACAATGCTATTTATTAGCTCTTACTTTGAGTTGATTCGAGTACGGAACTTTTTGAAGTCACAAGAGGCATCCTGTTCTCTGTTGGGAGAGTGAGTAACATCTTGTGTTCAGATTGCTTTGCATTTCTATGTATGAAACGGATTTTGTGATCCTAGTGACTAGTGTCTACTTGTTATTATGTGAGTATGCTGTTCTGGTTTAAGGTTCAGTTGTTTGCCTTAATTTGCTTCTAGGTACAGCAGAGTGATATATCTCGTGCACGAGTGTGGTTTTTCAATGGAACAAAAAAGATTATGCTTTACACTGAAAGAGCTCACTTCTATCATCGATACAAGGTTCTCTATCTTGAGTGCTATTCATGCTCCCTTACTTACTCCACTCTTTTTCCTGCTCACAAGAATGCTCTGGCATTTGTTATGTGCCATTGTTGCCTGCTTTTGGTTCTCTATCTTCAGTGCTATTCATACTGTCTTAAAGGTGTCCTCCCTTTGCAGAATATCGAGAAGTCGGGGGATTCTGGTGGCAAAAAGATGAAACATATCATATCATGTTCTTATTAACATTTGTACTTACACAGTATCATGTGATAGTTGCCAACTTTCTTCTCAATTACACAGCCATTTGGTAGTTAATGTTGGTATTGATCTTGTCTTCTTTCACAATTATCGGTTGTAATATCCTTAGATTCCTCTAAAACATATTATCAGCCTTCTTTTATTCAATGTTTGCATAATAATTATTTTTGTGTGTTCAACTTGTCCTGGGAATCAAATACGTGGCATTCAGAACTTGATCATTTATTCACTTCCAGAGCGGAAAGAATGAATCATCTCTACTTCACCCTCCAATTAGGATTATATGGTGGTTCACACGAGCGCGAGTCTTACCAAGTGATCATTTTCATTTCTCCTGCAGGTTGTAAACAAGCTACAAGGGTCTTCTTGCACTGTTCTTTTTTCTCGTTTTGACCAGCTTCGGGTATGACTTCAAATTCCTTATATATAATTATGAGTTCATATCTTGCATGCGTGCTTTCGACCTTTTTCCTTCCTCGCCTTGATTGGTTCTTGCTTGTGCAAAAAAAAAGAAACAAGGATAAAAGTGGTTCTTGTCTTCAAATCAGAAGTCCTATTAACATATATTTTGAGCAATGTTGCTTAATCAATTTTGTTTTCTTCAAATATTAAGATTGTGATATTGGTACCTCGCCCCCTCCCCCCACCCCCCACCACCGTTCTCAAAATAATAGCAAAAAAATGTATATTTTTTTAATACAAATTTTATATACTTTTTCGGCTATCAAATATAAATAGTTTCCGGCCCGGGCTAAAAGTGAAAAAAGCCCAAAATTTTTTGGGCATTGCTTGGTGCGAGTTAAATGTGGCTACCTAGCGGTTTACAAGCACTCTTATTTCACACTTTTTATATCTATCTGTCTCCGCCAACTCGAGTTACAGTGTACGAGGGACGAGGGAGGTTTAGGACATCGTTCTTTAAATGGAATTTTTTTTTCTATTATCATTGGTTAACCAGCATTTGTAACAAGTCATGCCACAAAATCTAGATGTTTTGTGAGTTTTTTTCACGATTTGCCATGCCATTTGACACCTCTTTTCTAGTGAGATTGCAATATGCTCAATGACAACCTCTCAAGTTACCCTTTTCTTTTTTTGGTTGAGAAAGATACGATTCATTTAAGCTGAATATTAAAAATAGACAATCATAACTTGTTCAAAGACAAGTTGATTCAAATATTTTAGTAATTGCAATTCCTTTATACTAAATACGTGAAACACATTAATGTTGGAGTATACAATAAACTGTGAAGCGTCTCACTTTGGTAAAATCATTTTAAACAAGAAAAACAACAAAAAGAGGAGTAAAGTAAGTACCTAGGAAGAGTAAATTAAAACACTGCTTTTAGCCTCTCACACTTTGTTCCCAAAAAGAACCTCAGATATTATCCAAAACGTGATGAGAAAAATGAATAAAGAAAACAGAACATATACATTACTCCCTCCGGTCCAAAATAAGTGATTTTTTGACCTTTTTTTTGTGGTCCAAAATAAGTGATTTTTCCAGATTTCAAGAATGAATTAATTATTTTTTTCCTACATTGCCCTTGGAGTAAATAGTCGCTACTAGTTCCTGTAAAAAGCGACCAAAGATTAGCGACCAAATTTGGTTTGTCAAGAAAAGCGACCAAAGTTGGTCGCCAAACTGCCGAAAATAACAATAAAAATATTTGAAATACTTTAGCGACCAAAGTTGGTCGCTATTTGGCCGCAAATTTAGTCAAACTGTTGACTGGACTGGTCAGACTTGCTTGGTCAAAGATATACTGAGATTAGCGACCAATGTTGGTC
>NC_031999.1:38257096-38257810 GCF_001879085.1 Nicotiana attenuata
TATGACTTGAAATTTTAGGTATGAAGTGAAATTTTAGATTATAAATTGAAATTTTAGGTTGCGTGAGGAACCGTCGTTCGGATATGAATTGAACCTTTAGGATATGAATTCAACCTTTAGGATATGAATTTGACTTTTAGTTTATGAATTGAAATTTTAGATTATAAATTAAAATTTTTTGGATATGAGTTGAACCTTTAGGATATGAATTAAAATTTTGGTTTATGTATTGGAATTTTAGATCGCGGGAGGATTTTGTAGGGGTTGATGACTTTATTATACATGCAATAGAACTTCCACCAAGAATAACTAAGACACAGTACCTGGCAGAGTGTGCCTTTAATTGTTCTTCTCATTAGCGACAACGATGATGAGAAGGCAAGAACATGTGTTTCAAATAGTTATGGTGTAGGTAGGAGTTTAACATTTCCTAAGTAGATAAAAGAAGAGGTAATAGAGGAATTCTATACTTTATTTTCCAAGAGGAAAAGGAGTTTAATTGGGAGTGACAAGGTTGATGGTGATGGAATGTTTTCCGTTGGTCATGACAGTTCCCATAAAACGGGGATCATAAGACTCTATGATGACAAAGATTATAGGAAGTTTTGTTCTCAACTTTCTTCCAAGTTTGATCCGTACAAGCTTAATGGGATATTGGTGATATTTCTTCGGATTCAGATAATGATTTGACTGACAAAAGTACGGAAATGCTAA
>NC_031999.1:38258385-38285642 GCF_001879085.1 Nicotiana attenuata
ATAATCACCAAAGTCACCAGACAGCTTTATGATGCCAATGAAGCAAGATCATGAGATATTCAATGAAACTCGTATTGTAAAGAAGAAGAAAGAGACTGATTTAGAAAGGTGGGTCGAGGGTCGATCCTCGACTATACATGTAAGTTTTTTACTTTTCATTAAGTATTTTTATTTACTTTTATATAAATTTTGAAATACTAATTTAATATAATTTTTCTTATAGGTTCGCTTCACAGCTGATGTGGAGGAATTCATACGCAGTCAGCCACCTAATGAGTCGGGCGAGGCAATCCAACTTTCGGACGAGGATGCTGAAAGAACACTCCTTGAGTACTTTATATACTTTGAACTAGACAATAGAACCAGTTTTCGAATGAGCTTGTAATGAGCGTTAACTTAGTTTTGTTAGCTTAATGTGTTAGTTCTATTGAACTTTATACTTCGTTGGTTTTAATGTTGTTGTTGTTGTTGTTGTTGTTGTTGTGTTGTTGTTGGTATTGTTGTTGTTGTTGCTTGTAATAGGGATTTGGTATGCTGGCAGGTGGTGTAGCTGCCAAAATAGGCAGTTTCTACCAAAATAATACCCAGAAAAGCGACCAACTTTGATCTCTTTTTGGTCGCTTTTCATTTAAAAAAAATAATTTTCTGGGCAATAGCGACCAAAGTTGGTCTCTTTTTATCCAGATTTCCAAAAAAGCGACCAACCTTGGTCGCTATTCCATTAAAAAAATAATTTCTGGAAAAATAGCGACCAACTTTGGTCGCTTATATTTAAAAAAAATTTAAATTCTTGAAATTAGCGACCAACTTTGGTCGCTTATTTTTAAAAAAATTAATAAAATAGCGACCAACCTTGGTCTCCATTTTCTAGATTTTAAAATATAATATTTGGATTAGAGACCAAAGTTGGTCGCTGTTTTATGAATAATAATAAATAAATAAATAATATATTTTACATTTAGAGACCAACTTTGGTCGCCAAATTTATATTATTAAAATAATAAAGCGACCAAAGATGGTCGCTATAGTCAATACCCGGAATATTTGGTCATTTTACCTTAGAGACCAAAGTTGGTCGCTAATTAGGACCAACTTTGGTCCCTAAAGTGAAGGGACCAGCAATATAGCGACCAGGCATGTTTGGTCGCTTTTTGGTCGCTTTTAGGCCTATAAGCGACCAACTTTGGTCGTTTTTTGTGGTCGCTTTTTACCGGATTTCTAGTAGTGAGTGTTGGAGTATATGTTAGGAGTATTTATGTGAAGAGATAGTAAAGGTTAATATGGTCCATTTCATTACTAATTAATGTTAAAAGGTGAATTTCTTAATCTGTGTGAAAACAGCTAAAAATCACGTATTTTGGACCGGAGGGAGTACTTCTTTTTAACTCCAAATTTTCTGACTCCATGCAAAAACTCATGGATGCATGCTCAAGTTAAATTTTCCTCTTTCCCCTCTTTTAACTTAGCTCTTATATATACCTACCTTAAGGTAGAAACAGGAAAAATAGAAAAAGCCAATAAAAACAAGGAGGCAAAAAAAGTGAAGATATCTCCATCTTATTTATTATTTTGGTGTCAAACTCAAATCTTCCTTTTATCATTATTTTCAATTACAAATCATGCTCATCGTTGCAGCGATGACTTCTGGTCTGAAGCCCTCAGCAGAAATCTAACATTAAGCAAAAGATACGAACATAGCAATGGAGTTGAGTTTGCATGGAATCTCGAGATCCTCCGGGTTAAACTGAACCCATTATTTTCGTCTCGATCATAAGCACATGCATGTTGAGATAAAAAATAATATCCCGGCCAGGAATAATATCCACGGTAAAACAACAACAACACAAGAGAGTAACAATGACACCAAATCTTTTAATGGGGTAAAATACAATACCCGAGTGGAGCAATATTACCACTATAATATTACAACCAGTGACGGAGGCAGGATCTCCACGAAGGGGGTTCAAAAAACAATTGTAACTAGTGGGAATTGAACCTATGACCTTAGGAAGATTTTGAACCCCCTTAGACCACTAAGCTACACTTGGGTTATGTTAAGGGGGTTCAAAACTTAATATATAGAGGTATAAAACAGATTTTGCCTTATATATACAGTGTAATTTTTCGGTAATGGGGGTTCGGGTGAACCCCCTCCCGTCCCCCTAAATCCGCCCCTGATTACAACTTAGTAGTGTCAAGAGACTACTACAACTTCGAAAGAGATAACACTCTTTATTTTAGATACCTCACTACAAAATTACTCACATTCACTATTTATCTCACAGACTACAATATGTGGATTAATCCAACTTTCTACTTCTCTCTCGTTTTTGGTGTGTTTGATCTGAGAAGTAGAACATGCTATTTATAGGAAAACTTTGCCAACGATGGACCAATGAGAATGCTCGATTTCTTTGCAACTTGCTAAGCAAGTTGCCACCGTCTAAAATTGGTTTTGGTGTCAGTAACTTGTTGCAACTTGCAACTTGCAACTTGAAATTTTCTTTGTTTCTCTTGTTATTACATCAAGTTGTTATTGCAACTTGTTTCTAAATCTTTTCCTTTCTTTTTTAATTTTCTTTTATTTGATCAGGTCCGACAATGCACACAAAAGTATTGTGCTTGTGATTATATATATAGATTAAGTTCTTGCAGATCCAGAATTTAAATTCTACGGGTTCATCTTTTAAAGTTTTTTAGCACTGAGCCCATTATATTTTTAAAGTTATGGATTCATATCTATTATTTTTGTAATTTTAATGAAGTTTTACATACAAATCTTTACTCCGGGTAAAAGTTATGGGCTCGATAGAACCGGTTATTTATTCACTACATACGCCCCTGATTGTATACACTAACATTGTGTAATTGAACCCCTTCTTCCAGGAAGTTACACTGCAAGTATATATACATAAATTTATTGAATAGTAGTAAAAAAATGATTCAAAAGTCGTGTTTGGATGTGGCTTAAATCTCAAATGTGACCTTTTCTTTTTCTTTTGTGAATTCCCTTGTCAGAATTCCTGGTTCTGCCGACTATAAATTCTGAATTCGTTGATGATCCAGGTAATGGTGGGAGCTACATTACAAAGTGAAACAGGATGGCTAGCCTGGGGTCTGAACTTTGGACCAGAACCAAGAATGGTGGGGACTCAAGCTCTTATTGGTATCAAGCAGACAAATGGTTCATTTCTTGGTGACAAGTACAATGTCAGAGAATATATCAAAATAGAGTGCAAGTTGTTACCTTCTTCTATTGATTTGAATGTAAGCAATTTGAGGTTTAGTTCTCTGGATCTTAAGTGTCACATAATAGAAGCCACTATATATACATCTTCCTCAATCAGTTAATGTGTCAAGAATTGTTTGGCAAGTTGGAAAAGTTGCAGTAGGAATGGAACCCAGGATTCATGATAAAACTCTTCATAACTATGATGGTACAGAGACCATTGATTTGGAGACGGGCAAATCTCTAAGTTTTAGAGCTGCTAAACGTCATCATGCAAGAGCCTCTGCTATCGTATTCCCTGTTGTTAGTGTTTAGTACTACTAATACCCCTCACTCCCCCCTCCCCTCCTTTTTCATTTTTTTATTTTATTTATTTGTTTAATTTTAATTTTATTTTTTTATTTTTTGTTTTTTATTTGTATTTCCCTTCTTCCTCTTCTCACTCTTTCTAAGCCGAGGGTCTACTGGAAACAGCCTCTCTACTTTTACTAGGTAGGGGTAAGGTCTGCGTACCCACTACCCACCCCAAACCTCACTTGTGGAAATATACTGGGTTTATTGTTGTTGTAAACGTCATCATGCAAGAACTGTAAGCCTAATCAACTTTGGATTATTCTCCTTAGTTACTCTCTATTTTCTCTTGGTTGTGATGACTGTATTTATCCAGATCAAATTTATCTTATATATTGACTGTTAAAATCTGCATTATTTTAACTTGGTTTTGTAGGTTAATTGTCTGCCTGATTTTTTATGCTACTATTCCCACTTATTTTGAACGGTTATGTAGTTGTTTTTCTTCGTAGCATCCATGCATGCATTCATGCAGCCTTGAAACAAGTAGATAGAAGGAGCACACTGTTGAACGGTAAGGGACCGTTTGGTTCAAAACAAAGTTATCCCGGCATTATAACCATAATTATAATTTAGATTATAATCCCACCTTCTATGTGCGATAGATAATCGCATGATTAGTGAAGGAAGCAGGTGTTTTACCAAGGGGATTCGGAAAAAAAAAAGTAAGCTAAGGGGATTTAACGTTTAATATATGTATATGTTTATCCTTAAAATCGGATAACAATTGAACTTATAATGTGGTTTTAAGGACACGTGATTTTATCTAATATTAATTGATAAATGCGATGAATAAAAACAGAAATTGGCAAATAAAGTAAAGCAACCCAGTTTTAAAATGCAATTCAGCCCTCGAGCTAGGGTGCCCTTGAACTGACTGATACTAGAATAATGAAGTATAAAGCAAACTGATGAACAAAAGAATATGAAAAAGAAAGTGTTATATTGCTTTGATATGCGAGAATGTTGTGTCTTACAAATGATTAGAATTCCCCTTTATATAGTAGAGGAATTCTACTTGTGGTACAATTCTAATTACAGAAGAAAATCCCATGATTGGCTATCCCGTTTGGTGTCAATCGCTACTGGTCTCGATCTTAACAGGTACCTCGAATCCCGAACTCGGTACCCTATCCTCACGCCTCGGTCTAATCTATTACGGGGTCGATCTTTGATCCATCCCCCTGGTCTCGGTTAATCAGTTAAATCGGGTGGGCCCGGTTTTAACCATATACAGATAGTCCCCATGTTTTTTTGGAGTGTAATGACAACAAACGAATTAAGCCTTCGATTTTTACCTCGACCTGTCACGGCGTCATCTTCGTGACGTAAGCGATAGAAGTTCCCCAGGTTATTAATGTGTGTCAGTTGACGATCGGCCATTAGCAACTCTGAACCGTCGCCGTGAAATCCATAAATAGGCCTCTTCTTCACTCTGTCAAACTTTACTTTCAACTTCCTCTGCTCTAACCTTCAAAGCTCTTTGCATTTTTCAAGTTCTTCACATGCAAATCTTTAAGTCTCACCGTTAATCTCTCTTAAAACACCAAATCTCATCATCTTCGTCTATCTTTAACCTAAAAACCAAATGGCGAAAATATCAATGACTGTGCCACAAAAGGAAACCGCTTCATCTTCTCAACCGGCCGGTGGAACCACGCCTTGAGGAATGTATTCTTGGGGGATGCGTTATCAGCTCCGATTTCAAGATCGAGGAAACCTCATCAGTCCCCGATCGTTGCGAGCCGGTATCGAGATACATATGCTCGATACTTGAGAACTCCTCGAAAAAATGAAGACGGACTGCAACTGGCAGAACAAATAGGTCGTGATACTGGCCCTAGAGGAAGGGTGCCTAAGTCTTTACACTTACCCTTTGACGTTAGGCCTCGTCGACCCAATCATCGTGGACTTCTGCAGAAAGTACCAGGTGACTCTTGGTCTAATCCACCCCTCCTTCTGGAGGATCGTAATACGACTTAGATTCTTCGTGAGCAAAGTCGAAGGGCTCCCCTTCACCCTCGACCACCTTATCAGGTTATATAGCCCCTGGCTTTACCGATGTGGGTTAATAAAGCTCCAACATCAAGCCACCAAAGTTTTCATCTTCTGCATAGATGAGAACAAGGATCGAGGCTGGATGGGTCGATTCGTCAGGGTAAAGACCTCGGACCTAATTCCTGCCAAGAAAATGCCATTCCGCGAGAGGTGGCATATGAAACGTAAGTACAATCCAATTATTAGTTTCTATTTGTTACTTTGCTTCCCCGCTTTCTCTTATCGATGTTCTTTTTTCGATGTAGCCATTGCCTGGATGCCTGGTGCCATCTCTAACCTTGAGAATTGGGTCAGGGACCTAGTCTCAACCTCGACGTATGCTGAAAGCGCATGGCGCGACTTATCGTAAGGCCGATGGGAAGCCAAAAATCATGGTAAGCCCCTTTCATGTATTTGATGATTTTGTTAAAACATTCTTCCCATGCTTATTCAATTTTTTTTTCTGCAGGCCTCGAAAAGGACGCAGTCATGAGGCCCCCATCTAGTGGGTAAGAGACTTCAACCCCGGTCCTGAAGTCGGTAAAGGAGAAGAAGAGAAAGAGGACCTCGACCTCTGAGGATCCAGAGCCCAATAAGAGAGTGGCTCGTAAGCCCTAAAAAGAATATTATTCCTCTGGCCATGGAGTCAGTACGATGCCTAAGGGAGGAAGATGAAGAAGAAGAAGAAGAAGAAGAAGAGGAGGAGGGAGATGATTCTGGGCTGGTGGCCCGAGTGAAAATGAACACCGAGGCTTAGAAGGCTGCTGAGTCGGTGAGGGCTGAGAAGATTCCTCCTCGAGCTGAGGCTGTCTCGAAAAGAAACTTGGGAGAAGTCCCCGAGTCGTCAAAGGCTGAAGATACCTCCCGCCGAAGTGAGCAAATGGCGGGTATGACTGTAAAGGCTGGTCTCGAGATGAAGAGAATGCCCCGAGTGACCCACTCGGGGAAATAGAAATTGGAGGCTCCCCGTCTCTTCCTTCGTTTTCTGAGGGGATGATTCAGGAGGCTTGGGCCTTGAAGACCCATTCCATAGAAGGAGCCCACGGACGGGAGGACCCTTTCTGTGGTTACTTTACTGGGGTCTAAGATTCTATCGGCATGAGTAACTTGGAAACTTCGAGGAAGGATTCGGGCGAAGCATTGAGTCTCTTCAATGAAGCACAACAAGCTCTGGATCGGGTATGCCTCAACACCCTTCGTCGATATCACATTTGTGTTTATTTCTTCTTTTCCTTGCCTAATTTCTTTTCTTCTATCTGCTGCCTCGGTACTTCAACAGGAGGCCTTTTCCAGATCCCGAGCAGAAATTAGCCGGTACGAGGCCGATCTTCAAAGGGTTACTGAGGAGAAGAATGCCCTTGAACTTCTCAATGGGCAAAAAGAAGAAGAAATCAAGGACCTCCGAGCTAAACTAGTCGTGGCTCAGAGAGAACAAACCGACCTAACCGAGCAGGTAATTAAAATCTTAGAAGCCCATGGCATCAGTTCGGGAATGATGGCTAACAATTCGATCTCACAGGTCCAGCAGAAGCTCGAGAGAATCAAGCAGCTTCGTGGAGAGGTCGATATGGTGAAGGCAGAGACCTTGGCATGGAAGCAAAATATGGATTGCCTCGCCTTAGAGAAGGAAGCACTCGAGCCCAGTTGTCATTGGCCAAAAATCAGCTTCAGGGTATGAAAGAGAAGAGCTTGGCACAGGCCAAGAAAATTGAGGAGCTCGAGTCTCGGTTGGCCACCGAACTTACAAAGGCTAAATTTGAGGCTGAAAAGGCCAAGGCCGAAGCGGAGGCGATCGTGGCCGTCTACCAGTTTGATGTTGAAGTTGCTCAAGCCCATGCAAAGAAGACTACCGAGGCTGCCCAAAATTGAGCATATTGGGTTTCTGAGCTTGCCAAGTGCCAATTTCAGAGGGAAACCCTCGAGGAGATTCATGCTCGAGGTTTCGATCTCACTAATAAGATAAAAATGCCATAAAGCTCGAAGCTGACGCTAAGGCACTGGCCTCCTCCGATGATGATGATGATGCCGGGAGCGACAGCGGGTCCGAGAGCCAGGGGGACCCCGATGGAGAAGAAGTTGCCCCCGGAGATAGTTAGGAACTTTAGGATTTCTTCATTTTTGATCTTTTGTGTAGGATCCTGATCGGACATTGTAAATATCCTTTCATATATATAAAGATCTCTTTTCTTCCTGACTTGTCTTTATTTTCTGCCTTATGAAAAATTTGTTTCATTTATGCCTTATGAAAATCTTGTTCCTAAGTTCGAGGCTTAGGCAATTAGATCGAAGCCGGACTAGTGTAGTTTTGTGAGGCCCCGTAAAATTTTTGGCTCAAAACCTAGTATTTTGTGGTGTCAACTCCGAATATGTGTTAGGAATGCGTAGAATTAAGCTCTCCACGGTTCGGACCCTTGGTATTGATCTAAGTTTGCAAAAAATCAAAAGAATCAATTTCCCAGAAAAATGCCATTATGCGGTCAAGAATGCGGTCGTAGATCTGGTATGCGGACCGCATTCCTATCGCATAGTGAAGCTGTGGTTTGGTTAAACTTGAGGTCAAGATGCGGTCCAAGATGCGACCGCATAATTGATATGCGGGCCGCATTTCTACCGCAGAGTGGAACAGAAGAGCTGTCAAAATTAATGTTGAAAATGCGGTCTATTATGCGATCGCATAACCAATATGCGGACCGCATAATCGTCGCATAAATTCCTCAGGGATTTGTGAAGGTCAGTTCTGCGGTGCACAATGCGACCGCATAACAGGAATGTGGACCGCATTCCTGTCGCAGACCCAAACAGATTCATCAGAGTTTTGGGGGCAATTCTGCGGTCCAATCTGCGGACCGCATTTCTGTTCTGCGATCGCAGAATGCGACCGCAGATCTTGCTCGGGCTTCTATTTTCTAAATTTTATACCCGACCCCCTTTTTAATAAAACACCCCCAGCTCCTCATTTTTAACGATCTTCTGCACAAAATAAGAGAGAGGAAGAGAGGGTCTTGAGAGAGAAAGTCATCTTCTCCAAAATTTGATTCTTCAAAACCATCCGGGCCGGGGAATTTCAAGCTTATATTTATCCCCCTTTTCTTGCAGGTAACATCCCTAACCCTTTTCACTAAATTTCTGGTTTAAGCTGGGGGGGGGGGGGGAGGGAGTCTCATGCATTAGTCTTTGAAAATAGTGGTTGAACTCATACATGCATATCATTCTATAACCTAAAACCTAGTGAGAGTAATTGGGTAGGAGTAAAAGATGGTGCAAAGATGGGTTGGTAACCTAAATAAGTTTGAGTAAAAATTGTGAACTTCTTTTCTAAGTCATACGCGTTAACTTGTGCACTAGATTGACGTTGCTAATTGGAAATAAACGTTAAAAAGGGAACTCGGCTCCAGGTATGTATGGCTAACTTTGAACTTGTAAAATCGCCTTGTTTGGGTGTTTGAGTGCTTGGTATGTGATTTCTACGTGATTTGTTTGTGAAATTTCTGTGATTGGTATGGTTGAGTGATTGTGGTTGTGCCTTCGCCATATTGATGCAATTAATCAGAAATAAACCAAATTTGCGATTGTGAATGTGCTACGTGGTAAGAACTGTGAAACAAGTAATGGAAGGAAATGGGAATTGATGTGCTCGGAATAACCGTGGTAGTAACATATGTGGTTTGTCGTGGGAAATTATCGTCGTGACCTATCAATGCATATGAATAGTGGAATACATGGAAATGGTATTGATGGCTATGGAAGTTCATGTAAATTGTTGTTGTTGTTGTTCCTTGAGGGTCATTGTTGTTGTTTCTTGAGGATTGTTGTTGTTATTCTTTGTGAATTGTTGTTGTTGTTGTGTTTTTTGTGAATTGTGATTGTTCGGTGGGATCGGGTTGCGCGCCGCAACACGAAGAAATAAGGTGTGGGTTGTGGTGATAAGGGTGGCCGAGGTAATAAGGTTGGAAAGCGATCGAAATCGCTATTGAAATGAACTATGAACAAATTGTGAAATTATTGATGTGGAAATGTGGAAGGGGAATCAGGAGAGATTGTAAACTTATTGGCTTGATTGCTCTTTCTTTGTGGATTTGATTGTTGTTTCCATTACAATTACATGCTTGTTTGTGGAGGAGAGATTGTATACCTGTTGGCTTAATTGTTCCCTCCTTGTGGATTTGATTGTCGCTCTTATTACTGCTACTTACTTGCTTATGGTTCGAGTTTACTTGGAGCAAAGTTTGTTCATACATACCAGTACAATTCAAATGTACTGACGTCCCTTTTGCCGGGGGCGCTACATTCGTGTTATGATTGTAGGTGGATCCGTAGCAGGTACTCCAGTCCACCGATCGTAGCTCCCCTTCGTCCTCCATCAGCTTTTTGGTGAGCCCCTTTCCTCTCGGGGCCCTGCGTGGCTCAGGCCGCTTGTTTTCGGAGTTTTATTTTTGATTTGTGTAAGGTATAGCCGGAGCCTTGTTACCGGCAAATACTATATTATCCTGTTGTACTTTTAGAGGCTCCGTAGACAGTAGACGTGGGTTAGAAACTTGTGTAAATCCGTGTTTACATACGTTGGTAACGAGTTGGTGATTTCACTACTATTATGTAAATATGTATGTGTTTTGTAAATTAAAAAAGTGTTCTTAATTAATTATTTGGCAAATCCTTGGAATAATTGAGTAAGGAAAACGTGGGGTAACATGTGGGTTAGGAAAGGCATCTAGGTTCGCTTAGCTAGGGCCACCCTGTCGGGCGCCGGTCATGTCCCTCGAATTTGGGGCGTGACAAATTTTTATAATCGAGTGAGTACTTACTCGAACTCGAAGTAGGGTAACCCTTAAGTTTTATTTGAGTGAGCATGATTTCTCGAACTCAAAATAGAAATGGCCCTTAGGCTCTTGAGATAGGCCGATATTGCCTTAGTGTGAACAACTAATTTTTGACGACAACCATATTTTATACTTTTTAGCGCAAATATTTCTTTTAGGTCTAATGATCATATTTTAAACTTTTATCTTACTTTTAATAGGTTTTATTTTTGGGGAAAAAATTAAAATTATAAAAAATGTTCATATACTTATAGAAAATATTTTATTTTTGTTTTAATTTTAAGGAGAAAAAGAAAATTTTTAAAAAAAAATATACATTTGGTTTCCTTTTAATTTAAAATTTTACTAGTAAGCTAGTGACTTTATATATGTTTCTTGGTATCATTCAAATTATAGTGTATATATGTTTAATTTAGTTTGTTTATATTTTTTTTCTAAAAGAAGTGGGTTAACAGTTTTATTTATGTATTTTACTTTACCTTTATTTAAATAAATAAATAAAAATTAATAAAATAACATTAAAATAAAATTTGTGTTAAACTATTCGCCATTATCTCCTAACAATTCCCTTTTCATCACGTTACTTTGTAAAAATTGACTCTCTCACAATTTACCTCCACTCCCTCACGTCATATGCGCACACAGTGCACGATCTCCATAATTTTCCATTCAGTTATCCATCTCACCGTTAAAAACACATGGAGTAATGTATAAAAAGAGAAAAAAACACATTCAGAAGGGAAGAAGGCCAAGAGCTAACACACAAAAAGAGTAGCCGCAATTCCCTTTCTTTCTCATTAACTCCTCATCTTCTTCACCCCTAAACTACCATTAGAACCAGCTGAAATTTCAGCCATTAAACACACCTTTAAACCCACCAAAAACTCCATTGAAATCACCTTAAAACAATGTATTTTTGTTTTACGTAAAACAACCATATTTTTCGAGTCGAAGTTCCGTCGCTCGAGGTCGTCGCCGTCCAAGGTTTTCCGCTCGCTGATCCTTATCTTTGTTGGAAGGTTTGCTGAGGTCCATTTTCTAACTTTGTATTTGGTTTATATACTATTTCCGTTTTTCTTTTGGGTTGCAAATAAGAATGAAGCTTTGTTTCTGAGCAATTTGCATGCATGTACGATAACTTTACTATCTTTCATGAGTGCTAAGCAGGGACAAATGTACTATTGTATATATAATATAAATCGGAAGGAAAGTGAATAATTTCCTGATAAAATACTATATGAGGTGTCGTAGTAAAGTATATTCGGTGAAGTCAAATTTTAAATGATCCTAATGAGAAGGAGATTAAAATGAAAAAGAAGTCGAGTGAAAAGAATTAAAAAGCAAGACCACAAAATTGTGGCATCGTTGATAACATATTCTTGTATAATTTACTTTATTTTTCATTCGTATTTTGTGACGTTTTTACCTAATTAGAAAATGGTAGGATGTAAATCAAACAAGGCTAATAGAATAGTGCCAAGCGTGGACAAATTTACCAGTTTATGTTGGTGAAGATTTAGAATAAGTTGGCTTATTTATTTTACATTTATTAATACACGAATACTCATGAATACATTAGAATGCTTTAAGCACGCTCCTAATTGAATTTAAAATGCTTTAAGTGCGCCCTTAATTAATCAATCTATCGCGATTATGTATACTTTCGCGGGACATAATTATAATTTCCAAATAATGAACACCGTAGAAAGCTTTTGGCATGTTCTAATCTCTTATCGTGATTGTATACACGTTGGCGTGACATAATTATGACTTCCAAAATAAACCAAGGTATGCATTCGTACAACTTTGGCAAAACAATCTTAATAATAATAAATTATAAAAATAAATGTCTCGAATCTGAAAGAGACAAAATAATTAAAATACTCTAAAAATGCTAGAAAACTTTAGCGTGCTTTGAATATTAGCCCATGTGTTCATACCCGAACCTTGGATTGAAATGTTTAAATAATAAAAGGATCACGTGCGCATTCCCACGTCTTGATACCTTTCAAATTTAAAACAATTATGCTTTGACCTTGTGTACATTTCGTACCTTGGTTTAATATTCAATTTCAAAGAATACCTTATATGCGTACCGCATCTTGGTGAACACAATTAATAAAATACAATAACTAATTAAGTGGTAATAGGCAAAAGAAAAAAAACGTAAAAAAATACAAGAATAGCCAAAAATTGATTTAAGGCTTACATTAGTCAATAAAAGCGATCGTGCTAGAACCACGGGATCCGAGGGGTGCCTTACACCTTCCCCTCGGTCAACAGAATTCCTTACTCGGTCTTCTATTTTCGTAGACCATAAATTAAGAGTCAAACCTTCCTTTTGAAAGAGGATTCAAATAAAAGGTGACTTGGAGCACCAAAACTCTATTCCAAGTGGCGACTTCAAATAATAAATAATCCCTTTTCAAAACGTCACTTCAATTGGAAAATTCTTCTAACGCAACCACGTAATAGGGTTGTGTGGGAAAAAGGAGGTGTGACAGCTCTGGCGACTCTGCTGGAGACGATTAATAAGAATTCGAGCTTTGCATATTGATTCTTGTTTGGCTTTTATCATGTTTTGGATTTTATTGTGTTTGGGAGCCTAATGTGCTATTTGTCGCTTATTTACCACTTTAATATTTATTTGAACCGTGATATAAGTTGTATCCTCTCTCGCACCCCTCTGAGGCATCTGATAAGCAGTTATGTTGTGTTTGCCTACTAGCATCACAAAATTTCTGTCCTGAGATAAAGCAGTTAGCCTACCAGCTTCTGGTGAAGGATTTAGTCACACATGTTTAGGCGGGAGAGCCGTTAGCCAGGTCTAGATACTATCTCCTTTAGGATTTGAAAACCTAGAAGAACAAGCCACAAGCAATGAATTTCCCTAGCAGGCTACGCCTTATTTGCATCATGTGCATTGGACTTAGCGGGACTCGGCACAGGGGTCGGGCCCGTCTAGGACAGGTAACAATTTTTCAAACCAACAGGTTTATTTTTCTGTGCTATACGTAACATTATTTGGTAGACTTTACTAAAATGTTGACCGGCTTTAGGATAGATTGATTGAACAGAAGAGAGAGAAAAAGAAAATTTCCTCCAAGTTTTCATAAAGTACATTTTTTTTATTTAAAAGTTTAAAGGAGGGTTCTAGTGTACAGCCATAATTTTCAAAATGGTTTTTATTTATTCATTTTACTCGAACTACGCGGGTCTGATTCTCACCGGATGTGAGATACGTAGGCAACGTTCATCGGGTCTGGCCCCTAATTTTCAAAAATCCCAAAAAATGTTCTCCTTTAATTCCTTCTTTAGAAGTCTTTTTTTAAGACGTCAAATTCAAAAATCCAAAAATATTTTCCATTTTCTTTAGAAGTCTTTCACCCAAAAATTAAAAAAAAAAAAAAATTTGAAATCCAAAAAATATTTCTTTCTTTGCAAAATTAACAAAAATGGAAATCCACAAATATTTTTTTCTAGTTTAGAAGTCTTTCTTTTGAAAATTATAAATAAGAAAAAGAGATAGAGAATTTAAAGTTCAAAAATATTTTCCTTGTTATGAGCTTTTACGATTAGTTTTTTTTTTAAAGTAAAAAAAAAGAGTTAGTTTATTTATTTATTCTTGCTCTTCCCGAACTACACAAGATCTGATTCATGTCTCCACATTATACGTAGGCACCCTACATCAGGTTCGATCGAATCATTTTGAATAAAAAAAAAAGAAAAAGAAAAGTAAAAAAAAAAGGGAAAAAGTGGTAAAATAAAAAAGAGTGTTTATTCTAACATGCTTGTTGTTTTGAAATAAAAGCTAATTAAAGGTAGTCGGTTTGTTGGTTTGCAATAGCGAGTCACTCAAGAAATCCAAGATCCACGGAAGTAAAAACATCTTCTCAACAAATGGAACAAGCACCACTGTTGTTGATTCAAGGTCACGAAAAGGCAAGTAGGCAAATTAGCGGAGAGAAATAAAAAATGAAGGCAAAATGTGGGGTTGACTTTACAAGATTTGAGCAATAGAAAATGGCCTGCTCGGGATGATTTGATAATGGGGAATTTGGTCCAGCATTGAAAGCCATAGTAGCCATTTCCGCGGCAGAAGAGAAACCAAAAAACGAGCGCCGAACCAGAAACTTTCCCTATCAGACGGGAGTCTCGGTAGTCGGTCTTGCTATATTTTCTGCCTTTCGAGTGATTTCAGTGTGTCATCCGAATTTTTCGACTTTACTGTCTTACATTCTGATGTAAACCCTTCTATTTTTTTTAGAAAAAAAATCAAATAAATGAAATCAATATTTCATCATCCATGAATGTCTCTTTTCTTAATCTTGTCACCTTTTCTATTCTCTTTTAAGTTCTGTAAATGCATATTTTAATAACATGATATGCTTGCGGCCTTCATGCCCGGATCCTAAAATGCTGTCAGATCTCGAAATAATGAATCAGGAAGAAGAATGTGTTGAAGATAAGGAGTGTAAGAAAACAAACAGAGAATTGGAATAGTAAGCCTAAATAAAATTTAAATGAAGCCGCCCTTACTTGAATGGTTTATGGCACTGAAGCCGGGATACCAACAGAATATAAATTCCTTTCCTTCGGATCATTCTTGAAGCCGAGATCGAGGATGAAATTTGAGTCAAGACCCGATTGAAACATTATCTTTGATTGATGGAAAGTGACTGGCCGGAGTCTGCCATGGGCAGTTGTACAACAAAGAATGGCCCATGCTTACAACAAAAAAGTACGGCCCAAGAAATTTGAAGAGGGACAACTCGTCTTGAGACATATTCTCCCGCACCATGAAGAAGCTAAGGAAAATTTTTCTCCAAATTGCAAAGGTCTATACATTGTAAGAAGAGTATTGCCAAATGGAGCGTTGTATTTGGGAGACATCGAAGGAAGTGTCCCCGAGACAACAGTCAAATCAGATGCAGTCAGAAGGTACTATGTTTGACTCACTACTCGGTGTTAACATTCTCTGATTGGGATAAGGAAGACTTTCTTTCTCACTACCCAAGCACCATTAACCTTTTTGAAAACCCTTTGAGCCGGTTCCCTATCTTTGATTACCCTCTTTGGAACCTGGAAGTTTTTATTAAAAAAAAGGAGAAAAACGAAAAGAAAACAAAACAGAAGAAAAACAAAACAAAAATCAAAACAAGTTCAAGTTAATTGAACTACGTCCGACCTGATTCCGAAAGGATATATAGGTAGCCTCACTCTGGGGTTCGGTCACACCAAAACAAAAATCCTCATTCCCCAAAAGTGAAAACTGGAGCAAATGTTACAATGGTTCGGTGGTTTCTCCGAAAGGTTTCAAAGTTGTGGTTTAATCCAAATTCTTTTTACCCAAATCCTTTTAAGTCCTTCTGATCAATCAACGAGAATGTTCAAGAATTGGAGGATACGTTATGTAACGACCCGACTGGTCGTTTTGAGTAATTGCGCCCAGCTGGAAGTTTGAGGTCTCGAGTAGACTCATATTATGTGAATCGACTTGCGTGCGTAGTCCGGACGTGAAACCGGAAAGCTTTTATGTGAAAATACGGGAAAAAAAGTAATTTTTAGAGTTAAAATTTGGTTTTTAGTTGACTTTGGTCAACATTTTTGGTAAACGGACCCGGATCAGTGTTTCGACAATCCCGGGAGGTCCACAGTAAAATATGGGACTTGGGTGTATGCCCGGAATTGAATTCCGAGGTCCCTAGCCTTAGAAAACAATTTTTGAAGAAAATTGTTGTGCTGGTTTTTAAAGGAAATAAAGAAATGAATTAATGTTTGAACTCGTTGGTATCGGGCCCGTATTTTCGTTGCGGAGCCCGGTACAAGTTTGTTATGATATTTAAGTCCTATCTATAAAATTTGGTGAAAACCGGAATTTATTTGACGTGATTTGGACGTCCGGTTGAAAAGTTAGAAAATCATGAGTTTTGAGGTTAAATTCATAGTTTTTGATGTTATTTTGATGATTTGATTGCACGAGCAATTCCGTATGATGTTTTTAGACTTGCGTGCATGTTAGGTTCGGATCCCCGAGAGCTTGGTGAGTTTCGGATAGGTTTAGGCTATGTTGCGCTTGTTTTCTGATGCTTCATCGTCGTTTCTTCAAGCAAAAATAATACCACATTGAGAAAATGAGATCCAAATTCAGTTTTGTTTGAGCCATTAGATCCGTATCGAAATTACGGAGCCATAGGAAAAAGAATCATCGAATTTGGACATCGTATGAGGAAGTTATGCTCATTTTCGTGTTAGGAAAAATTGTTGGTTCTGGTGTGATCGCAAATGCGAACTATTTATCGCATTTGCGATACCCAGTTCGCAAATGCAAGTTTATTGTCGCAAATGCGACTTTTGCCAGCCCTGCGTTGTTCAAATTGCGAAGGGTTCGCAAATGGGAACCCTAGGTCGCAAATGCGACATCTGATACCTGTTAAGTGAAGTTTTTGACGAGATTTTCACCCATTTTTCAATTTTCTCAAGCCCTAAACCTCCATGGGCGTTTTTACAAGGACCCAAACTTCTCCAAATCATTGGGTAAGTGTCTCTAATGAATTTACAACTATATTTTGTGATTATATCCTAGATTTAACATCAAATTCATGAGAATCTGAAGGAAAATTTGGGGAAAATTGTAAAATCTTTCCAAAATGTAGAATGATGATTTGAATGACCAAATGGTATCGGAAATAGTTAATTTTTGTATGGGTGAACTCGTAGCGGAATGGGTGTTTGATTTTTGAAAATTTTGTCGGGTTCCGAGGTGCGAGCCCGGGGAGTTGACTTTTTGTTGACTTTATAAGAATCATAGTTTTGTCAATTGAAATTGTTTTCTCTTGCATTGTTTGATGTATTCAAGTCGTTTTTGGCTAGATTCAGCTGAGAGTTGATGAATTGGTAAAGGAAAAGCTAAATTGAGTATTGAATTGGCCGGATTGAGGTAAATATCTTGCCTAACCTTGTGTGGGGGACTTCCGCTTAGGATTTGAGTCTTCTATGCTAATTGTAGTCCGTGCATGCAAGGTGACGAGTGGGTGCTCGAACTTATTTGCGGGAAATTTGCTCTAGGGTTCTTAGGTCCTTATGTGGAAAGTATCATGTTATGATTGGGTTTCCTAGTTGCTTATATTACCTCTGTATGCTCCATATGACGTTGTTAGCTTTCCTTTAATTCTCACGTGTTACATTGACCCTTAATTGTCTAATTGAACTGATTGCCTTCCTTATTGTTTTGATACTTCTTGATTGTGAGTTCCTCTATGACTTCGTGCGAATATGTTACATATCCAATTGTTGTGGTTACCGGAGTAGTTATCACGTGCTTATTATGTCTTGTTATTTTGTTGATGTTATCGTGCTTCTTGTTTTTCCGTGACCCTTATTATGTACTTGTTGATTCCCTTGGCCGGACGTTATTGCTCATGATATTGTTTCCCTTGCCAGGATATTGTTGTTATACTATTGTTCCCTTGCCGGGATGTTGTTGTTTATGATATTGTCTACCTTGCCGGGATGTTGTTGTTATACTCTTGTTCCCTTGCTGGATTCTTTTATGATTGATGATGATTTGTAAATAGGAACGGGTTGCATGCCTGCAACAAGATATTTGAAATGGGAGCGGGTTGCACGCTTGCAATGAGATATATGAAATGGGATCGGATTGCACCACTGCAACGAGATATGTGAAATCGGATCGGGTTGCACGCCTACAACGAGATATATAAAATGGGATCGGGTTGCACGCTTGCAACGATATATGTGAAATGGGATTGGGTTGCACGCCTGCAACGAGATATATGAAATTTGCACGCCTGCAACGAGATATGTGAAATGGGATCGGGTTGCACGCCTGCAACGAGATATACGAAATAGGATCGGGTTGCACGCCTGCAATGAGATATATGAAATGGGAGCGGGTTGCAGGCCTGCAACGAGATATATGAAAGAGCGGGTTGCACGCCTGCAACGAGATATATGAAATGGGAGCGGGTTGCACGTCTGCAACGAGATATGTGAAATGGGAGCGAGTTGCACGCCTGCAACGAGATATGTGAAATGGGATCGGGTTGCACGCCTGCAACAAGATATGAAATGAAAGTGAAATTCTGTGTTTGTTTTCCTTATCCTTGTTAGTAATTGGATTTTGGTGCCGTGCACTTTCTGTTTGCTATGTTTATTTGTTGTTACCAATTCAAGTGTTTTAACTGTTTAGATTCCTTTACCGATGTGATCCTTTGTGAAGGAACCCCATCATGTTTTAAATACTTTATCGTATTTATATACATATTTTCAATACTTCAAATTGTAATAATTGTTTCATCTTCAATTCATTTAGTTACTCAATTAAATTTCCTTAAACCGTCTGAGGTTATATTTTACTTAAAAATGGAATTTCTACTAAGATAATTAATTCAATTTCTTGTTAAAGGTAATATTTTATTCGATGTTGTACTTTAATTGAAAATGGTACTCTCTTTATTTAAATGATTTCTTAAAATAACTTCATCTTTTCTTGCTGAGTTCCTAATTGGTTTAGAAGCTGTACTCCACTTAGGTAATGTAAATCAGACTTCCTGAACACCTTAATTGTATTGGTTACAGACCCTATGAACCGAGTAACATGAGAGTGTTGTTGTGTAAAGTGAGATAGAAATATGTGGGCACGAGGTGCCGGGTGTGCTAAAAGTTTGGTAATTGAGGTTATGATATGAGAAATCGAGTTTGAAATGGCTGGAAATTGTGCATCAGAAACGATATGACTTATTGAGCTGGCATCGCCTTCCTTGTTTGAGTACATTTTTATTTACTTGTCTATGTTCCAGCTATGTTGGTGTTAATATCTGGTTATCTTCGTTTCCACCCGTGTCTCTCTTTATTGTTTCTACTGATTGTAGTTTGTTCTTTCCCTGCTGCTGATATTACTATGTCATTTTTAGATTGTTAGTTCATTATCAAATCCTGTTCAATTTATTTGACCAGTAGGTGTCTGGACTGTTCCTCATCACTACCCCACCGAGGTTAGTCTTGATACTTACTGGGCACTGCCGTGGTGTGCTCATACTACACGTCTGTACCTTTTTGTATACAGATCCAGGTATTTGATCAATAGTAGCTGTGCGGGTCGTTGCGGTGGAGACTCAAGGTAAACCTGCTACAGCGTTCGCAGGCCTCGGAGTCACCTTCATTAGTACTTATTCCTATTTGTTCCTTTTGTTTCGGAGCAGTGATGTATTTATTTTGTATAACTACTCTTAGAAAGGCTTGTGACTTGACCACCGGTTTTGGGAATTGTAAATTGTTAAGAGTTATTCAGATTAAAGTTAGCAAATATAAATGTTATCTTAGTTAATGTTAGACTTACCTAGTTTAGAGACTAGGTGCCATCACGACTCCTTCGGAGGGATTTTTGGGTCGTGACACATTACTTGGATCAGAGCTCTAGGTTCATGGGTGCTACGAGTCACAAGCAGGTTTAGTAGAGTCTTGTGGATCGGTACAGAAACGTCTGTGCTTATTTTTGAGAGGCTACAGAACTGTTAGGAAATTCCCCTTCTTTCATTCCTTATCGTGCGATATTGATTCAGCTCGAAGTATATAACTTATGTTCCATTACATCCACTCGTGTATAATATTACGCTCTCAGCGTTCGCCATGCGCCAGTGGTTCTTGATGCTACAGATGAGCTACGAAGGAGTTAGGGACGCTCAGACATTGGCTCGATGTGTTGTCCAGACTGAAGATACAGAGGTATTGAGAGACTATTGAGTTGTTTACATGGAGGCGCATCGGAAGCATGGTGGGTGTTGATTGAGGATAGTTAGCGATATTGGAGTACCTTGTGATATTTGTAGTACGAGCTGTGAAGGTTAGCTCTGCGGATCATCAGACGTCATTTTCTATGGCTTTGCGCTAAGTGGAGGAGTCCAATAGCGGCATTCAGATTGCAGAGTCAGATTTATATCAGTTTTAGAGGAAATGCGGTGGTTTATGAGCTTCCGAGTTACGTGGTTCATGCTAGGGTTATCTATATGTGGGGTTTTGATGGGAATTATTGCATATCGACTATCCAAAGGAATGAGTCAGTTTAGTAGTGTTGGGTCAGCATAGCAATTGAAGTAAATGGTCCTTTTGAATGGGAATTCTCTACTGGCATTGTGGCAGCACTCTTGGATTGGACGATTTGTGCGACTCGGTTGAGTTAGAGAGGTGCAATTCAGATGGCTTAGTTAAGTGCATGCGGATCTCGTTGGTTTGACTACGGCCCGAGTTGGGTGTCTACTATGGGTATAAAGAATATGTGGTACATTGCGGTTTCTCCTGAATAGGTATCTGAAACTAATAGAGAGTTGGCATCATTGGCTACCATATGAGAAGAGTCTGAATTTTTGGAGAGGACCTTGAGTTTTGGTTTGCAGTGCGTGGCTGGTAGCTTGGTGATTACTGGGTTTTAAGGCTTTCGGGGTTCATGTTTTATTACACGGTCAGAAATCCTATATGGGTGCTTCAGCAGAATAATAGGGTATGAATGATATATCAGTCATTTGATTTACGTAGTTGAGTTGGGTATGGAAATTTCGGTATTCCTGAGGTTTGGGGCTAGATGCCCTCATGAATGGACTGTTTCCTGTTTGCGGATCTTGATGAAATGTTGAGAATGCAATAATTAATAGCATATATTATCGATAAGTTGTTATGGATCTTTTTGAAGCATACTTACCAATTTGGAAATAATCAGGATTTGGGTTGGGGGCTATTTGAAAGCTCAATGAGGATATGTATCTTGTATCAGATCAAGTTTGAGCGCTTATGTGAGATTGTCATTATGGTTATGTTACCGGCCAGAATGGATATTATTGTGCCCCTAGCCTATGTTATGTGCTACTCTTTTATGTTGTGTAAGGCGGTGAGGTTGTATGATTATTCCCCATGCATGTTGTAATTCTGTTCAGGCCTTATGGCGATGCGGGCAAGATAGCCCTCGTGATGTTGATTTGTTCATTGCACCTTAGCCGTGCTTGTTTCTTTCACGTTCTAGCACTTCTATTCATTGTTCCCACAGTTTTACTTCTGTACTCTGCTGTGCCTGATATCAATAGTTATGTTATCAGTGGACCCGAGCATCTTGGCTTGATAAGTATTTGGGAGCGGGCTACGCGCCGCAGCAGATGTTGTATGAGATACCCTTTCCTTGAGTTTATTTGGGGTTCTGCTTTTCCTCTGTGGAACAATTTGATGAAAACTATATTTTTGTTGTTGCACATGTTACACTTGTTAGGAATTTTTTCTACTTTGCTTTTCCTTATTTGTGTTACGTAATTGAGTTATTGCTGGTTCTGTGTACGAGCTGTGTAATGTGAGAATTTGTGTGTTTCCATGATGAGTCATTAGTTGGCCTGCTTGTATTGGTCGAGATGAGGTTTTTAGACCTGAGATTTGTACTATGGTATTGGGGGTGAGGAGTGCTTGGATGTATGTGGTTGTTTCTGCTAAGATTTGGGTAATGGCCCTTGGCGGGCGAAAGAGTTTCTTGACTTGTTGTCTTCATGGGCGGCTATGACTTCCCGCATGTTTCTTTATCAGGAGTAGCAAGGTGGAGGTTCGGAACAAGGTTATATTCGATGTGAGGCGTATTGCCGGCATCTAGGAGGTTAATTGAGCAGCTATGGTGGTCAGAGGTTATTGTTTCGGGCATTTGAGTTGTGTGGGGCAGCATTTTGGTTCGATTCAGCTTGTTAAGGTTTATGCAGTGTGATGATGTGGAATTCGGATCCTGTAATGAATTTCAGATATTGAGGTTTGGGTTCTATTCTAAGGTTATGGGCTAAGGAGGGGATGAGATCTTCAGTTTCGTTGCATTGTCATCTCTGCTTAGGTTGGGTGATGGGTAATCAACCTCAGGTGTATGTGTGGTGAGCTCATGTAGTGCTTCGATGGCTTTGGAACGACTCCGGGCACGTTCGAGGACGAGCATATGTTTAAGTGGAGGAGGATATAACGACCCGAGTAGTTGTTTTAAGCAATTTCGCCCAGCTCGGCAGTTTGAGGTCTCGAGTAGCTTCATATTATGTGAATCGACTTGCGTGCGCAGTCCGGGCGTGAAACCGGAAAGCTTTTATGCGAAAATATGAAAAAAAAGTAATTTTTAGAGTTAAAATTTAGGTTTTAGTTGACTTTGGTCAACATTTTTGGTAAACATTCCGACGATTTCGGGAGGTCCGCGGTAAAATATGGGACTTGGGCGTATGCCCGGAATTGAATTCTGAGGTCCCTAGCCTTAGAAAATAATTTTTGAAGAAAATTGTTGTGCTGGTTTTTAAAGGAAATAAAGAAATGAATTAATGTTTGAACTCGTTGGTATCGGGCCCGTATTTTGGTTTTGGAGCCCGGTACAAGTATGTTATGATATTTAAGTCCTATCTGTAAAATTTGGTGAAAACCGAAATGTATTTGACGTGATTTGGACGTCCGGTTGAAAAGTTAGAAAATCATGAGTTTTGAGGTTAAATTCATAGTTTTTGATGTTATTTTGATGATTTGATTGCACGAGCAAGTCCGTATGATGTTTTTAGACTTGCGTGCATGTTTGGTTCGTCGCCCCGAGAGCTTGGTGAGTTTCAGATAGGTTTAGGCTATGTTGCACTTGTTTTTGGATGCTTCGTCGTCGTTTCTTCAAGAAAAAATAATACCACATTGAGCAAATGAGATCCAAATTCAGTTTTGTTTGAACCATTAGATTCGTATCGAAATTACGGAGCCATTGGAATCGAATTTGGACATCGTATGAGGAAGTTATGCTCATTTTGGTGTCACGAAAAATTGTTGGTTCTGGTGTGGTCGCAAATGCGAACATTTTATCGCCTTTGCAATGCCTAGTTCACAAATGCGACTTTTTCAGCCCTGCGTTGTTCGAAATTGCGAAGCGTTCGCAAATGCGAACTCTGGGTCGTAAATGCGACATCTGAGACCTGTTAAGTGAGGTTTTTGACGAGATTTTCACCCATTTTTTAAAAATTTCTCAAGCCCTAAACCTCCATGGGCGATTTTACAAGGACACAAACTTCTCCAAATCATTGGATAAGTGTCTCTAATCAATTTCCAACTATATTTTGTGATTATATCTTAGATTTAACATCAAATTCATGAGAATCTGAAGGAAAATTTGGGGAAAATTGTGAAATCTTTCAAAAATGTAAAATGATGATTTGAATGACCAAATGGTATCGGAAATAGATAATTTTTGTAAGGGTGAACTCGTAGCGGAATGGGTGTTCGATTTTTGTAAATTTTGTCGGGTTCCGAGGTTCTGGTCCGGGGATTTTACTTTTGTTGACTTTTTGCAAATTGCATACGAATCATAGTTTTGTCAATTGAAATTGTTTTCTCTTGCATTGTTTGATGTATTCAAGTCGTTTTTAGCTAGATTGAGCCGAGCGTTGATGAATTGGTAAAGGAAAAGCTAAATTGAGTATTGAATTGGCCGGATTGAGGTAAGTATCTTGCCTAACCTTGTATGGGGGACATCCCCTTAGGATTTGAGTCTTCTATGCTAATTGTAGTCCGTGCATGCGAGGTGACGAGTGGGTGCTCGGACTTATTTGCGGGAAATTTGCTCTAGGGTTCTAAGCTCCTTATGTGGAAAGTATCATGTTATGGTTGGGTTTCCTAGTTGTTTATATTACCTCTATGTGCTCCATATGACGTTGTTAGCTTTCCTTTAATTCTCACGTGTTACATTGACCCTTAATTGTCTAAATTGAAGTGATTGCCTTCCTTATTATTTTGATACTACTTGATTGTGAGTTCCTCTATGACTTCGTGCGAATATGCTACATGTGGTTACCGGTGTAGTTATCACGTGCTTATTATGTCTTGTTGTTTTGTTGAGGTTATCGTGCTTCTTGGTTTTTTCGTGACCCTTATTATGTACTTGTTGATTCCCTTGCCGGGACGTTATTGCTTATGATATTGTTTCCCTTGCCGGGATATTGTTGTTATACTATTGTTCCCTTGCCGGGATGTTATTGTTTATGATATTGTCTCCCTTGCCGAGATGTTGTTGTTATACTCTTGTTCCCTTGCCGGAATTCTTTTATGATTGATGATGATTTGTAAATGGGAGCAGGTTGCACGTCTGCAACAAGATATCTGAAATGGGAGCGGGTTCCACGCCTGCAACGAGATATACGAAAAGGGATAGGATTGCACGCCTGCAACGAGATATGTGAAATGGGATCGGGTTACACGCCTGCAACAAGATATATGTAATAGGATCGGGTTGCACGCATGCAACGAGATATGTGAAATGGGATCGGGTTGCACGCCTGCAATGAGATATATGAAATGGGATCGGGTTGCACGCCTGCAATGAGATATGTGAAATGGGATCGGGTTGCACGCCTGCAACGAGATATATGAAATGGGAGCGGGTTGCACGCCTGCAACGAGATATATGAAAGAGCGGGTTGCACGCCTGCAACGAGATATATAAAATGGGAGCGGGTTGCACGCCTGCAACGAGATATGTGAAATGGGAGCGGGTGCAACGAGATATGTGAAATGGGATCGGGTTGCACGCCTGCAACAAGATATGAAATGAAAATGAAATTCTGTGTTTGTTTTCCTTATCCTTGTTAGTAATTGGATTTTGGTGCCGTGCACTTTCTGTTTGCTATGTTTGTTTGTTGTTACCAATTCAAGTATTTTAAATGTTCAGATTCCTTTACCGATGTGATCCTTTGTGAAGGAACCCCATCATGTTTTCAATACTTTGCCGTATTTATATACATATTTTTCAATACTTCAAATTTCAATAATTGTTTCATCTTCAATTCATTTAGTTACTCAATTAAATTTCCTTAAACCGTCCGAGGTTGCATTTTACTTAAAAATGGAATTTCTACTAAGATAATTTATTAAATTTCTTATTAAAGGTAATATTTCATTCGATGTCGTACTTTAATTGAAAATGGTACTTTCTTTATTTATATGATGTCTAAAAATAACTTCATCTTTTCTTGCTAAGTTCCTAATTGGTTTAGAAGCTGTACTCCACTTAGGTTATGTAAATCAGACTCCTTGAAGATCTTAATTGTATTGGTTACAGACCCTATGAATCGAGTAACATGAGAGCGTTGTTGTGTAAAGTGAGATAGAAATATGTGGGCACGAGGTGCCGGGTGTACTAAAAGTTTGGTAATTGAGGTTATGATATGATACATCGAGTTTGAGATGGCTGGAAATTGTGCATAAAAAATGATATGAATTATTGAGCTGGCATCGCCTTCCTTGTTTGAGTACATTTTTCTTTACTTGTCTGTGTTCCAGCTATGTTGGTGTTAATTTATCCGGTTATCTTTATTTCCACCCGTGTTTCTCTTTATTGTTTCTACTGATTGTAGTTTGTTCTTTCCCTGCTGTTGATATTACTATGTCATTTTTAGATTGATAGTTTATTATCAAATCCTATTCAATTTATTTGACAATTAGGTGTCTGGACTGTTCCTCGTCACTACCCCAACGAGGTTAGTCTTGATACTTACTGGGCACCGCCGTGGTGTGGTCATACTACACTTCTGTACATTTTACAGATCCACGTATTTGATCGATAGTAGTTGTGCGGGTCGTTGCGGTGGAGACTCAAGGTAAAACTGCTACAGCGTTCGCAGGCCTCAGAGTCACCTTTATTTGTACTTATTCCCATTTGTTCCTTTTGTTTCGGAGCAGTGATGTATTTATTTTGTATAACTACTCTTAGAAAGGCTTGTGACTTGTACCACTGGTTTTGGGAATTGTAAATTGTTCAGAGTTATTCAGATTAAAGTTAGCAAATATAAATGTTATCTCAGTTAATGTTAGGCTTACCTAGTTTAGAGACTAGGTGCCATCACGACTCCTTCGGAGGGATTTTTGGGTCGTGACACGTTACTTGGATCGGATGCAACCAAATGAGAGAAATAAAATAAGAGATTCCTATTGATGAAAACCCTCATGGGCACTTAAGGGCGATGGTGAGTAGAGAAAATAAAAATGAGAGAGTCTTATTAGTGAAAACCCGCAAAGGGCACTACAAGACGATGACGAGAAGAGAAATGAGGGAGATCAGCTAGTGAAAACCCGTAAAGGGCACTGTAGATCGAAAGAGGATCCATGCAGCCATGGCATCAACAAAATCATGAGCAAGGTTTCCCACTTTAAAGTCAAAAATTATGATGCGTTTCTGAGATCGGAAGGTTTATATAGATCAGGCATCCAGTCCAAAAGGCATGTCATGTTCATTGAAGTCTGCATGTACTCCTAGATAAGTCCGTATTTCTGTTCCCCGAAAGAGACACCTCTTGTTTTAAGCTCATTCTCTATTCTATTTTTTGTTTTATCTCTTTGAATCCCTTTCGGTGTAACTTTTTTCAAAAAATAAGGCAAAGAAAAGATGGCAAGACCGATTTACAGGGTTCTCGTTTCAAGCGAGCTGATATATTCAAAAGGCGCCCAACCTCGACAAGGGCATCAAGTGAACCCCGACTGTCCATGATTGTCAGATGCTTTGAAATGGAAAACTTTGAAAGAAGTCAAAAGCGAAATGCTGACAAAGGCAACATAAAATTGAAAAAGGATAAGTACCGTCATGGCAAAGTTTGGAAAAGCTAAAGGTTCTCCAGAGTCAGAAATGTAGTTGGTATTCAGGAAATAATCAGTTGCAGTTGAAATCATTAAAGAAGATGGGCCGAGATCAGGAGATTGAAATAATCAAGACCACAAACCGACCTCCATCTTAAAACTAACAAATCTTTCTTTGTTCAGAATAGAACATACAATTTAAGAAACAA
>NC_031999.1:38286465-38444756 GCF_001879085.1 Nicotiana attenuata
TTAGTCAAACATAGGGTACGACATTCCCTAGTAGCATCCCAGAGTGCCACGAGCCTCACCTTATTGCCAACGCAGGGTACTACATCCCCTAGTTGCATTACTTATCGCCAACATAGGGTATGACATCCCCTAGTAGCATCTCAGAGCGCCACGAGCCTCATTTTATTGCAAACATAGGGTACGAAATTCCCTAGAAGCATCCTAGAGTGCCACGAGCCTCACATTATTTCGACCACAGGGTACTACAACCCCTTGCTGCATTACTTATCGCCAACATAGGGTATGGCATCCCCTAGTAGCATCTCAGAGCGCCACGAACCTAATTTTATTGCAAACATAGGGTACGACATTCCCTAATAGCATCGCAGAGTGCCACGAGCCTCACTTTATTTCCAACACAGGGTACTATATCCCCTGGCTGCATTACTTATCGCCAACATAGGGTACGACATCCCCTAGTAGCATATCAGAGCGCCACGATCCTCATTTTATTGCAAACATAGGGTACGACATTCCCTAGTAGCATCCCAGAGTGCCACGAGCCTCACCTTATTGCCAACGCAGGGTACTACATCCCCTGCTGCGTTACTTATCGCCACCATAGGGCACGACATCCCCTAGTAGCATCTCAGAGCGCCACAAGCCTCATTTTATTGTAAACATAAGGTACGATATTCCCTAGTAGCATCCTTGAGTGCCACGAGCCTCACCTTATTTCCAACACAAGGTACTACATCCCCTAGCTGCATTACTTATCGCCAACATAGGGTACGACATCCCCTAGTAGCATCTCAAAGCGCCACGAGCCTTATTTTTTAGCCAACATAGGGTACGACATTCCCTAGTAGCATACCAGAGTGCAACAAGCCTCATCTTATTGCCAACATAGGGTAGTACATCCCCAGGATGCATTCCTTTCTAACAACACAGGGTACGACATTCCCTAATAGCATCTCAGAGCGCCATGAGCCTCATTTTTTTTGCCAACATAGGGTATGACATTTCCTAGCAGCATCTCAGAGTGCCAAGAGCCTCATCTTATTGCCAACACAGGGTACTACATCTCCTGACTACATTACTTTCTGCCAACATAGGGTACGACATTCCTCAGTAGCATCCTAGAGTGCTACGAGCCTCATCTTATCGTCAATATAGGGTACTACATCCCCTGGTTGCCTTCCTTCTTGTTAACACGGTGTATGACATCTCCTATTATTTAAAAAAAATGTCTTTTTCAATTCTTTATTCTGCAATAGCAAAGATAGTTTAATGTGTTTTCAATAACTCACAAAAATTTCCTAGTGCAAACTAGGGCAGAAATTTTTTGTTCCTTTTGTTTGTTTGTGTTGGCTTGCAGGTTTTTCTGCAAAGCGTGGATTGGATGTGCAAAAATAAGATTTCAGCTCTTGCTGGAGAAAATTGATCTCAGTACCAGCTGTGACATAATGCATGCAGAGACATAGGGTCTCAAGATCCATCTTCTCATCATCTGATTAAGAAGCAGGCCTGTGAGAACATTTCATAGTCTGTTACGTCGAGAGCATCAAGTTTCAGTCTAAAGTCAATGGGAAAGCAGATCAAGAATCAAGACAAGATTCCAGATGGCATTTAGATAGAAATTTTGTAACTCATAGATTTCAAGAGTATGTAATTTTCTTTTCATTTTATTTTGATGTAATAGTAAGAACCGCGGATCGGGACCTCGACGGAACCTCAATGGACTCTCCATCTAAGTATACTCCATCATGCTTCTTCCGCTTGAACTACACGTGACCTGATTTCCTTATAACCCGGGATATGTAAGCTGCCTGAAACCAAGGCTCGATCGCATCTTTTTCTGTTATCTTCTTTTCCTTTTCAAATAATAGTGAGGTCAAAAATTAGTCACCTTGTTCACTTTTCTTTGCGTGAAAACTCTTCATGTTTCCAATCAAAGAGGGGCATGCTGTGAACAACTAATTTTTGACCACAACCATATTTTATACTTTTTAGCGTAAATATTTCTTTTGGTCTAATGATCATATTTTAAACTTTTATCTTACTTTTAATAGGCTTTATTTTTGGGAAAATAAATTAAAATTATAAAAAAAAATGTTCATATATTATAGTAAATATTTTATTTTTATTTTATTTTTAAGGAGAAAAAGAAAATTTACAAAAAAAAAACATTTGGTTTCCTTTTAATTTACAATTTTACTAGTAAGCTAGTGACTATATATATTTTTCTTAGTATCGTTCAAATTATAGTGTATATATATTTAATTTAGTTTATTTATATATTTTTTTCTATATGAAGTGGGTTAACATTTTTATTTATGAATTTTACTTTACCTTTCGTTAAATAAATAAATAAAAAGTAATAAATTAATATTAAAATAAAATTTGTGTAAAATATCAGCCATTATCCCCTAACAATTCCCTTTTCATCACGTCACTTTGCAAAAACTGACTCTCTCACAATTTACCTCCACTCCCTCACGTCATACGCACACACAGTGCACGATCTCCATAATTCCCATTTAGTTATCCATCTCACCATTAAAAACACATGGAGGAATGTATAAAAAGAGAAAAAAAAAACATTCGGAAGGGAAGAAGGCTGAGAGCTAACACACAAAAAGAGTAGCCGCAATTCCCTTCCTTTCTCATTAACTCCTCATCTTCTTCACCCCTAAACTACCATGAGAACCAGCTGAAATTTCAGCCATTAAACACAATTAAACCCACCAAAAACTATCACCTTAAAACAGTCCATTTTTTTTTTTTACGTAAAACAGCCATATTTTCGGGTCGAAGTTCCGTCGCTCGACGTCGTCGCCGTCCAAGGTTTTACGCTCGCTGATCCTTATCTTTGTTCGAAGGTTTGTTGAGGTCCATTTTCTAACTTTGTATTTGGTTTATATACTATTTCCGTTGTTCTTTTTGTATTGCAAATGAGAATGAAGCTTTGTTTCTGAGCAATTTGCATGCATGTACGATAACTTTACCGTCTTTCATGATTGCTATGTAGGGACAAATGTACTATTGTATAAATAATATAAATCGGAAGGAAAGTGAATAGTTTCCTGATAAAATACTATATGAGGTGTTGTAGTAAAGTATATTCGGTGAAGTCAAATTTTAAATGATCCTAATGAGAAGGAGAGTAAAATGAAAAAGAAGTCGAGTGAAAAGGATTAAAAAGCAAGACCACAAAATTGTGGCATCGTTGATAACATATTCTTGTATAATTTACTTTATTTTTCTTTCGTATTTTGTGTCATTTTACCTAATTAGAAAATGGTAGGATGTAAATCAAACAAGGCTAATGGGATAGTGCGAAGCGTGGACAAATTTACTAGTTTATGTTGGTGAAGATTTAGAATAAGTTGGCTTATTTATTTTACATTGATTAATACTCGAATACTCATGAATACGTTAGAATGCTTTAAGCACGCTCCTAATTGAATTTAAAATGCTTTAAGTGCGCCCTTAATTAATCAATCTATCGCAATTATGTATACGTCCGCACGAAATAATTATGATTTCCAAAAAATGAACACCGTAGAAAGCTTTTGGCGCGTTCTAATCTTTTATCGTGATTGTAGACACGTTCGCGTGACATAATTATGACTCCCAAAATAAATGCATTTGTACAACTTGGGCAAAACAATATTAATAATAATAAATTGTAAAAGTAAATGTCTCGAATTTGAAAGGGACAAAATAATTAAAATACTCTAAAAATGCTAGAAAGCTTTATGCGTGCTTTGAATATTAGCCCATGTGTTCATACCCAAACCTTGGATTGATATGTTTAAATAATAAAAGGATCACGTGCGCACTCCCACGTCTTGATACCTTTCAAATTTGAAACAATTATGCTTTGACCATCTGTACATTTCGTACCTTGGTGTAACATTCAATTTCAAAAAATACTTTGTGTGCGTACTGCATCTTGGTGAACACAATTAATAAAACACAATAACTAATTAAGTGGTAATAGGAAAAAGAAAAAAATGCAATGAAATACAAGAATAGCCAAAAATTGATTTAAGCCTTACATTAGTCAATAAAAGCGACCGTGCTAGAACCACGGGATTCGAGGGGTGCCTTACACCTTCCCCTCGGTCAACAGAATTCCTTACTCAGTCTTCTGTTTTCATAGACCATAAATTAAGAGTCAGACCTTCCTTTTGAAAGGGGATTCAAATAAAAGGTTACTTGGAATACCAAAACTCCATTCCGAGTGGCGACTCCAAATAATAAATAACCCCTTTTCAAAATGTCACTTTAATTGAAAAACTCTTCTAACCCAACCACGTAATAGGGTTGTGTGAAAAAAAAGAGGTGTGACACTTAGTAAAAGAAGGATGGCTTTTTCCCCTTTTCGGTTTGAAAGATTTATTGTTTAACCATATAAAATTTGTTATGCCTTAGCATGAAATGAGGAATTTGTTTGAGAGTTCGAACAATTCTGTACCAATTAAGGTTCTCGAGGCTCGATATTATCGAACCCTTTTTTTAGAGAAAATATACCACTAGGCAGGCTGCCTAGTGGCTAATATATAAATAAAATCTCAAAATGGGTCCAAAGCTTATAAGATGTCCAAACCAAAATAGAAGTTGCATGAAGCTACTAGCTACTAAAAAGATAGAAAAGCTAATGTCTAATGAACTAGCTATTCTCTTGTCAGTGTATGTGAATCCAATTGCCAGTGGCAAATACCAAGAAGCACCTATCCAGCTCTCACCAGGCGCCAGGGTATCCAGTCCATAGGCTAGAATGAATTCCAAACATCTCCACCATAGAATTAACGCCAGCATAGTCTTCCAATCATTAGTGTTACTACAATATGATCTCCATAGGCAGTGTATTGACTCTATTCAAAGTTTAAATCATCTGGTCGATCATCAATATTATCATGTAAAAGAGACCGGCTACACCTGTCTTGAAGTTGGCTTTAGGCAGGCTTTGCAAAGCAAAAGCCAGGCTGGGGCTGGCTTTAGGCAGGCTTTGCAAGGCAAAAGCCAGGCTGGGGCTGGCTTTAAGCAGGCTTTGCAAGGCAAAAGCCATTCCAGGGCTAGCTTTAAGCTGGCGACTACAGGGTAACGCTAGGGTATCATCAGGTTTTAGCCTGGCGCCGCCAGGCCTATGGAGCTGGGTGATTTTATGTTCTTGTAAGCTCAGATCCTTCTCTTCCCGAACCTCTAATGTAGAAATCATTCTAAACATTGCTAAACCATCCTTATATTGAGCATAAAGACATACTAATACCACTGAGAAATTATTCAACAATCTCCAGAAATTCCACATAACAGATTCAACCTTTTCCTTAATATTTGAACATATCAGAAGTAGAATAAATTGCACCATCCAATACCTGCTTATCACATTGGTCCTGTACACTATCAAAGCAGCCCAGAATGCGCATGTGGCCATGCTAATACCACTTGAAAGTATATTAATAGCATACATTATGAGACATAAAAGAAACACGCAGGTATCTGCAGATTCCAATCCTGTGAAGCCATCAGTTTGGGGCTCTTCTCTTTGCTATTCTAACCCTAAGGTTAGGAGTTTGAGACTTGTCTTAATTAATCAACCTCCTCCCTGTACTTGGCAGTTCAGATAATGAGTGAAACTCAGATGTACCTACAAAAGAAAAAACAATGTTAGCTATAAAATCCGCCACTAAGTTGCCTTCTCTGAACACATCTTGAAAGACCACATTGAAGTTGCCCTCTATCTCTATAATTTTCTTCACATCATTTGCAATTACCCAAGGAGGATCACATTCCCCTTCTGTCACTTTCTTCATCACTAATGAATCAGTCTCCAATATGAGAGGGTGAAGATCATGCTCCACACAGTATTCCAATCCTTGAAGAATAGCCTTAGCTTCAGCTACCACATTTGTTGTCACCCCAGGTCTACTGCCCTTGCACACACCACATCACCTTCATCATTCCTCACATAAAAGCCTAATAATCTAGGACCAGGATTTCCTTTTGAGGCTCCATCAGTATTGCATTTGTACCAACCATGAAAAGGAAGCTACCATGTTACTCTTGTAGTGATCAATATAGGTTTATACCTTCAAAATATTGAATTATTTCTGGCCATAACAATGGAATAGGCATCCAAGCATACCTCACCCTTGCCAGTTGATGTAATGTCCTATTGATCTCATGAATCACCTTATTTGTGGACACTGAACCCCCATGTTTACCTGCATTTCTTCTTTTCCAAAGTTCCCAAGTGATGATAGCTGGTACTGCTTGAAACAATGGCTTTAGCTTTGGACAACATTGAGCATACCACCAATGCCTTATAACCTGCTTCAATTGAATCAATGGCACAGTAATTCCAGCAGCCCCCATTAACAAGTTCCATACTTTAGAGGCAGTAGGACTTGTGATAAGTATATGCTCAATAGATTCCTCTTGGGCTGCTGACAACACCAACACCTATACATCACCATTTGCCCTTGCCTCCTCCACATGTCATCAGTGGACATTTTCTTCCTCCACAATCTCCACAAGAAGAAGGATATCTTGAATGGTAAGCCCTTAATCCACATTAACTTGAATTCATGATTAGGATCAGCTCTATGCCTTAATATTTGCCAAGCACTGCTAACACTGAACTTGCCTGAAGGAGTTGGCATCCAGTATGGACTATCCCAGTATCCCTCATTGCCTTTATAATGCACATTTAGCCTTATATGTTCTGCAATTTCCTCATTGAAGGTTTGATCTAGCAGCTGATCATCCCATGTTTCACCTTGCAATAATTCTGCCACATCCTAAAGATCTTCATTGATTGAAAAGTCTTCAGGTAATACGTGATAAAGTGCACCCAATCCAGTTCAATTTTCATGCCAAATATTAGTTGTTCCACTCATTAATTCCCATAGGATCTCATGTTCTACTTCTTCCCTAGCATTCAACATTTGTTTCCAAACATTAGACCCCTTTCTAAACTGCACCACCATTGGTATCTCCTTCTTTAAATACTTATTCCACATGAAATTAGACCACAAATATTTTGTGGTCCTAAACCTCCCTCATAGTTTAGCAAACAATGACCTCGATACATCATGTAAGGATCTAAAACCTAGGCCCCCTTCCTCTTTATGAAGGCAAAGATTTTGCCATGAGGCCCAATGTCTGCTTCTCCCTTCTTCCTTTGTGCTCCAAAAGAACCTAGCAAAAATCTTATGAAGATGCTCCAGGACATTTTTTGGTGGATGCAGGACTGATAACATGTGGACCAACATACTTTGCAACACACTAGTAATGAGTGTTGCCTTTCCTCCAAATGACAGCAACTTTCCTTTCCATGAATGCAATTTAGCCTTTACTTTGTTGATAAGATCCTCATAATATTCCCTCCTCCTTCTAGTGTAGAAAATAAGACACCCTAGATATGTGAACGGGAATTTACTTCTTGCAAATCCTGTAATAGCTCCAATCGCCTGACACAGTCCATTAGGAATCTTTGAATACATGTAGTATGAACTCTTATCTTTGTTGATCATCTGGCCTGATATCTTCTCATAGTTCCCCAACACTGCCATAATCTTGCTCAAGGATGGAGGATGAGCATAAGCAAAGATTATAGTATCATCAGCATATGCCAAGTGGTTTAAAGGATTAGACCACTTAGGAATTCCAAATCCCACAAATGACATGTCTTAAAATGGCTTATTCAAAGACCTGGAAAGTACCTCAGCTGACAGAATGAACAATGCTGGTGATAGAGGATCCCCTTGCTTCACACCCCTTGTAGACTTAAAGGACTCTGATGACACCAAGTTCCACACCATGTTGATGAAGTGCTCAGAAAATCCCATCTTCCTTATTACATGCAATAAGTACTTCTATGAAACCCTATCATAGGCCTTATCCATGTCAAGCTTGATCACCACATTAGGTGGCTTTCCCCTTAACCTTATGTCAGTGACAATTTCTTAAGTCAATAAGATGTTCTCAAATATACTCCTACCCTCCACAAATCCGGATTGATTAGGAGATATTAGAGAAGGCAAAAAAATTTCCAATCTATCATGTAACACCTAGACAAGACCTTGTTAATGAAGTTGCTCAAGCTAATAGGTCTTAAGCCAGAAAAGGTGTCAACACTAGGTTTTTTAGGCTGCAACACTAGATTGGTGTGAGTGATGGATTTAGGCAGTGCAACTCCTCCATAGAAGCGTAGCACCATGTTGTGCATATCAACACCAATAACATCCCACAGGCCAGTGAATCCATCTGGACCACTAGCACTCTCCCTTCTAAGCTCAAAAACTGCTGTCCTTACCTCTTTAATTGTTGGCAATCTGATAAGTTCCAAATTCTATTCCATATTGACCATCGAGGTTACATCATTGAGCAAGGAAAAGTTAGATGTATCACGTTCATTAGTGAACTATTTTTGATAGAAGTCCAGTTCAGCTGTAGCCAATTGCTCCTGGTCTTCAATCCATACCCCACTTCCACTTTTAATACTCTTCAGTTGCAATTTCTTTCTTTTGACATTGATATGATTGTGAAAGAAACTTGTATTCCCATCTCCTTCAGCAAACCAAGTCATCCCGGCTTTTTGCTTTCAATACTGCTCCTCAATACTCAAGTATTTCTTCAATTCAGATTGAGCCTTTTGAAGCACAATCCTGTTCTCAATTGTAGGCTCTTCTTCAAACAACATCTCTTTCACCCTAACAATGTCTTCCAAAATAGCCAATTGCTTGAAGATATCACCAAATGTTTCCCTGCTCCATTCTGACAGTGCTGCCTTCACCCTCTTGAGTTTCTGCTTGAACATCAAAAACGGATCCCCTACGAAATCAGCTTCCCAATTCTGCCTCACCACATCCATAAATGCAGCATGTTTAGTCCAAAAGTTCAAGAACCTGAAAGGCTTGACAAAATTGGTGGTCTGCTCCCCACATGTCATTAACAATGGTGCATGATCTGATCCAGTTCCGATTAGATGTTCAACTTCAGTAGTTGGCAACATGTTCTGAAATGGCAAATTCACAAAGATCCTATCCAATCTTTTGAATATACACGCAACATTGGATCTACCATTCCACCATGTAAATGGACTTCCTTTGTATCCTTGCTCAAACAAACCACAAGAGTTTACATAATATGCAAAATCCTCATATTCAGGCGGGTGTACTGGTAGTCCTCCTATTTTCTCATCTTCATGTAATATCACATTGAAATCCCCTCCTACCAACCATGGAAATTTCATATCACTTGCTAAGTAATACAAGTGATCCCACAATTCCAACCTCTCAATTGCTGAACATTTTGCATAAACAAACGTCATCATCATGTGCTACCCCAGGTCATGGTGAAGCACTCTCACAGTCACCTATTTCTAAGTATCCTCCACTAATTCACATTCCACCATTGCATCAAAGAACAACCATATTTTCCCATTAATATTTGCATAAGCCGTCTTCATATTCAACCTTCTTCTATATCTATCAATGAGACTCTTCTTTTGAAAAGGCTCCATCAATGCAACTACACACAAGTTATGCTCCCTATTCATGTTGATTATCCTAGGAAAAGCCTGCTGTGTATTCACAGACCTTATATTCCATATTAATGTTTTGATCATCATTTAGATAGAGAAGATGCCCTCCTCTGCATAATTCTTGAATGTTTTTATGGCTCTTTATTTTAATTCTTCTTTGTTTTCTTACCTCCTTTAGCACTGGCTGTAGGTGATAGATCCCCATCCTAGCCACCTGTTTGAAGTTTTCTGCTGTTGATTCATCATCTCCCTCATACTCCATATGAGTTTGTCTCATTAAGTCTTCAGCAATTGGTGCCACATTGTGTGTAACTAAATCATGTAAATGTTGTAGTGGAGTCTTCAGTCGAACATTAAGATGTAGCTGCATAATTTGATCAGTGCCATATTCCATAGGCACTTTATCTATTTCCCCAGATGCTCTTGGAACAATTGCCTGCTCATCAGCCTTTTCATTGCTATTCACCATATAAGAAGCAGCAGTCTGCATCATTTTGAATTGCTGCTCATAAACACTGCCTAGCCCAGGAATTACTGTGGTAGTCTGCTCATAAATGTCTGTTCTATTGATATCACCACCCTTTCCATTGCCTATGCTTTGGTCAGACCCTACTGTATCATCCCTAATCTTCCCGTTATCATCAAGTTTGTTCTCCAATGCATACACCGGAACACCATCTACATAGGCCAAAATCTTGCCAGTTGTAATAGGTACAGAGTTTACTATCGTTGCTTCATCAGGTGACCCTGACGCCAGGCCTGGCATCGCCAGCCTAACGCCTGGGGTACCTGGCTTTAGGCCTGGCATCGCCAGCCTAATGCCTGGGGAGCCTGGTTTTAGGCCTGGCGTCGCCAGCCTATCGCCAGGTGGGCTGTTGTCCCTCACTTTTTCTCCAGTTGTCTTTGTCGTGCCTAGTTGATCATTCTCCACCTCAATTGCATCACTCCCTACAACCTTTGTTGAGTTTATCTCATCAAGGTCCTCAAGCTGCCCAGAATCTGCCAATGTTTGAGATGGAATATCTTGACATGATTGGTTTGTAGTCACATTAAGTTGCCTTAGCTCCTCTTTGCTAGTTCCAAACCTTCTATGAACCTAGTCGATTGTGGATTCCTTATAAGCCCTTTCATCTGTACTTGGATCACTAGGAATTATAGGATTAGCCTTAGCTAAGTTCCCATTATGCTGATCTTCCAACACTTTCTCAACTGCTTTCTTCTTCACACGCTTAAGTTCCTATTGATTACCTTCTCCAGCGGGTTTATTATTAGCATCTTTCACAAACCTAACCCAGAAGCCTTATGATTAGGGCTTGAAGCTCCGGTATTGCCATATTTTTCCTTCTCATAGCCCTTCTTTGATTGCTTTTCCCCATGTTCCTTCTTTTTACCATTGCTACGATCCTCACCTTTGCCTTCAGTAATTTGTAGAGTAGGTTGATGAACTTCCTCAACCTCTAATGCATTAAACTTGTTCTTGGTTGCTACTTCCTCAAGTTTGGCCTTCCCTTTACCCTTGTCATCTTCCTTACCTTGTTTGTTATCAACAATGTGACCCTATTATCCCGTTGGTATTTGTTCTTCCTTGCTTGTATCCATTCCTGCTTGGCATAATTGGTAGCAGGCTTAATAACCACCTTTCCACTTGACAGAACCTTTGTTAAGCTTGGAATTGTACCAATTGCTTTACTACTCACCACAACTATCTTCTCTTTGCCTTGATCCTCAACATCTTCATCAAATCTCTTGTGTAACTCAGGATGAATTACCCAACATTCTACCTCACTATGCCCTTGTTTCTTGCAAGGCTTGCAATATTTTGGCATATAATCATACTTTATCCTAATCCATTTAAACTCTTCTGGCCCAGATTCATTAGTTTCTTCAACAATCTTAATACGTTTAGGGAAATTACCTAACAAATTAACTTCCACCTTCACCTTAGCACAACTAGGTCTAGTCCCATTTTGAGTTGCTAGGTCTACATGTAATGGGTTACCATCTGCACGAGCTAATGAAAATACACATTCCTTACCAAAGAAATTTGGAGGAAGTTATGGAAAGCTAATCCAAGCTATGGCAATTGGAGTCTCTTCATCAGGTGTCCACCATGGATTCCATTTTGTACGACGCATCTGCCACATGTCTGATTGAGCCTTTAAGCAAAAAGCTGGCTTTGAAAGAAGATGAACATAATCCTCCAATAATGACAATCTAATCAACACATGATTATCTTCAATCAAGCCAACTGAGCAATGACCCTTAATCTCACATATAATTGGAATCACTTTACGCAATTCACCAATAACAGGCTTCCCATACGAAAATTTCCCAAGAACTGCAAGTTGAAGCCCTTGTTGTACGATGGATTGTTTCACTTCTTGCTTCTTCCACTTCAGAACTGGTTCTCCATGCAGGAACTCAACAAGTTTCAATGGTAGCGTAGCTAGGGTTTGCATGGGGCATTAATGGTGGTAGGTTTTAGAAGTTTTGAATAATCCATGGGCTGGGGATTGTTTTTTCTAATCGTGGATGGTTGGGCGATAGTGGGGGAAGGTTGGGAGGCAGTGTAGCCGTCAGGGGTGGCTAGCCACCGGCTGTGGAGGCCATAGTAGGGCAGTCACCGGTGAAGGGCACATAATCGCCCAAAAATTAGGAGAGAGAAGAGAGCAAAAATTCTCAAGTTTCGAAACCTTTTGTTTCATAATGCCTTAACATGAAATAAAGAATTTGTTCGAGAGTTCGAACAATTTTACCCATTAGGGTTTTCGAGGGTCGACATTATCGAAACCCCTTTTAATTTTGCCGAGGGTAGCCTTTTTAACCTGTTTATGAAAATATTCGAAGGCTTCTTTTATAATGGAAGTCGGACGTCTCCGAACCGTGTTAATTTGGCCTCAACCTCTTTAGCTTGGGGCTTTCCTCTTGGGCTTGTTTCCCCATTACATTTCGAACTTGTTCGAAGTGTCAGTCCCTAGTGGGGTGGCCGTGGCCTATAAAAATCGAGGTTTGCCTTTTTAAGGTCTTATGATATCAAGGTTTTAATAATTCGATCTCGTCTATTTTTCGGACAGTAGTCCCCGAGTGTGGGGTTAGTTGTTCGAACTTCAGTTGTGATCGGTTCTTAAGATTGTTTACACAATAGATCAAAAGTATGAAATTGTAAAGTAAAATTTTTCTAAGGCACGAAATGTTTGGAAAGGAAAAATACTTCTCTTAATAGATGATTATACATGCGTACATGTTTGAAGTTACGGCTCGAGTAAGCTACATGGGCACGGCTCATTCGACTGTTTGGCCCTTACAAAATTTACCTATCGACACCCTGTTGACACGAAGTACTTTCCTTGCAACAAACTTGCATTCGAGGGTGATGCCCCCCAGTATTCGAGGTTGATTGTAAAGAAGCCTCAGATACTATTGAATTGCTCTAAGTTAGCACGAACAATGGTTGCCTTGTTAAAAACCTCGCTTGAAAAACCTATTTGGGACAGAAACCGGCCTAAGGGAAAAAGAGTGCAACGCGTGCTTTCAGACCTAAGGACTTCGTGTTGAAGGATCCATCGACGTCCTTGATCGAATACCTGCAATTGGTTAGTTTAAAACATAAATGAAAATAGAGAAGGTCATACACTACCAGTAATATCTTTTGAGGAGTGATATGTTCCAATTGTTTGGTAGTTGCTCGCCGTTCATCATGCCAAGCTTCTAGGATCCTTTTCCGATGATGTCGAGGACCTGATATGGCCCCTCCCAGTTTGGGCCAAGTTTTCCTTCGTTCGGGTTTTGAGTGTTGACGGTGACTTTTCTTAGAACTAAGTCCCCGATTTTAAAGTGTCGAAGATTGTCTCTTTGATTGTAATACCTTTCGATCCAATGTTTCTGTGCGGCCATTCGAACGAGGGCGACATCCTGTCTTTCATCTAGCAATTCGAGGTTTGTATTCATAGCCTCATGATTTGACTCTTTTGTTGCATACCGAAACTTGAGGCTAGGTTCCCCGACTTCGACCGGGATCAGAGCTTCAGCACTATAGACTAAAGAGAACGGTGTTGCCCCCATACTGGATTTCGACGTCGTGTAGTACGCCCAAAGAACCTCGAGCAGTATCTCTCTCCATTTTCATTTAGCGTCGGTCAATCTTTTCTTTAGATTTTGAATGATGGTCATGTTTGTCAATTCGGCTTATCCGTTTCCACTAGGATGATATATTGTCGATAGAATCCTTTTAATTTTGTGATCCTCGAGAAATTTGGTCACTTTGCTGCCGATGAATTGCTTCCCCTTGTCGCATACATTCTCGGTAGGCATTCCGAATCGACATATAATGTGGTCCCAAATGAATTCTATGACTTCCTTTTCTCTGACTTTCTCAAAAGCATGTGCTTAAACGCATTTAGAAAAATAATCAGTCATAAATAAAATAAATTGAGCTTTACCTTGGGCCGATGGTAGAGGGCCGACGATGTCCATTCCCCATTTTATGAACGGCCATGGGGATAGGATCGAGTGGAGTTGTTCCCCGGGCTGGTGAATCATCGGCGCATATCTTTGACATTTATCGCACTTTCGAACGAACTCTTTGGTGTCCTTTTCCATATCGGCCCAATAGTACCCTGCTCTGATAACTTTGTGAACTAATGACTCGGCACTAGAATCATTTCCACAAGTGCCTTCGTGAGTTCATGTAGGACGTAGTCAGTGTCTCCTGGTCCCAAACATATCGCCAATGGTCCATCGAACATTCTCCTAAACAGTGTTCCATCCTCGGCCAATATGAACCGTGCTGCCTTTGTGCGTAGAGTTCCCGATTCCTTAGGATCCGACAAAAGCTTCCCATTCTTTAGATATTCGATATAGTTATTCCTCCGATCCCAAATCAGGCTTGTAATGTTTATTTCGGCGTGGCCCTCTTTGATTACTGACCACGAAAGTTGTACGATAGTCCCCGAGCTATGTTTGTCATCTTCGACCGATGACCCCAAGTTTGCAAGGGCATCGGCTTCGCTGTTTTGTTCCCGAGGTACGTGCTGTAGGGTCCATTCTTTAAATCAATGTAGAGCCACCTGTAGTTTGTCAAAGTACCTCTGCATTCGATCTTCTCGAACCTCGAAACTTCTGTTGACTTGGTTTACCACAAGTAAGGAGTCACACTTGGCTTAGATGGCCTCTTCTCACTAGCTCATAGCTAGCTCGAGACCTGCAATCATGGCCTCATAATCGGCCTCATTGTTAGTTAATTTTGAAGTTTTGATAGACTGTTTAATTCTATTACCTGTGGGCGGCTTCAAAACGATGCCTAGCCCGGACCCCTTCACGTTCAAAGCGCCATCTGTGAAGAGGGTCCACACCCCCGATGAAGTATCCGATTTTAATAATAGTTATGTATACAGTCAAAATTGGGGAGTTCGACTTTGGGGCTATTATGCCCGCTCCACACCTGACCTCGTAGAAGCCCAAAGCAGACCATAAGGTGTGACCCCGAGGTGTGTCCCTCGAGGGAGCACATCGAAGGCTTACTATGGTCGACCTCAGAGCAGTACAATCGATGATCGTCATGGAAGGGCGGGAAAATTCCCAAGTACACGTGGTTAGAACTGACCAGTTCTGCAAGAATAGTACAAATCCGTAGTGAGTCGTTACACAGCTATACTAGTAGCATTTCTTCGTCATTTATTAGACATGTATCGTGTTGGGATTCACCCCCCTATATAAAGGGGACCTTTGTCATCTTGTAATTCTTTCGGATTTTTACACAACACATTGAATAATATACAACATTCTCTGCTCTTTGCTAACACTATTGTTCTTCACATTTATTGCTTTTTCCTTCATTGTTCATTTACTGTTCTTCATTTATTGCTCATTATTAGCCATAAAAGACCATCTTCAAGGCCCTCATTATCATTGATTCTTCATCAATCGTTCATAGCTATTAGCTCCATCTAGACCTCGAGGCCCTGCTCCAGCTAGCTCGAGGCTCAGTCTTGTAGCCCTATTGGTTTGCATTTCTTATTTTCTTTACTCAAACTTAACATCTATTGCCTAACAACTAGTGTTAAGATAAATTACGTATATTTAGAACCACAAAATCAAATATAATTGTAGTTACAATTTTCAAGGTAAATAGTTTGGCACCCTCCGTGGGGCTAAGAATAATAGTGATTTTTTTGGTGCTAGTTTTCTGAAAACACAAAGTTATTCTTCACACTTTTTCTTGTTCAAGTATCTCAGATTTTAGGTCAAAAATGTCAAACTCAGCAGCTGCACACGAAAACAACGGTATTGAGCTTCATGGAGAGAACGGTGTAGATGCCGGTGTACCACCGCAAAACCCAGGGGTAGTACCACAAAATCTAGGGGTAGCACCAGCACAAATCCCCGTCGACGTAAATTCACACAACGCTGTGCATGTCGATGTGAGCTCTCATACCAACGAGAGTGTGCGGTGACGAAAGAGAAGTTAGTCTTAAAATCATTTTTGAAATTTTACAAGCACAACATGTGGCCATTGCTCAGCTACAAAGCCACCAATAAACCCCAAGCACAGTAGAACCAGAAACGGCTCCTCGAGTCGAGCCGGTACCGGAGAGATCGAGCAACAACGGGTCAGCTACTGACCCCGCTATTATGAAGATGCTCGAGGACCTCACCAAAAGAATTGAATCGGGAGAAAAGAAGATAACGATAAAATGGTGGAGAGTTATAACTCGAGGGTCGATCCGATCCCGGGCGAGCCCCCGATTCTAAAGGGCGTAGATTCGAAGAAGTTCACACAGAAACCATTCCCACCAAGTGCGGCATCGAAGCTCATCCCAAAGAATTTGAATGCCCGACGTCCCGAAATAAAACGGGACCACGGACCCCAACGAGCACATCACCACTTATACTTATGTTGTGAAAGGAAATGAGTTAAGGGACGACGCGATAGAGTGTGTCTTGTTGAAGAAATCTGGGAAAATGTTGTCGAAAGGGGCTATGATGTGGTATCATAACCTACCTCCAAATTCGATAGATTCATTTGCCATGTTGGCAGATTCTTTTGTGAGGGCACATGCTGGTGCCATCAAGTTTGCCACAGGAAGTCCGATGTCTTCAAAATCAAACAGAGAGAGAACGAGATGCTAAGGGAATTCGTATCTCACTTTCAGATGGAGAGAATGGAATTACCACCTATCTCGGATGACTGGGCAGTACATGCCTTCACTCAAGGCTTGAACGAGCGAAGCTCGGTAGCTTCAAGGCAGTTAAAACAAAATTTGATTGAATATCCCACCGTGACATGGGCGGTTGTACACAATAGGTACCAATCAAAGATCAGGGTCGAAGACGAGCAACTAGGAGCCCCCTCTGGATCAGTATATCCCAGTAGCCTCTTTACGAAGGAGCAAAAGGTTTATAGAAAGGGAGCCAAATCAAACAAAGAAAGATACCAGTTGTACATAAAAGATCGAAGAAACGCACCAAGGCGCAACATGCCTCAAGGTGATCGAAGGATGGATCGAGGTCAAAATTCCCGGGGACTCATGGGTAAAGCCGAGTTCGATAGGCTTTCTTGGCCGGTAGAGGCACCCCGACTATCTGAGTATAACTTTAATGTCGATGTCTCGGGCATCGTATCAGCCATAGGGAAAATTAAAGATGCCAGGTGGCCAAAACCCGTGCTATCGCACCCTTCACAGAGGAACCCTAACATGATGTGCAAGTATCACGGCACTCACGGTCACATGATCGAGGATTGCAGGCAGCTCAGGGAGGAGGTTGCCCGTATGTTCAACGAAGGGCACCTTCATGAATTTCTCAGTGACCGGGCTAAGAACCATTTCTAAGAGAGATGCAAACAGGAAAAACGAACCAGAAGAACCAGAACAATCATCCACATGATCGTTCGAGGGATCGACGCCCCACAGGAACCCATTTTCAACTGGACAAAGATATCCATCACTAGGGAAAAGCGAACTTGGAGTCACATATCGGAGGATGCTCTCACGTTCAGCGAAGAGGACATCGAGACCTTGTCTTAGCCGCATAATTACGCACTGGAATTTCTTTTCTTTTGAATAAAACTCTGATTAAACGTGTGCTCGTGGATCCAGGTAGCTCGACCAACATAATCAGGTCGAAGGTGGTGCAGCAGCTTGGACTGCTCGACCAGATTGTACCTGCCTCTCGAGCCCTCAATGGATTCAACATGGCGAGCAAAACAACAAAAGGGGAAATCATCCTCCCGGTTAACGTAGCCGGTACAATCCACGATTCCAAGTTTCACGTCATCGAAGGTGACATGAGATACAATTCCTTACTTGGAAGGCCATGGATACACAGTATGAGGGTAGTACCCTCGACCCTCTATCAATATGAAATTTCCAACCAAGGATGGAGTAAAGGCAGTATACGGGGAGCAACATGTAGCAAGAGAGATATTCGCGGTGCACGACATGGCATTGACGCCCTCTACATCAAAGAGGCCAAAAGAAAAGTAAAAAAAATCAGCTAGTAACTACAACCTACATTCTCGGCTACATCCAAACGAGTGAGTAAAGGACCGTGCCGCGTACCCGGAATAAGCAATTTGAATTTATCAAAGCTCGAATGCCATCGTTAAGATACGACCCTCTCCCTTTTTATTTATGTTTTATACTAACTTACTGCAGGTGTTCAATTAAGAGGAATCGAAGCGCCCTCCGGCTAGAGGACCTTGGGTTTTAAAGCATGTGTTGCGCTCTTTTTCCCTTAGACCGGATTTTATCCCGAACGGGTTTTACCGGCGAGGTTTTTAACAAGGCAACATCCATATGCTACCTAAGGAGAACTCATCAAGTATTCAAGGCTTCTCTTCAATCAACCTCAAATACTGGGGTGCATCACCCCAGGAGATCGCCCCTTGTAAGAAACCAAACTACACCTAGGAGGACCCCGATAGGATAATTTTGTATTTGGCCAAATGGTCAAATGAACCGTGTCCATATAGAATAATCGAGCCTCTAAAGGCAAAAAACATGTACACATACATCAAATAATTGAGGAAGCCTCTTTGATTGCCAAAACATCTCGAAGAAATTCAATACTTTCACGCGACACATTTCAAGGGCCGACATCCTCGAACACTCGGGGACTGTCGGCGATAGTCAGCTCGTCGAAGCCATCAAAAACTCGAATTTGTAAGACCTCAATAAGGCAATATCGAGTCTGTAAGACCTCAACAAGGCATGCCCAAATTTATAAGACCTCAATGAGGCAATACCAAGTTCATAAGACCTCAACGAGGCGTACTCAAATTTATAATACCTTAAAAAAGGCACAACCCCAATATGAAGGCCAAGGATATATATCGAACTTATAAGACCCCTAAAAGGCATACCCTCGATATAGATGCCAAGGTCACCACGCACGGGGACTAAAGGCTACGGCCAAACCTAAAGGCTACGGCCGAACTAACGCGACTCGGAGACGTTCGACTGCCGCTATAAAACTAAAAGCCTCTAAATACTTCAAAGTTTCTTCGAAAAGAACCGGTTAATCAAGCTACACTGGGCATAAGCAAATGAGCTTCATTAATATCAGCTCCGAATAATAAAAAGGCTTCGAAAACAATTAGCCTTCGATAAATAGGTTTCGAAAACTCAACCTTCGAGAGAGCCTCCCGAGGTACTCAGCTATCGTCACATATCGACTAATAATCGAGGTTCTCATTTGAGCCGTCGAAAAGTCGGACAAGCATAGAACATGCCAAGGCATAATCAAAACTTCAAAAGTCTTTAGCCAAAATAAGGGAAAACTATAGCCATATTAGAGGTAGCATCGACCCAACCTAAAAAGTGCCTAACAACCTGTGTGTAAGAGCCTAAGGGCCAGCCTAAAGAGCCTAAGGGCCAATGCGTAAGAGCTTAAGGGCCAGCCTAAAGAGCCTAAGGGCTAATGCGTAAGAGTCTAAGGGCCAACCTAAAGAGCCTAAGGGCCAATATGTTGAAAAACCTAAGGGCCAATGAACCCGAGTAAAAATTTGACTCGAGGATCGAACACCAAACGATCAACTACTATCAAACACTCTTCGAGCATGAAGACCTGAGGGGTTTATATCATAAGTTCAACACATCGAACTGGTTATCGACAAGCGTCAAAATTTATTCAAAAAAGGCAAAGGGAAAACAAGAAATGACGAGAAGCAAAAAACCATACACACACACACACACACACACATATATATATATATATATATATATATATATATACACATATACGATAAGGTTTCACAAAGTCATATTTACAAAGCTCACGCCTAGAGCCCTTACACAAAAAAGGAACAAATAAAAACCTAATCTACCACCGGGGCTGCTTAACCAGATGGAGCTCCCTCAAAAATTGTGCCTCCAACGACTGACAAATCAATGCCCCCAACATATACATCCTCGAGAGCCTGTCTCCTAGATCTTAATCGGGCATGCTCCAAAGCTCGGGACAGTTTAAGCTCGACCTTTTCGGATACCTTCCTAGCTCGAGCATTTGCAGCAGCAACATCTTTTCTGTATAAGGTCATGAGCTCAGCAGCTTCTAACTTAGCTGCAAACAGCTTAGTGACTAGTTCAGCATGGAGATCTTTGTACTTGAGGCTTTCTTCCCTCGCCCCTTGGAGTTGGCACCTAACCGAGTACTTCTTCTCTCGAAGAGTTTCTTTACCAGAAGACACCTCGTCCATGTGCTGCTTCAGCCCAAGGATTTTGGTATCCCAGACTCTAAGCTCCTCTCGCATTAGATCGTCTTTTCGCTTAAGCTGAAAAAGCCAAATTAAGGTATCAAATGCTCAATTGACTAAAGCACAGAAATAAGCCCACAAAGGTCGTGTCACCTGCTTATTGAGATCGGCCCGCTCTTGAAACACCCTCTCCAAATGAGCTCGAAGGTCACCTAGCTCCCCCTTCTGTTGGGCATGAAGGGCCTTAAGTTCACCCAATTCAGAAACGAGCTTCCTAAATTCGTCCTCACAACGAGCCAACTCTGATTGCAACTTGGAAAAGGCTTGGTTGGAGAGCTTGAAGGCCTGAAAACACGAAAGAAGAGAGTCGGAAAAGCAAGAATCAAACCTCAAAACATAGCTGTCAAGTCAAGATTACCTATTGTCGAAGCTTCTCGGCTTCTTCAAAGAACAACGAGGCGTCGATATCGGGGCCTTCCTCAACCCCACAAAACATCCTTCAAACGTATTGTTCTCTACGGGGGATGCCCCCTCAATGGGAGTTTTCATATCATGGGCATCCCGTATCTGCCCAGGAGAGAATGAGGGGCCCGGCAGAGGCTCATCTACATGGATCACCTCAACTAATTCAACGGGGGCCCTCTCCCCCCTCCGAAGGGCTTCATATTTGTTTCCTTCGGGTTCATCAGCCAGGTGCCCCTCGGCACCCAATGTGCTTAAGTTGTTGGTCGGCTCGAGGACTTCGTCCGAATTCCCCTCAACAATGCCCTTATCTCTGGTCGGGACCACCCCGGCAGCCTCCGATTCAGCCACCTTCGGCCAAGCGGATTTCGAGGCAACAACACTTCTTCTCCCTCTAAGTACCAACGGGCAGTCGTCACTCTCTTCGCCCTCGGCACAGAGACCTTCGGTCACTTCCCAAGTTAAGGCCACTGAATCGGCCTCAGGCTTTTGAGCCTTAGCCTTCTTTGGCTTCGGGGACCTAGCTGGTGATTTCTTCTTTATCTTTTTCTCCTTAGCAGGCTTCGGGGTATCTGCTTCCCCAGACGGGGGTTCCCTCATCAAAATAGCCTCTCAGAGGCCTGCACATGCACAGAGGACGAGAGTATTAGCAAGAGATATTCTTCTCTAAAAAAAGCTCACGTATGAACAAAGATAAAAACTCACCATGATTTTCGGCCTCCTAACGGGTCTTAGCCAGATCACGCCACACGCGCTTAGCATATGGGTATACCGAATCAAGTTGTCGGACCCAACCCATGAGATCGTTGATAGCACCGGGGTACCACTCGACAGCTGTATCATTAAAGAGAGTTAATTCAAAATCAGGAAAAGGTATCCAATCGAAGGAACGTGTTTACTTACGATTCATATTCCATTTCTCGGGGAATGGCATTCTATCGGTAGACTATCTATAACGCCTTAGGGCTATCTTTATTTTAAGTTCAAAGCAATTTGCTCAGTTGGAGGCCACCCGAGTTCAAGAAAGCTCTCACTCGGGGACTATTTGTAAAAGCCTAAGGGCTATCTTTATTTTCAGATGATCAAGCAAACTCTCACTCGAGGATTAGCGACGAGGCCTAAAAAGGCTAAACTTTATTTCGAAGAAAATCGAGGCCCTGCTTTCACTCAATTCGAACTAAGAAGTCCCGGTGACCTAAACTTGTATCGGATCAATCCAGACTTAGTCCGGGGGATGACCAAAAGTTTCAAGGAATATCATAATAACCAATCGAGAACCAGGGGATTACTATGTCCGGGTCCAGTATTCGGACCAATCGAAGGCAAAATGGAAGTTCAACACAAATCAAAGGAAAATCGAAGAAACTTTTATATTAATAAAAGACGATTTCAAAAGCCCATGAGGGGTTCTTACATAGAAACAAAGAAGCAAAAAACAATAGCTAAAAAGCCTAATCTACTTTTGAGGGTATATCCTCGGGAGCAACATCTGCGAGAACCGTTTCCTCAAGGACCCCATTTTGATCTTCAAAGCGATATCTTCAAGAATCTCCTCCGAAGTAGCAATAGATAAAAAATAGTCTACAGCCTATCAAAGAGCAAAAGCTTTTAACAAGCAAGGAAAATTGTGGCTTGGTGAAATATTTGGCGAGTATGGGTCTCGTCAGCACTACTATTGTGAAGCCACTTTTTGAGATATTGCACCGGTGTGGGATGCAAAAGTTAGTAGAAAATGCCACCTCACTCCATGGAAAGCATAAGGAATGAGGAGCCATACCAGGTTGAAGTTAAGAGAGATGAGCAGCGGTTTACGGTCCGCATATCTTCTGATACGGGAAGAATTTGAGGCCCTTCCCTTATTATTTCGAGCCAACAACAACAACTCAGTATAGTCCCACTCAGTGAGGAAAAGCTTTGAAAAAGAGCCATGGCATAACTGGCAAAGTCGTTGCTGTAAACCTTATGGTCACGAGTTTGAACCATAAAAATAGGAGTTTGGAGGAGGATGTAGAGAAGGGAAAGGGCCAAAGGCTATTGAAGAAAGATTGAGTGAAGTCTTGGCTCAAGCAACCCCCCATTTATAGAAAGACGGTAACGTAACCGACGGTGCAATTAATGCCTTTGGGGAAGCGTATCAACGGCACAATCAATGCTTTTGGGGAAACGGATCGACTAATACTGAATAGCGGAAAAATCAAGAAAAATGCGGAAAAACCAACCCGACACAGCCCTAACCAGGGTGTCACAAGTCACGAGCATCTATGAGCCACAATACAGTCTGCTAAAGTCATAAACTACTACAAATATTTGTAAGGAAACAGACACGGGGCTGCGGACGTCAACAACTACCTTGTAATCTCCGAAAGGGCCCGCCTGGAACTGGATAAAATCAGCACTTCGGAGCGGAACCAACTACGTCTGAATCTACACACAGGGTGCAGGGAGTAAAGTGAGTACTCCAACTCAGTGAGTAATGAATATAAATAATGACTAAAAGCAAGAAAACACGTAAGGCATACGGCAGTCTATAATGAAGCAGAAAAATCATTTAATTTCAGTAAAACCAGTAAAAATCAAGAAAATTCTCTTTAAACCAGTAATAAGGTAATTGACAGTTAATTATGATAAAGTAAACAAATAGGAATTCCCTAGGGCACAGTAACACCATATCCGCCCCTCGGGCAATATCTCACAATAGTAACAGCCCCTCGGGCTCAATCTCACATCACAATGGGTACCCGCGCTCACTGGGGGTGTGCAGACTCCGGGAGGGGCCCCTTACGGCCTAAGCGCAATAACAAGCCATCTCGTGGCATCAAATCTAGGCCCTCGGCCTCATATAACTCAAGCTACCTCGTGGCGTACATATCTCAGGCCCTCGGCCTCAAATCAGTATCAATATCTCCTCACAACATAGGCCCTCGGCCTTACTCAGTCAAAAATACTCACAAGCCCCTCGGGCAATAATAAAACAGTGTTTCTCAGCCCGAAACATCATTTAAAATATCATTTAAGTCTCAAAACCGAGTAAGAATGGTTGAGTAGTAAAACAGTGGAAATTAACCTGACTGAGTTCAAATAGTAAGTCAAAACAGTGAGGAAATATCAAATAAAAGCCCCGAAGTGTTCAAGTAGTTGGCATGAAGCCCAAATATGGCATTCAGCCCAATAAACGATGATAACAAATAGTTTCCAATCAAATATGCGATAAAATCATCAATCGGGACGGACCAAGTCCAAATCCCCAATAGTACACGACCCCACGCTCGTCATCGAGCGTGTGCCTCGCCTCAATATAGTACCAAACCCTCAAAACATCATTTAGCATCATTACTCACCTCGAACCGGCTAAATCTCTAGCTCGCGACACCTTTTCCCTTTGAATTGGCCTCCACGCGCGTAGAATCTATCCAAAATCAGAACGAAGACATCAAAATATGCTAAGGGAACAAAGCCCAAGCGAAAATAATCAAAAATATCAAAAACCCCGAAATTAGCAAAATCCGAGCACCGGGCCCACTTCTCGAAACTCAGAAATTTCTACACCAACGAATTCTTTATCTCCCCACGAGTTCATACATATCAAAATTACTAAAATCGGAGTACAAATGACCCCTCAAATCCCCATTTAAAAGCTTCTTAAACTCACGCCCTAATCCTCCATTTTTAGTCCTTTAATTCCTTTAATTTCGGTCTTAATAGATGAAATATTACCATAGAAGTGTATTTTAGGTCCAAAATTCCTTACCTTGACGAAGTCTCTTGATTTCTCTCTTCAGAATCGCCCAAAAAGCTCCAAGGTCGAAGGCAACAATGGTGAAATAACCCAAAATCACGAAAGGCAATAACATATATGGTCTGCCCAGGCCTTTCCGCATCTGCGGTCCAAAACCCGCTTATGAGGTCAACTCCTCTGCTTCTGCGGAACTCACTTAACGGCCACATACTGCATCTGCGGTCAACTGGTCGCATCTGCGCTCCGCAGGTGCGGTCCCCATACCGCATCTGCGGTTCCTGACAATCCCCTTCAGAACTGCTTCTGCGGCCTCTCCCTCGCACATGCGGCACCGCACCTGCGGCCCCCAAACCGCAGGTGCGAAAACACCAGAAGCAGCAAATTTTCTGCAATCTCTCAAGTCTCAAATCTTCCCGTCTACCATCCGGATTTACCCCGAGGCCCCCAGGACCTCAACCAAAAGCACCAACACATCCTAAAACCTTATTCAAACTTGTTCCAATCCTCAAAACACCTCAAACAACATTAAATTGCCCGAAATACATCGGATTCAAGCCTAAGTTTCTCAAAATCTTCCGAAATACGCTTTTGATCAAAAACCCAACCAAACCACGTCCGAATGAGCTGAAATTTTGCACACACATCCTAAATCACATAACGAAGCTACTGCTACTCTCGAAATTCCATTTCAACCCTTATATCAAAATCTCGCCTACCCACCGGAAATAGCCAAAATATCAACTTCGCCAATTCAAGCCTAATTCTACTCCGGACCTCCAAAACCCATCCCGATCACACTCTTATGTCATAAATCACCTCCTGAAGCGAACCGAACCATCGGAACTCACATCCGAGCCCTCTAACACATAAGTCAACATCCGGTTGACTTTTCCAACTTAAGCCTTCTAAAAAGAGACTAAGTGTCTCAAACTTCACCAAAAACAATCCGGATTCAATCCAACCAACCCGATACCTCAAAACACAGATGAACAAAGCAATAAGAAGCAGAAATGGGGGAAATGGAGCGGTAACTCATGAGACGACCGGCCGGGTCGTCACATCTTCCCCAACTTAAATAAACGTTCGTCCTCGAACGAGTCAAGAACATACCTGAAGCCTCAAACAGGTGAGGATATTATCTTTGCATCTCCCGCTCGGTCTCCCAGGTAGCCTCCTCCACGGGCCGACCTCTCCACTGCACCTTCACCGAAGCTATATCTTTTGATCTCAACTTCCGAACCTGACGCTCCAGAATAGCTGCTGGCTCCACATCATAAGTCAAATCACCCTCCAACTTAACCGTGCTGAAATCCACAACATGGGACGGATCTCCAATATACTTTCAGAGCATAGAAACATGGAAAAGCGGATGCACACTCGACAAGCTAGGTGGCAAAGCAAGCTCAAAAGCTACTTCCCCAATCCTCCGAAGTACCTCAAAAGGCCCAATGAACCGCAGACTCAACTTCCCTTTCTTTCCAAATCTCATAACACCCTTCGTGGGCGAAACCTTCAACACGACCTTCTCACCGACCATGTAGGACACATCTCGAACCTTCTTGTCAGCATAACTCTTTTGCCTTGACTGTGCTGTACGAAGTCTCTCCTGAATCACCTTCACTTTATCTAAAGCATCCTGAACCAAATCTGTCCCCAATAGCCTAGCCTCATCGGGCTCGAACCAACCAACTAGAGATCTACACCGCTTCCCGTACAAAGCCACATATGGAGCCATCTGGATGCTCGATTGGTAGCTGTTGTTATAGGCAAACTCTGCAAGCAGTAGAAACTGATCCCATGACCCTCCGAAATCAATAACACAAGCACGTAGCATATCCTCCAATATCTGAATAGTGCGCTCGGACTGCCCGTCCGTCTGAGGGTGAAAAGCTGTGGTCAACGCTGTCTTGAGCTTCTGATAGCTCTCCTCACACTCGTCCGACCATATAAATGAAACACCCTTTTGAGTCAACTTGGTCAAGGGCGATGCGATAGATGAGAATCCCTAAACAAACCGACGATAATAGCCTGCCAAACCAAGAAAACTACGAATCTCTGTGGCTGAGGACGGTCTGGGTCAACTCTGCACTGCCTCTATCTTCTTTGGATCAACCTGAATACCCTCACTAGACACCACGTGTCCCAAGAATGCCACTGAACTGAGCCAAAACTCACACTTGGAGAACTTTGCATAAAGCTTCTCCTCCCTCAATCTCAGCAACACAACCCTCAAATGCTCCGCGTGCTCGTCCTGACTACGCGAATATACCAGGATATCATCAATGAAAACTAAGACAAATGAATCAAGATAAGGCCGGAACACGCTGTTCATCAGATGCATGAACGCTGCTGGGGCATTGGTCAGCCCAAAAGACAACCAGGAACTCATAGTGACCATATCTGGTCCTGAAGGTCGTCTTAAGAATATCCGAATCCCTAATCTTCAAATGGTGATAACCCGAACGGAGATCAATCTTGGAGAATACCCTCGCTCCCTGAAGCTGGTCGAATAAATCATCAATGTGAGGCAAAGGATACTTGTTCTTAACTGTTACCTTGTTTAATTGTATATAATCAATGCACATTCTCATAGTGCCATCCTTTTTCTTCACAAAAAAGAACCGACCCACCCCAAGATCACTCACTAGGCCGAATGAACCCCTTATCTAGGAGTTCCTGAAGCTGCTCCATTAACTCCTTCAACTCCGCTGGTGCCATACAATACGGCAGAATAGAGATGGGCTGAGTGCCCGGCACCAGGTCAATACCAAAATCAATATCCCTGTCCGGTGGCATACCTGGCAGGTCTGCAGGAAATACATCAGGAAAATCCCTCACAACTGGACAAAATCAATACTGGGAGTCTCAGCTCCAACATCCCTCACAAAAGCAAGATACGAAAGGCAACCCTTCCCAGCCATACGCTGGGCTTTCAAGAAAGAAATCACCCTTCTAGGAACATAATCAGTCACACCTCGCCACTCAATCCGTGGCACACCCGGAATAGCCAACGTGACTGTCTTGGCATGACAATCTAGAATAGCGCGACACGGAGATAGCTAATCCATGCCCAGAATGACATCGAAATCCACCATACTCAATAATAAAAGATCAACTCGGGTCTCCAGACCTCCAATAGTCACCACACATGACCAGTACACACGGTCTACAACAACAGTATCGCCCATCGGGGTAGATACATGAACAGGTAAAGCAAGAAACTCACGAGGAGTACCCAAATAGTGAGCAAAGTATGATGACACATAAGAATAGGTAGAACCGGGATCAAATAGTACAGAGGCATCTCTGTGGCAGACTGAAATAATACATGTAATGACAGCGTCAGAAGCAATGGCATCCGGCCTACCTGGAAGGGCAGAGAAACGGGCCTGACCATCCCCTAATCGACCTCCCCCTCTGGGGCGACCCCTGGCAGACTAATCCCCACCCCTAGCTGGCTGGGCGGGTGGTGGTGGAGCAACTGGCGTTGAAGCTGATGACTTACCCCTCTGCTGGGATGAAATAGCAACACAGCGGGGATACTGCCTCCACATGTGGCCCATCTTGCCACACTCATAACAACTCCTAGGTGCTGGAGAAGGGGACTGATGGGAACCCCTCACACCGGAGTGACCAGCAGATGCACTCGGCGTAGAAGAGCCCTGAACAGATGGAGCACGGGATGAGCTCTCAGCTGGGAGGGCACTAAGTGAAGAATGGCCCTGGTGTGAACTGTGGGAACCAAGACCCGATGATGCTCCTCGATAACCTGAGCGGTCAGACTGACCCTGACAGAACTGTCGGCCTCTGCCGTGCTGGAACTGGCCTCTCGAAAGACCACCACTGTAGCTACTAGATCCTCGAGGCCTCTTGGCCTCCCTCTCCTCTCGCTCCTGGCGACGGACTGACTCAATCTCCCTAGCAATATCCACAACCTCCTCTAATGTAGCACCATTCACCCTCTCCCTGGTCATAAGGATACGGAGCTGATAAGTAAGACCATCGACAAACCTCCTGATCCTCTCTCGATCTGTCGGGACCAACCAGATGGCATGACAAGCCAACTTAGAGAACCTCAACTCATATTGTGACACGGTCATCTCCCCCTGACGCAACCACTCAAACTGTCTATGTAGCTCCTCTCTGCGAGACTGCAGTACATACTTCTCCAGAAAGAGAAGGGAAAACTGCTGCTAGGATAGGGGTGCTGCACCAGCAGGCCTGCGCCTCTCAAAATCCTCCCACCAAGTAAAAGCAGGTCCTGGAAACTGATAAGTAGTGAAAGTGAGCCCGCTGGTCTCCAGAATACCGGCTGTGCGAAGCATCCTCTGACACTTATCTAAAAAGCCATGGGCATCCTCACCCTCTACTCCGCTGAAGGTCGGAGGCTGAAGTCTCCCAAACCTCCCCAACCTACGCAGCTCATCCTCTGGCATAACAGGAACTACATAGTCCTGAGCAGCTGCGACCGGCTGGGCTGGATGTGCCCCAAGCGTCTGAAGTCCCTGCACGACCTGCTCAGGTGTACGGGCGGCGGGAGTCTGACTGCCTCTCCTGGCCTGTGAAGTGGCTGCAGCTGTAGTGGCTGAAACCGCCTGAGCTAGGCCAGTGCAAACTGATAAGATCTGAGCCAAGGCCTCCTGAAGACCCGGAATCACAATAGGCACAGCTGGTGCCTGAGCTCGTGCTGTTGGAGGGTCCACAGTTGGAACCTGGTCCTGAACAGGGGCAACTGGTGGATCTGCAAGTGCTGGCCCCGCTGCTCTACCATGACCGTGTCCTCGGCCTCTGGTGGCCGCAGCTGGTGGCACTGGTGGTCGTCCACCCTGTCTGGTAGCACGTGTCCTCACCATCTGTGAGAGAATAGAACAACAAAAGTTTAGTGCTCGGATCAACAAACTCGCATGATAAGAATTTCAAGAATTTGAAGTTTTTCCTAAAGGTTCTGCAGCCTCTCAAGGATAAATACAGATGTCTCCGTATCGATCCGCGAGACTCTACTAAACGTTCTCATGACTCGTGATACCTATGTAACCTAGGCTCTGATACCAACTTGTCACGACCCTAAATCCCGACACGGCCGTGATGGCGCCTCTCGTGAAGACAAGGCCAGCCAACTAAACCCAATTCATCTTTTAAAGCAATTAACCAACATAAAATAGTCTAAACATGATTTAATAATACTGAATAGCGGAAATACCAAGAAAAATATGGAAAAACCAACCCGACACAGCCCTAACCGGGGTGTCACAAGTCACGAGCATCTATGAGCCACAATACCGTCTGCTAAAGTCATAAACTACTACAAATGTTTGTAAGGAAACAGAAATGATAGAGGAGTAGAGTCACGGGGCAGCGGACGTCAACAGCTACCTCGTAATCTTTGAAAGGGCCCGCCTGGAACTAGAGGAAATCAGCACTCCGGAGCGGAACCAGGTACGCCTGAATATGCACACAGGGTGTAGGGAGTAAAGTGAGTACTCCAACTTAGTGAGTAACGAATATAAATAATGACTGAAAGCAAGAAAACACGTAAAGCATACGACAATATATAATGAAGCAGAAAAATCATTTAATTTCAGTAAAACCAGTAAAAATCAAGAAATTTCTCTTTAAACCAGTAATCAGGTAATTGACAGTTAATTATGATAAAGTAAGCAAATAGGAATTTGCCCCTCGGGCACAATAACACCACATCCGCCCCTCGGGCAATATCTCACAACAGTAACAGCCCCTCGGGCTCAATCTCACATCATAATGGGTACCCGCGCTCACTGGGGGTGTGCAGACTCCTGGAGGGGCCCCTTACTGCCCAAGCATAATAATAAGCCATCTCGTGGCATCAAATCTAGGCCCTCGACCTCATATCACTCAAGCCACCTCGTGGTGTACATATCTCAGGCCTTCGGCCTCAAATCAGTATCAATGTCTCCTCACAACATAGGCCCTCGGCCTTACTCAGTCAAAAATACTCACAAGCCCCTCGGGCAATAATAAAACAGTGTTTCTCAGCCCAAAACATCATTTAAGTCTCAAAACCGAGTAAAAATGGCTGAGTAGTAAAACAGTTGAAATTAACCTGACTGAGTTCAAATAGTATGTCAAAACAGTGAGGAAATATCGAATAAAAGCCCCGAAGGGGTCAAGTAGTTGGCACGAAGCCCAAATATGGCATTCAGCCCATTAAACGATGAAAACAAATAGTTTCCAATCAAACATGCGGTAAAATCATTAATCGGGACGGACCAAGTCTAAATCCCTAATAGTACACGACCCCACGCTCGTCATCGAGCTTGTGCTTCGCCTCAATATAGTACTACGATGCACAATCCGGGGCTTCAAACCCTCAGAACATCATTTACCATCATTACTCACCTCGAACCGGCTAAATCTCTAGCTCGCGATGCCTTTTCCCTTCGAATTGGCCTCCACGCGCGTCGAATCTATCCAAAATCAGAACGAAGACGTCAAAATATGCTAAGGGAACAAAGCCCAAGCAAAAATAATCGAAAAATATCAAAAATCCCGAAATTAGCAAAACCCGATACCTGGGCCCACTTATCGAAACACAGAAATTTTTACACCAACGAATTCCTTATCTTCCCACGAGTTCATACATATCAAAATTACTAAAATCGGAGTCCAAATGACCCCTCAAATCCCCATTTAAAGGCTTCTTAAACTCAAGCCCTAATCCTCCATTTTTAGTCCTTTAATTTCTTTAATTTCAGTCTTAATCTATGAAATATTACAATAGAAGTGTGTTTTAGGTCCAAAATTCCTTACCATGACGAAGTCTCTTGATTTCTCTCTTCAGAATCGCCCAAAAAGCTCCAAGGTCGAAGGCAACAATGGTGAAATAACCCAAAATCGCGAAAGGAAATAACATATATGGTCTGCCCAGGCCTTTCCGCATCTGCCATCCAAAACCCGCTTCTACGGTACCGCATATGCGGTCAACTCCTCCGCTTCTGCCGAACTCACTTAACGGCCACATACCGCATCTGCTGTCAACTGGTCGCGTCTGCGACTCCGCAGGTGCGGTCCCCATACCGCATCTGCGGTTCCTGACAATCCCCTTCAGAACTGCTTCTGCGGCCTCTCCCTCGCACATGCGGCGCCGCACCTGCGGCCCCCAAACCGCAGGTGCGAAAACACCAGAAGCAGCAAATTTTCTGCAATCTCTCAAGTCTCAAATCTTCCCGTCTACTATCCGGATTTACCCCGAGGCCCCCAGGACCTCAACCAAAAGCACCAACACATCCTAAAACCTTATTCAAACTTGTTCCAATCCTCAAAACACCTCAAACAACATTAAATTGCCCGAAATACATCGGATTCAATCCTAAGTTTCTCAAAATCTTCCGAAATACGCTTTTGATCAAAAACCCAACCAAACCACGTCTGAATGAGCTGAAATTTTGCACACACATCGTAAATTACATAACGAAGCTACTGCAACTCTCGGAATTCCATTCCGACCTTTATATCAAAATGTCGCCTACCCACCGGAAAATGCCAAAATATCAACTTCGCCAATTCAAGCCTAAATATACTCCGGACCTCCAAAACCCATCCCGATCACACTCCTAAGTCATAAATTACCTCCCGAAGCTAATCGAACCATTGGAACTCACATCTGAGCCCTCTAACACATAAGTCAACATCCGATTGACTTTTCCAACTTAAGCCTTCTTAAAGAGACTAAGTGTCTCAAACTTCACTAAAACCAATCCGGATTCAATTCAACCAACCCGATACCTCAAAACACAGATGAACAAAGCAATAAGAAGCAAAAATGGGGAAACAGAGCGGTAACTCATGAGATGACCAACCGGGTCGTCACAAATATGTGGGCAGTACCCTCGACCCTTCACTAAGTTGTGAAGTTGCCGACATCGGAAGGAGTCAAAACGGTGTACGGAGAGCAACCTGCCGCCAAAGAGATGTTGGTAGTCGACGAAGTGACACTGGTCTCGACACTGTCATCAACAAAGGCACCGAATTTGAAGGGAAAACAAGAGGTCAAATAGCAACCACAGGTACCAGCCCTGACCCAATCGGAGGACAGGGGATAGATGAGGATGCCGAGTATTAGATCCCCCGATCTTTTATAATTCATAATGACTCTGACGCTACAAAATCAATAGTCGAAGAGTTGGAACAAGTCGTACTGATTGATTACCTGCCCGAATGGAAAGTATACCTGGGCATGGGGTTAACTTTTCGAGCTCATGAACAAACTTATTCAATTCCTTTTAGATAACGTGGATTACTTTGCTTGGTCCCATCTGGATATGACAGGGATCCCACCGGACATCACTACCCATCGATTGAGCTTGGAGCCGAAGTTCCGTCCAGTAAAAGAAAAGAAGGCCCCAATCCGAGGTTAAGCATGCATTCACAAAGAACGAGGTAACCAAACTTCTCAAAATAGGGTCCATTCGGGAAGTAAAATATCTCGAATTGTTAGCAAACGTAGTGGTAGTCCCTTAGAAGGGAAATAAACTTAGAATGTGCGTAGATTTAAAAGACTTGAACAAAGCATGCCCTAATTATTCTTTTTCTTTGCCGAATATCGATCGTATGATCGATGTCACGGCCGGCCACGAGATTCTTAGTTTTCTCGATGTCTACTCCAGGTACAACCAAATACTAATGAACCTAGAGGATCAGGAAAATACTTCGTTTATCACTAGATACAGCACCTGTTGTTATAATTTAATGCCGTTCGGACTAAAAAATATTGGTGCAACAACGCCTAGTAAATCGAATGTTCGAAGAATAAATAGGAAAATCAATGGAAGTTTATATTGGTGACATGTTAGTTAAGTCCATGCGAGCATAGGACCATTTGAAACATTTGCAGGAGACTTTCGATATACTTAAAAAGTACAGTATGAAGCTCAACCCAGAAAAGTGTGTGTTCGAGGTCGCCTCGGGCAAGTTCCTCGGCTTCATGGTATCTAATTGGAGGATCGAGATCAACCCCGATAAAATCAAGGCTATCGAGGATATCCCGGTCATAGATAATGTCAAGGTCGTACAAAGGCTAATATGGCACATAACCGCCGTTGGGCGCCTCATTTCAAGGTCCTTAGATAGGAGTCACCGATTCTTCTCGCTGCTTAAGAAGAAGAGTAGCTTCGCATGGACTCTGGAGTGCCAACAGGCTTTGGAGGAAATAAAATGATACTTATCGAGCTCGCCACTGCTTCACACCCCGAAAGCAGACAAGCAGCTCTACTTATACTTGGCAGTCTCGGAAATAGCGCAAGTGGGGTCCTACTTTGAGAAAAAGAAGGTACGCAATTCCCTCTTTACTATGTTAGTCGGACTTTAGGTGAGGCCGAAACCAGGCATCTACACATAGAAAAATTAGCGCTTGCTTTAATAAGCGCCTCTACGAAATTAAAACTGTATTTCCAATGTCATCCAATATGTGTTGCAGCTAGCTATTCCTTTCGCAATATTTTGCACAAACTCAAAGTTTCTGGTCGATTGGCCAAATGGGCGTCGAGATCAGTAGGAACGATATCGAGTATCGACCACGAACGGCCATCAAGTCACAAATCTTGGCAAATTTCGTGGCTGACTTCATGCCAGCCCTCGTACCCGAGGTCGAAAAAGAACTACTATTAAAATCGGGTACAACATCGGGGGTGTGGAACCTCTTCATGGAAGACACTTTGAACGCGAAGGGGTCCAGGCTGGGTATCATTCTGAAACCACCCACGGGTAATATAATTAGGCAATCTATCGGGATTTCAAAATTAACTATAATGAGGCCGAGTATGAAGCCATGATTGCAGGTCTCGAGTTGGCTAAAAGTTTGGGAGCAGAGGTCATCGAGGCCAAATGTGATTCCCTCGTCGTGGTAAACCAAGTCAACAGGACTTTTGAAGTCCGAGAAGACCGAATGCAGAGATACTTGGATAAGCTATAGGTAACTTTACATCAACTTAAAGAATGGACCTTACAACATGTACCTCAAGTACAGAACAGTGAGGCCGACACTCTTGCAAACTTAGGATCATCGATCGAAGATGGCAAACTCAACTCGGGGACTATCGTACAACTCATGAGATCGGGGATCGAAGAAGGCCACGCCGAACTAAACTCCACTAGTCTGACCTGGGACTGGGGAAACAAGTACATGGAGTACTTAAAGAATGGGAAACATCCATCAGATCCGAATGAATCGAGAGATCTACATACGAAGGCAGCACGGTTCACTTTAGCCGATGACGGAACGCTGTTTAGAAGGACATTTGATGGACCACTGGTAATATGTTTGGGATTGGGAGATACCAATTACGTCCTACGGGAAGTTCACGAAGGTACCATAGAAACCATTCCGGTGCCGAGTCATTGGTCCACAAAGTAATCAGTGCAGGTTATTACTGAATCGACATGGACAAATATTCAAAGGAGTTCGTTCGAAAATTTGAAAAAATGTCAAAGGCACGCGTCAATAATTCATCAGCCCGGAGAGCAGCTCTACTCGGTCTTATCCCAATGGCCATTCATGAAATAGGGAATGGACATCGTCGGCCCTCTTCCATCGGCCCCAAGTTGAAGCACCGGCTTTCGAGAAAGTTAGAGAAACGAAAGTCATAGACTTCATTTGGGACCACATCATATGTCGTTTCGGGATGCTGCCGAGATCATATGTGACAATGGAAAGAAATTCATCGGCAGCAAAGTAACTAAATTTCTCGAGGATCACAAGATCAAGAGAAGTTTATCGATACCTTATCATCCAATCTGGAACGGACAAGCTGAATCGACCAACAAAACCATTATTCAAAATCTTAAGAAGAGGCTGTATGACGCCAAAGGAAAGTGAAGAGAGATACTGCCTGAGGTTCTTTGGGCATACCGCATAATGTCGAAGTCTTGTACGGGATCAACACCGTTCTCGTTAGTCTATGGTGCCGATGCTCTTATCCCGATCAAGGTTGGAAAGTGTTACAACCCATATCCACACGCGTTAGTTCATGCCATATGTTAGTTAACATAAATCCAAGAAGGAATTATCTTTTATTTGATAAGAAGTTAATCCTATTGGTCTTAAGTGATACAAGGGTGTATAAGGGTGATTAACAAGTATTAGAAGTTAAACGAATAAGGATGTTGTAACTCGTATTTTCGGGTAAACCTAGAGGTGCTTAATACACTCAAGAGGTCATGTTTTAAGGTATTTTAATCATATAATATCCGTATCATAAGTCTTGAAGTCAAACGAGTTATGAAAAAAAAGTCGACAAAAGTTGTCGCAACTTAGGTTCATAATTTTACTTAAACATTAGGTCAAATGTTTCTAAGCTTTTCTCCCAATTTACAAGGAATTACGGGGTGATCTACCCACCAAATTAAAGATCTATGAGTCTAATTTCCAACGCATTAAACTGTTTGTCAATAAAATCATGGAGTATAGAGATATTCGTATTTTTGCAAGCCTGCGCAGATTGGTAGGTGACAAGTAGGTGCATCACCTACTTGCCAAAATGAGAGGGCAAAATTAAAAGCCCCGAAGTCGGCCAAGAGAGGACTTTTAAGGGATTATAAACTCAGTTATTTCACCCATATTTCAGACCTTCAAAACCAAATTGAACCCCTGCAACTCCTCCCCAAAAATCACACACAAACCCTAATCGATTTTCCCTCTCTTTCAAGTTTTAATTGGGGGTAAAACCTAGAGTTTGAAGATACAAGGGAAGGGCTGAGTTATCCAACAAGTAAGATGAGTTTAATTCTCTCTTTCATACATTTTTTTCTGCTGTGAATTCATGGTAATTCGTTCTATACATGTAAGAACTCACGGGACGGTGATCGGAAGCCGTGAGTTCGAGTTATTCACTTGTAGCGGACTGTTTTGTGTTGCTCTTGGGCTGAGTGTTTTACTACTGTTTTGTGGAGTTTTGGAGGAGGAAGGGTGTGGAGAAACACCATATATATGTAGGGTTGTGGGCTGGTAGTTCTTCGTAACATTTCCGGGTCGTTTGAAACGACTACGGTGGCCGTCGTATGTATGAAGTGATTAGGTTGTGCGTGGGCTGTTTTGGGAGGCTAAATATGATTATTATTGATGTTGTTTGGGCTGTTTGGTGTTTGTTTGGAATTGTGTGAAGTCATATATATAGGGGAGGTGCTGTCCGTTTCATCGTAAAATAGGTTGTGGTCGATACATAATAGTTATGACGCTTAAGTAATAACGATAGTATCGTTTCTCTTATTGTAGACTAAGGAGTTGGGAGAACTGCATAGCTTGAGGTTGGGGCAGTATATACAAGGTATGTGAGGCTATCCCTTTACTTCTTTTGCACGACTCCGATTGTACATAATGTAATGAACGAGCTTCTAAAGATACTCTACTCTTAGAAGCTAGTAGTACTTACATTGTTTCCCCTCTTAAGGAACGATTGATGTTGATGTTGCTTCTCTTATTCTTGTGTTATCAATGTTATTGGTACTTCCTGATTCTAATAAGGTTCATGGTGAAGAGTTAGTCCTAATAACATGTACAGAGGATACCGACCTTACGTCACTCCGAAAGGTTTAGAACGTGAGTCCATGAGTCGAGCATGCATTATATATATGTATCTATTTTACTCTACCGAGCCGCGCTATAGTCGGCCGGGTACGACACCTATTGTGCAACCACTGATCAGTTGGGTTTTACCGAGCTCCACGTGGCCGGGTACAATTTTACCGAGCCTTATGATGGCCGGGTACGTTTTTACCGAGCCTATTACGGCCGGGTATGATATGATGATGATGATGCCCACAGAGGCGTATGTTTTAAAAGTTTATGTATATATACATATGTATCACGCATTTCATGTCAGTAGCCCTCAGAGGTACCCAGATGTTACAGGTTGTATATTCTCTATCCCTGCTTACATTACTGTTCGTACTTATGGTTCCCTGCCTTACATACTCAGTAATTTATTCGTACTGAGGTCCTTTTATTTGTGGACGCTGCATGTCGTGCTGCAGGTCCTGATAGACAGGCAGGCGTAGCTCCCCCCATCATAGTAGGCTGTCCAGTTCAGTGGTGATTGGCGAGATCCCTTCTTCGGACTTGCCGTGGTCTTGGTATGCATTTTTGTTATAGACATTATGGGTATGTCGGGGCCCTGTTCCGGCAATGTTGAAGCACTTATGTTCCTTTAGAGGCTCATAGACAGGTGTCGACTCATGTATAGTTTGGTATGCCTTGTCGGCTGGTTTTTGTTGTATAGTCTTTCATGGTAGCGTGGTAGCTTATACCTTATATATAGTTTCTTGATTGTCTGGTCATCCCATGTTATATATGTTCATGCCATCATCTTTTATTGTTGGTTGTCCATGATCCATGTCTACCATTTATATTGATCTTGTCGACCCTAAAAGATAATAAAGAAGGTTAGATAAAATGTACGTTGGTGCTCGGCAAGTATGGTCGGGTGCTAGTCATGGCCCTCCAGTTTGGGTCGTGACAAACTTGGTATCAGAGCAAGTCTGTCCTAGGGATTGTCTATGAGCCGTGTCTAGTAGAGTCTTGATTCCGGATGTGTAGCGCGCCACACTTATAATCAGGAGGCTACATGACATCTAGGGTTGTTACCTTCTTCCTGAATCTAGATCGTGCATAGAGTTGAGTCGTAAGTGTTCATCTTTAATATTCACCTTCACCTTGTTTTCTTTCAGCGATGCCTTCGACTAGGATGCAAACAATTAGTAGACGGCTTGATACAGCTGCGGGAGAGGGTACCAGTCAGGTGCCCCAAGCCAGAGAAGACCAAAGTAAGGCTCAGAGTAAGATGCCATCTCATACCTCATCTACTTCGTCTCCTCCAGAGGAAATTAGGAGGCACCCAGTGATAAGTAGGATTTTAACGTGTTTTATGCCCCTACTTGCCTATGCTTTGAGTATAATTGATACAAAATAATCCCAAAATGCTCACAGGTTGTGCTTGATTGCAGGTTTGAGCGACAAAGTGACTGAAATGTCAAAGATCGGCTCTAAACGGAGTAAAACCTGCTCAAGTATCAAAGGCCAAGTAAAGTGATGGAAAAAAGAGCCTAGTGCGGACCGCACAAAAGTGCACGCAGCCGCACTAGGAGATTCAGAGAAGTGCATATTCAGGGCTCTCACAACGCAGCTGCGGTTGGATTTATGCGGCCCGCGTTCAGCTCACGCGGCCGCGCCACTTTTTCATGCGGCCCGCGTGAAGAGATTCGGAGAGATGCCAGATGGGACCAGAGCAAGCCACGCGACCGCGGTCACATTTACGCGGTCCGCGCCAGAACTCCTGCGGCCGCACTACACTTTCGTGCGGCCCGCATCCCTCAACTTCAGAGAGTTAAATTTCAAGAGTTCAAGAGCCAACGGGCCGCGCTACCTTTTTGCGCAGCCCGCGCTGACCCCGTAGGGGTATTTTTGTCCAGTTTTTCCAGCCACTATAAATAGATCCTCTTTCCATTTTTAGGTTAAGTTTTGTTTTTCTGAAGCTGCTGAGCCCGTGAGAACACTGGGTTTAGCCATTTTTGGCATTTTTGACCTTCAATATTGTATTTCTTCCTTAGTAAACACTTAATATGTTTGCTTCTTCATCCATTTCTTTAATTTCTGCATCTAGCATGAGTAGCTAAACTTACTAGCTAGGGTTGTGGCTCAACCCTAGTGTGGGTAATTGATGGGTGTTGCCATCTAAGGATAGATTGATATCGGGTGTTTGCTATTTGGATTAATTTTAGGTTTTAATTAAGGATTGGTGGTTGCAAACACTGATTCTAGCTTGGTAGGTTTAACTCTTCTTGAGAAAGAGAGTCTATGACCCCAAAATTGACCCAACAAGGAATTGGGATGGACCCATGAGAAATGGGAGTCCCAATTAACGGGTTAAACCTCGAGAGAGTAATTACCCTACTTGAACCCTAGTTGCTTGGTCTAATTGGCTTACCCAATTGGTCTCGAGAGAGTCAATTGAGCAAAATCACTCTCTCTACCGAGATGTGTGAGAGTGGGTACAATTGAGCAACGGTTATAGCATAAGCCCCAAATATGTCAATTTACCCTTAGTAGCATCTACCCGTTAGTTAGCCACCTAGGCAATGCCACGATCCTAGTGCCTTTCTCTATATTAATTATAACTTAGCAATATCTCCGTAGCATAATTTAGCTTCAAAAATTAGTCTTATAATAGTAGATATAAAAATCAAAACCAAAGATGTTAGAAGTGACATTAGAAGCACAACTGCAACTCTAGACTAAACAGACAATACAACTCCATTACTAGCTCCCTGTGGAAATTCGATCCCGAACCACTATTCGGGTAAAAGCTATTGCAACCCGCTCTTCCTACCTTAGTGTAGTGTTGAGTCGGCAGCGATCAGTAATGGAAAGAAAGGTGAGATCATTAGGGTTGGAAAGGTAGGAAAGACAGATTCTCATTCCATAGAGAATGTCTACCTGATAGATGGCTTGAAATATAGCCTAATAAGTGTGTCACAATTGTGTGACAGAGGTAACCTTGTGGCTTTTACCTCCACCAAATGCTTTGTGATTAACCTTACCACTAACAAGATTATTTTGCAGGGAAAAAGAGTTAACAATATTTACATTGTAGATTTGTCTACTCTCTCAGAAAGTGAACTCACTTGTTTAAGTGTGTTGGTAAATGATCCCCTCCTGTGGCACAAAAGACTTGGTCATGCAAGTCTAAATCAGCTTAACAAATTAGTCTCTAAAGACTTGGTGATAGGGTTACCTAATATCAAGTTCAAGGAAGACAAAGTTTGTGAGGCATGTGCAAGGGGGAAGCAGGTAAGATCATCCTTCAAAAGCAAGAAAATGGTAAGTACAACAAAGTCGTTGGAACTGGTCCATATGGATCTATGTGGTCCAATGAGAACCATGAGCAGAGGTGGAAAGAAATATGTAATAGTGCTTGTTGATGATTATTCTAGATTTACCTGGGTTCTATTTCNCAACAATGGTGTCCCCAAAGCAATTGGGGCAATCAACAAGGTGGCGGTAATTGGAATAACAATAACCAACAACAAGGCGGTAACAATTGGAACAACAACAATCAGAACAACAATTGGGGTAATCAAGGTAACAATCAAGGCAATTGGAACGGGAACAACAATAATTGGAGCAACAACAATAACAATCAAGGAGGGTGGAATAACGGTGGTAGGGAGCAAGGCTTTCAAAGGCCCCCCATGTTCCAACAACCAAACAATCCACCCCCCTTTCAATCTCAAGGGTCTAGTTCTTCCGGAAGTGATATGGGATGGATAGAAATGATGTTCGAGCATATGATGAAAAAGACTCAAGACTCGGATGCACAATTGGCTTCACACAACACATCTATCCGAAACCTAGAAGTGCAAATAGGGCAAATTTCTCAAGCGTTGAATACCCGACCTAGGGTTTAGGGAGCATATAATTGATATTCCGGAGCCGGTGGTGCCAAAAGCCAAGGCACCCTTGCCTAGACCACCTCCACCTTATCCTCAGCGCTTAGCAAAGCAAAAGCATGACAATCAGTTCAAGAAATTCATACACATGATGAAAAGCCTTACAATCAACGTGCCTTTGGTGGAGGCACCTGAACAAATGCCGGGCTATGAAAAGTTCATGAAGGATTTGGTCACAAAGAAGCGTTCCATGGATTGTGAAACAATAAAGATGACGCACCAAGTTAGTGTGATAGTGCATTCTATGGCCCCGAAACTTGAAGACCCAGGAGCTTTTACTATTCCTTGCACTATCGGGAGTGCGGAGTTTGCTAAGGCCCTTTGTGATTTGGGGGCTAGCATTAATTTGATGCCGTATTCAGTCTTCAAGACTTTGGGAATTAGGCAACCTAGGCCAACCTCGATGAGACTTCAAATGGCGGACCGGTCGATGAAGCGGCCTTTGGGTATAATTGACGATGTGCTTGTCAGGGTGGACAAATTCATATTGCCGGCCGACTTTGTTATATTGGATTGTGAAGTGGATTTTGAAGTGCCTATTATTCTTGGGAGACCTTTCCTAGCTACGGGGAAGGCTTTGGTTGATGTTGAAGCAGGTGAATTGACATTCCGAGTGGGCGATGAAAAGGTGGTATTTCATGTTTGCAAATCAATGAGGCAACCAATAGTATGGAAGTGTGTTCACTTGTAGACGTTGTCACATCTGTGATAGTGGATGACACAAGTTCCATGATGAATGTTGAAGATCCTCTTGAGGCCGTACTTCTTGGCATGGATGTAGAAGATGATGCTAGCAGAGTGGAGTGCGTGAATGCATTGCATGGTATGGGTTCATATTCATATGAGGAAAGGAAGTTATCTTTGGATCTTGAGAACCGCAAAACTCCACCAACTAAACCATCCATTGAGGAGCCACCGGTGTTAGAGTTGAAGCCACTTCCTCCACACCTCAGGTATGAATTGTTGGGCTCTAATTCTACTCTTCCAGTTATTCTTTCTTCTTGCCTTACTAACTTGCAGGTTGAGGCCACTTTGGATGTGCTTCAAAAGCGGAAAAGGGCAATAGGATGGACTTTGGCAGACATTAGGGGAATAAGCCCCGCATTTTGCATGCATAAGATCATCTTGGAGGAGGATGCAAGGCCGTCCCTTGAACATCAAAGAAGACTCAATGAGGCGATGCAAGAAGTGGTAAAGAAAGAGGTTATCAAATGGCTTGACGCCGGTGTGGTTTATCCAATCTCTGACAGTTCGTGGACTTCTCCAGTCCAATATGTGCCAAATAAAGGAGGGATGACGGTGGTGCCCAATGACAACAATGAGCTTATTCCCACTCGAACCATTACCGGGTGGAGAGTTTTCATGGACTACCGGAAGCTCAACAAGGTGACCCGCAAGGATCATTTTCCTTTGCCATTCCTCGACCAAATGCTAGATCATGTTGCGGGGAGAGCATTCTATTGTTTCTTGGATGGGTACTCGGGCTACAATCAAATTTTAATTGCCCCGGAGGACCAAGAGAAGACTACTTTTACATGCCCCTATGGAACATTTGCTTTCTCCCGGATGCCATTCGGATTGTGCAATGCTCCGGCGACCTTCCAACATTGCATGATGTCTATTTTCACCGATATGGTGGAGGACATATTGGAGGTCTTTATGGATGACTTTAGTGTGGTTGGTGACTCTTTTGATGCATGCTTGGTGAATTGAGCATATTGGAGGCTTGTCACTCTTCCCCTTATGGTGGCCATCATGGAGGGGTGAGGACGGCTTCAAAGATCTTGAGTTGCGGTTTCTATTGGCCAACGTTGTTTAAAGATGCTAGTGATTTGGTGAAGAGATGTGATGCATGCCAAAGGGCCGGCGCAATTTCAAAAAGGGATGAGATGCCTCTCAATACGATTCTCGAGGTGGATAATTTTGATGTTTGGGGCATCGATTTCATGGGTCCGTTCGTGAGCTCTTGTGGGAACACTTATATTCTCGTGGCGGTGGATTATGTCTCAAAGTGGGTGGAAGCCGTGGCTTTACCCAACAATGAAGCCCGAAGTGTTGTAGCATTCTTGAAAAAGAGTATCTTCACAAGGTTTGGTACCCCTCGTGCCATCATTAGTGATGGGGGGTCTCACTTTTGCAACAAGGCTTTTGATTCATTGCTTGCTAAATATGGAGTTAATCACAAAGTGAACACCCCCTATCATCCTCAAGCCAGTGGACAAGTGGAAGTGTCCAACCGAGAAATAAAGAGTATCTTGTCCAAGACGGTAAATGCTAATAGGACCGATTGGTCGAAGAAATTGGATGATGCTCTTTGGGCCTATCGGGCGGCTTACAAGACCCCAATCGGTATGTCTCCGTATCGGTTGGTGTTTGGTAAAGCTTGCCATCTTCCGGTGGAATTGGAGCACAAGGCTATGTGGGCATTGAGAAAGTTGAACTTGGAATGGGATGTTGCGGCAAATCTCCAGGTTGAGCAACTACATGAGCTTGATGAGTTTAGATTTCATGCCTACTTCAGCTCGTCCTTATATAAGGACAAGATGAAGTACCTTCACGACAAATATGCTCGGGGAAAGGAATTCAAGGTTGGTGATATGGTTCTTCTTTTCAACTCCCGGTTGAGGTTATTTCCGGGAAAACTTAAGTCAAAGTGGAGTGGGCCTTTTGAAGTGGTATGTGTGACTCCTTTTGGTGCTCTTGATCTTAAGAACAAGAATGGTGAAGTATTTCGGGTCAATGGACATCGTGTCAAGCATTATTTGGGAAAGTTTGATGATAGCCACGTAGTGGCACTCATTCATTTGAAGTGATGTGATGGTAACATGCGTCGTGCCGCGACGTTAAATCAGGCGCTTCTTGGGAGGCAACCCATGTCTTTTTATTTCTCTTTGATTCTCCTGTTGGGCTGCGTGTTTTACTACTGTTTTGTGGAGTTTTGGAGGAGGAAGGGTGTGGAGAAACACCAAATAGATTTAGGGTTGTGGGCTGGTAGTTCTTCGTTACATTTCCGGGTCGCTTGACACGACTACGGTGGCCGTCGTATGTATGAAGTGATTAGGTTGTGCGTGGACTATTTTGGGAGGCTCAATATGATTATTATTGATATTGTTTGGGTTGTTTGGTGATTGTTTGGAATTGTGTGAAGTCATATATATAGGGGAGGTGCTGTCCGTTTCATCGTAAAATAGGTTGTGGTCGATACATAATAGTTATGACACTTAAATGATAACGATTGTATCGTTTCTCTTATTGTAGACTAAGGAGTTGGGACAATTGCATAGCTTGAGGTTGGGGCAGTATATACAAGGTATGCGAGGCTGTCCATTTCCTTCTTTTGCACGACTCCGATTGTACATAATGTAATGAACGAGCTTCCAAAGATACTCGACTCTTAGAAGCTAGCAGTACTTACATTGTTTCCCCTCTTATGGAACGATTGATGTTGATGTTGCTTCTCTTATTCTTATGTTATCAATGTTATTGGTACTTCCTGATTCTTATAAGGTTCATGGTGAAGAGTTAGTCCTAATAATATGTACAGAGGATACCGACCTTACGTCACTCCAAAAGGTTTAGAACGTGCGAGCATGCATTATATATATGTATATTTTACTCTAACGAGCCGCGCTATAGTCGGCCGGGTAAGGCACCTATTGTGCAACCACTGATCAGTTGGGTTTTACCGAGCTCCACGTGGCCGGGTATGTTTTTTCCGAGCCTATTACGGTCGGGTATGATATGATGATGATAATGCCCACAGAGGCGTGTGTTTTAAAAGTTTATGTATATATACATATGTATCACGCATTTCATGTCAGTAGTCCTCAAAGGTACCTAGATGTTACAGGTTGTATATTCTCTATCCCTGCTTACATTACTGTTCGTACTTATGGTTCCCTGCCTTACATACTCAGTACTTTATTCGTACTGACGTCCTTTTATTTGTGGACGCTGCATGTCGTGCTGCAGGTCCTGATAGACAGGCAGGCGCAGCTCCCCCCATCATAGTAGGCTGTCCAGTTCAGCGGTGATTGGCGAGATCCCTTCTTCGGACTTGCCGTGGTCTTGGTATGCATTTTTGTTATAGACATTATGGGTATGTCGGGGCCCTGTTCCGACAATGTTGCAGCACTTATGTTCCTTTAGAGGCTCACAGGCAGGTGTCGACTCATGTATAGTTTGGTATGCCTTGTCGGCTGGTTTTTGTTGTATAGTCTTTCATGGTAGCATGGTAGCTCGTACCTTATATATAGTTTCTTCATTGTCTGGTCATCCCATGTTATGTATGTTCATGCCATCATTTTATTGTTGGTTGTCCATGATCCATGTCTACCATTTATATTGATCTTGTCGACCCTAAAAGATAATAAAGAAGGTTAGATAAAATGTACGTTGGTGCTCAGAAAGTATGGGCGGGTGCTAGTCATGGCCCTCCAGTTTGGGTCGTGACAGAAAGCCTAGCTTGAGGTTCCAATGTGCAATAAAGGAATCAAATCACGAGGCCATGAATACGAGCCTAGAATTGTTGGATGAAAGACGTGAAGTCGCCCTCGTTCGATTGGTCGCACAAAAATAGCGGATCGAAGGTACTACAATCAAAGAGCCAATCTTCGACATTTTAACGTTGGGGACTTGTTGCTAAGAAAAGTCACCCTCAACACCCGAAATCCAAATGAAGGAAAACTAGGCCCGAGCTGGGAGGGACCATGTCAGGTCCTCGAAATCATCGGAAAAGGATCCTACCAGCTCGGCACAATGAATGGCGAACAAATACCGAGCAATTTGAAGATATCGCTCCTTAAACGATACTACAACTAAGGTACGTCCTTTCCGTTTTACATTTAAATTTTAAACTGACCATTGCAGGTGTTTGATCAAGGACAGTGATGGATTCTTCAACACGAAGTCTTTAGGTCTGAAAGCACACATTGCACTCTTTTTTCCTTAGACCGCTTTTGTCCCAAATGAGTTTTCGGGCGAGGTTTATAATGAGGAAACCATTGATCATGCTAACATAGAACAATTTAATAATATCCGAGGCTTCTTTACAATCGACCTCGAATACTAGGGGCCATTGCCCTCGGATGTCAACCTTGTTGCAAGAAAATTATTTCGTGAGAGTAGGGTCTCGATATGTAAATTTTGTAAGGGCAAGACGGTCGAATGAACCGTGCCCATATAGGTTGCTCTAGCCCTGACACCTAACATGTACGCATGCATAATCATTTATTAAGAGAAGTATTTTCCTTTCCGATATCTCATGCCTTAGAAAAAAAAATTCTACTTCATAATTTCATACTCTCAGTCTATTGTGCAAATAGGCTTAAGGGCCAATCATAACTATAGTTTGAACAACTACTTCCACGCTCGGGGACTGCCATCCAAAAAATAGACGAGAATCGAGATCGTAAGACCTGAAAGGCAACCCTCAATTTTTATAGGCCACGGCCATCCCACTCAGGGACTGATACTTTGGGCAAGCTTGAAGTGAAATGGGTAAATAAGCCCAAGAGACAATTCCAAAATCAAATAGGCTATGACCAAATTAACACAGTTCAGAGACGTCCGGATTCCGTAATAAAATAGGCCTTCGAATTTCATAAACTGGTTAAAAAGGCTGCCCTCGGAAAAACCATAAAGGGATTCGATAATATCAAGCCTTGAAATCTCTAATGAGTACAAAATTGTTCGAACTCTCGAACTATTCCTTATTTCATGCTATGGCATTACAAATTTTAGAAGTACAAATTACGAAAAACTTTTCCAAGCCGAAATAGGGGCAAAAGCCATAAATATTTCTTTTTTACAAAGGCCATATCAGCCTAGCACAAAAATCCTAAGGGCTAATTTAGCTTTGAATTCGAGAGACCATCATTGCTCAAACAAAAACCTAAGGGTTACCTCATCTCGAGTTCGAGCAAACACTCACTCGATCATAGAAACTATGCTAGTTCAATTTCGATTGAATTACTTAAACCCCAGACCTTAGAATACAAGTTCATAAGGCATAGATGAAGCAAAAATTTCATAAGGCAGAAATGGAACAAAACTACACAAGACAGAAAGAAAGAGAATTTGTATATATCAAAAAGTTATTTACAAGGGAAACGTGGCTTGATCAGAATTCTATACAAAAATTCAAGAAAAGAAGCATAAAAGAAAGATAGTGCCTAGTCCTCTCCGGGAGCAATATCTTCACCCTTGGGGTCTTCTCCACTCTCGGACCCGCTCATGCTCCCGGAATCATCATCATTGGGAGAGGCCAACATTTTGGCTTCAGCTTCAAGCTCTTTTCCATTTTCGATCTTGGCATTAAGATCGAAGCCACGAGCGTGGATCTCCTCGAGAGTCTCCCTTCAAGACTAGAACTTGGAATGCTCGGCAACCTAATGTGATTGACCCTGAGCAACTCGGCAACTTCTTTCGCTCGAGCTTGAGTGGCTTTAGCGGCAGATTGGTAGACGGCCACAATTGCCTAAGCATCGGCCTTGGCCGTCTCAGCCTCAGATTGGTCACTACAAGTTCTTTGACCAGCTTCTCTCGATCGGAGGTTGCTAAACCTAACCGATTCTGGAACTCCTAAATTTTCTTTGCTTGCACCACGTTATTCTCTTTCATTCCTTGGAGTTGGCTTTCAGCCGAGGATAGTTGAGCTCGAGCAGCCTCTTTCTCTGAGGCAAGACGGTCCATATTTTTCTTCCATGCTATGGTCTCCCCCTTCACCCCATCTACTTCTTCACGAAGTTGCCCGATTATCTCGAGCTTCTGCGGGACCTGTGGGATCGAACTGTTAGCCGTCACTCCCGAACTGATGTCATAAACTTCTAAGATTCTTATTACCTGCTTGACCAGATCGCTTTGTTCTTTCTGAGCCGCAGCTAGCTCAACTCGAAGGCCATTTGCTTCCTCTTCTTTTTGCTCATTGAGAAGCTTGAAGGCGTTTTTCTCCTTAGTAAGCCCTTAAATTACGGCCTCATATCGGGTCAATTCCCCTCGAGACCTAGAGAAAGCTTCATGATGAAGCACTGAGGCCTACACAAATAGAAAAAAAAGAATTAGGCAAGAAGAGAAAAACACAGGTATGGAAACTGATATTGATAAAGGGAGTTGGGGCTTACCGGATTCAAAGCCTGTTGGGCCTCATTAAAGAGACATGGTGCTCCCACCTCGTCCATCAGATCTTGGTCTTCCTCCGTGACCAGACTCCAAAGGTAACTAGCCACCCCTATGGGGGAGACAAGAACTCGTGCATCCTTCGGGATCGAGATGATGATTGTTCGTTTGTACTCGGGATTGACACTAGGTGCCAGAAACTGGCTGGTCAGTCTGAAACTCGAGGAAGTTTCGCCCGAGCTCTTAATCGGTACCTCTAAGTTGCTCAGGCCTGCAGTATCATCGACCCCAGCAAAATAACCACGGAAAGGGTCCTCCTCTCCGTGGATTCCTTCTACATGAGAAGTCTTTACGGCATGAGCATCCCGAATCATTTCCTCGGAGAACGAAGGAAACGATAGGGAGTCTCCGATTCTATTTCTACAAGTGGGTCTCTTGGGGCGTTCTCTCTATCTCTTGGAGCCTCGAGTCCAGCCTCCACAGCCACTTCTGCTGCCTTCTCACCCCGAGGTGAGGCACCTTTGGCTCCAGTCGGCTCGGGGCAGAATATTTCCAGCTTATATCGGTATGGTGGCCTTTTTACCCTCGCTATTAGCTCATGCTCAAGCCACCAGACCGGAATCATCCTTTTTTTTTCTTCTTCTTCTTTTTCTTCCTCCGCCTCCCTTAGTAGTTGAAATGACTCCGCGAACATGGGGATGATATTCTTCTTAGGCTTACGAGCCGTTCTCTTCTTACGCTCTGGCCTTTCATAGGTCAAGGTCCTTTTCCTCTTGCTGTCCTTTGCCGGCTTCGGGACAGGGAGTGAGGTTTCTTCATCATCGGTTGGGGGTCTCATCATTGCATCTTTCCCAAGGCCTGCAAAACATGAAACTAAGTAAGGCCGAAAAGCATTGGATAAAATCGTTAAAGACAAGAATAAGGCTTACCATGATTTTTGGCCTCCCACCGGCCCTTCGATAAATCGTTCCGTGCGCGCTCGGCATATGTCGATGTCGAGACCAGGCTCCTAACCTAACTTTCAAGATGAGGAAGCACACCCGTCATCCATACAGTAGCTACACCAAGAAAAAACATCGGTAAGAGAAGATGAAGAAGTGAAATTAACAAGCATAAATTAAAAGCGGAGTCCTACTTACGTTTCATATTCCATTTCACGGGAAATGGCATGCTCTATGCCGGAATTAAGTCGGTAGTCCTCATTCGGACGAATCGGCCCATCCAACCCCTACAGACTGATACAGCTCTAAGGAACCCTAATCAAATATGCAAATACCGTGGTACCCATGATCATCAAACCGAAGATTGCATACAGCTGAGGGAGGAGGTAGCCCGTCTATTCAACGAAGGTCACCTTCGAGAATTCTTATGTGATCGAGCCAAGAACCACTTCAAAAATAGAGATTCAAATAGACAGAACGAGTAGGAAGAGTCACATCATGTGATTCACATGATCGTTGGAGGAGTCGATGTTCCTCAAGGACCGGTATTTAAACGCACCAAGGTGACAATCACAAGGGAAAAGCAAACTCGGGACTACTTACCAGAAGAAACCTTGTCTTTCAACGTTGAGGATGTAGAAGGGATTTAACAACCTCAAAATGATGCACGGGTAATATCTATCCTTATGAATAAGACTAACTAAGCCTATCAGCTACGAGTTACAAGATTCCTATCTATGAGTCTTCTGAAGCTTGATCTTAAGTCTTGGTTGGTTCTTCATGCGGACTCTGATTTGAATCTTGATGCTTGTTTTCTGCAGGTGCTGGTCCATTCCTTTTTCAACTTCTCGGATCAAGGTGGGACATGCAAAGCTTGTGACTTCAATCACGTCTTGTGCAGTCCACATCTTTTCTCTGCTTCTGCACTTTGAGTTCACTTCTTATTCTTTTTCTTCTTTTTTCTTTTATTCTGGATTGAGACTCCTTCTTTTGGTCGTCTCGAACCCTGTGCCTCGAGGTATAACCTGCTCAGGCACCAAAACAAACGAACAAAAGAAATTTTTCTGCCCCAGTTTTCACTAGAAAAATTTCGTGAGTTATTTGTAACCAAGACTCTATACTACTTTATTATTGAAAGCAATAAAAGTCAGGATTGTGTATCCTTGGGAAAAAGATATTAGGGAGTGGAGACCCTATATCTAAAATGAAATCAACTAAGGATTGGAGACCCTATTGTTGGAAAATCATCAACTAGGGAATGGGAACCCTATGTTGGCATCAATAGGGAGCAGTGACCATATGTTGGCATCAGGCTATGCTGGCATAAACTAGGGAGTGTAGACCTATGTTGGCATCGGGTTATGCTGGCATCGGGTTATACTGGTATCAATTAGGGAGTGGAGACCCTATGTTGGCATCAACTAGGGAGTGGTGGCCCTATGGTTGCATCAGGTTATGCTGAGGGAGTGGAGACCCTATGTTGGCATCAACTAGGGAGTGGTGACCCTATGTTGGAAAATGAGACTAGGAAATTGCGTACTTTATGCTAAAACGAACCAAGAAGGAATTTTTTTTTTTAGAAAAATCATTCTTAACAAATTGCCCCAACACTTTTTTTTTAAAGGCTTGAACAAATGACTCTTTTTTTTCTAAATCGAGACTTCCTCTTTTTTTTTTTTTTTTTAAGTATCCTAGGAGAAAATTCATCAGACTAGGTTTTATTGTCTTAGGAGAAAATTTTATTATACTAAGACGTTTATCCTAGGAGAAAATTCATCAGACTAGATATTTTTTTTGGTTATCTTAGGAGAAAGATTCATCAGACTAAGACGTTCATCCTAGGAGAAAGTTCATCAGACTAGGTATCTTTTAATGTGTTATCTTAGGAGAAAGATTCATCAGACTAAGATTTCTATCCTAGGAGAAAATTCATCAGACTAGGTTTCTTATCTTAGGAGAAAGATTCATCAGACTAAGACTTTTATTGGGAGAAAATCCATCATACTAGGACCTTTATCCTAGGAGGAAAAATGTGAAGAGCAATGGAAAAATATGCATACTAGCAAGATAAATAAAGGCAAAGATTGAGAAACTTCCCTTTGTCGGCTCTTTTTTTTTTTCTCTTTTTTCTTCTCTTTTTTTCTTCTCTTTTGTTTTTCTCTTTTTTTTCTTTTTTTTGTTTTTCTCTTTTTTTCTTTTTTTTTCTTTTTTTTTGAACCACTTTCGTTGCACTGCTTTGTTCCTACTTCAAACAAAGAAAATTTTATTAGTTTTAAAAGGTAGTGGTCGGTTTGTGGTCTTGAGCCTTTGGCAGTTTGGCTTTGTGCTCAATCGACTTGAGTCGGTCTCAAGAGACTTTTGCTCTACATCAACCCTAATTGTTTCACACCCATTACCATTTGTATTTGTGCCTCAATCAGTCTTATCCCAACCGGAGATCTTTGCTTAGGTGACCTTTTCTGATATCTTGAATGACTTCCTGCTTTTTGAGCAATTTGTCTCAGAGAGAATCACAAGTTATCTTTGCTTGTGCCAAGCAGGCTGACAAGAGCCTTTGGGGGGAGCCTTTGCATGAATCCTCAAGGCATGTTGACTGTAACAACTGAGCGTACTGGCCAAATTTACTTTGTGCAACTGAAAAGCTGGTAGCAGAGTTTGAAATCTTTTCTTGCTTGTTTTGACAAGGAAGGACTCAGAGCGAAGAGACACAATGATGTAACGAAACGGTATCAACAAGAAATGCCCCTGTCGGGAAGGAAAGAGGGAAGATTTTTTTTATTTTATTTTTTTTAATTTTGCGCTAACTAGCCTTAAATCATGACATACATTTTGGACTTAACGGCCTAATCTATCAAACTAATCCAATCTTCCCTTTTATCATTCTTATGACCTTTGAAGTCGGGCTTGTTTGTGCCAACCCTTTGCGTTAGCTTCACGACTCACTTTCGACTAGTGGTGCCCCGAGGGATTTTTCACCAACGAGTCTCTCTTATTTATTTATCTCTACTTACCGTCGTCCTACAGTGCCCGTGAGAGTTTTCACTAGTAAGACTCTCTCATTTTTCTTTTTTCTTTTCTTTACCCTTCCTTTTTCTTTTGTGGGCAACTTGACAGTGTTCTATGTCTTGTAACAATTGCTGCTCATTGCATACGCCTCTTGGCATTCTTGAAGGCATATCGGGAGGTCTTTATTCGGAAGGTTTTTGGATAGGGTTGGAAAGAAGGGACGACATAAGGCTCAAAGTAGACTCAAAATGAGGGGGTTGTAGACTTACAACTCTTGGAATAGACTCTTTCAAAAGTGAAATAAAATCTTTGCCCCAATTTCAGATACTGGGTATTTTTGTATTTTTTTTTTATTTTTTTTTGAATTTTTATTTGGTTGGACCGAACCGTGTAAGGCAGCCTACGTATCCTTTTTTTCTAAAAGGAATCAGGTCAAAAGTAGTTCAAACATCTGACCTAACTATATTTTATTTTTGTCTTTCTTCTTTTCCTTTGTCTTTCTTTTTTTTTCTTTTTTTTTCCAGAACAAGTTGCCCCAGCTTTTATTTTCTGGGGGCATGGACCTTTGTCTGTTCTTTTCTTCTTCTTTTCTTTTTTCATTTGAACTTTCTAAGGGTTGCCCCAATTTGTACTCTTGGGCGTGGACTTTTCTTTCTATTTTATTTTTATTTTTATTTTTATTTTTTATTTTTTGGACTTTTGACACTAAACATGATTCCAAAAGAGGGTGGTCAAAGAAAATAATACAGGCTCAAAAGGGGTAACAAAGGGTATAAAGTGTTTGGGTAGCAGAAAAAGGGCCTCCTAGCCTTGAGAATGCCAATCATGTTAGCCCTTCAGAAACACGATATTGATGGACATGTTTCTTTCTGAGTCTTTAGTGTAAAGCTGTAAGAGCAATATTTTCCTCGCAGTGAATCACCCTTGTCAATTTGGGTGACTTTTTCTGGAATTTTGTCTTGATGTAGAAGTTGCATTTGTCACTAAACTGATCCATTTCAAGTTGACTGGGATACACCTTTTGAAAAACACTTTATATCTCCTAGTGCTAAATAGACTTCAACCCATCCGATCATCCTTAAGCCTGATCTTTTCAATGATTCAAAAGGTAGAGATTCTTAACTTCTATGAGAATAACTGCTTCGGTTCCATGTAAACTTGGATCATGCTTATTTTTTCAAATGTTTCATGTCTCTATTCATCTTCAAAGTGTCTCTTTCTCACTTATCCAATTCAAGACTAAATCAGTTTTCTAAGATCTGGCCAAAAATTTCGCATGCATGTCATATCACTAGAACCAGCACGAAAAGAACTATGCACAAAATGGACACATAATGACTGACTGCCTTTTTTATTGAATAAAGGATAGAAGGGTCCGATAGCATAAAAAGAAGAAGAAAAGACGACAAAATAAGCTACCATGACTCCTCTCTGTCTAAAAGAGGAGTGACTTTCCAGTTGCTAAGCGAAATCTAGCCACAGACTTGCACATCAGCATTACAACGATATTCGACCATTTTTATTGTTGTGGATTCAGCACTCAAATTCTGACTTTTGATCAAACTGTTCCCCATATTGGCTATCAGATTTCAGGATTGACAACATGGGAATTTTCACAACACTTAATTCGCCAAAGGACTTGGACGAATTCTCATGTCTCCCTATCATCACAGATCATCCAAGCAGAGCATGTCCTGTTATTCAAAATTGGTAGAAGTTGCCTCTATTTTTATCACAAACTTGCCTTTTCGTGACCTTAGTTGGATCAACAATAGTGGTTCTTGTTCCTTCGGTTGAGAAGATGCTTTTATTTCCGAGGGATCTTTGATTGTTCTTGGTGACTCGCCATTGCAAATCAACAAACCGACCACCTTTAACTAACTTTTAATTCAAGAAAAAACAAGCATGTTAGAATAAATACTCTATTTTCTTTTTTTCCTTTATTCTCTTTTCTCTTTTTTTTTTGTTTCTTTCCTTTCTCTCTCTTTTTTTTTTTGTTTTTTTTTCTTTCTTTTTAAAAAAAATCATTTGATCGAACTTAATGTGGGTTGCCTATGTATCATGTTGGAACATGAATCAGATCATTGTTCGGAAAAATCAGGAATAAAGTAAGTAAACTAACTTTTTTTTGGATTTTTAATTATTTTTTTTAATTTCCGAAAGAAAGACTTATAAAAGAAGAAAGAAAATATTTTTGGATTTCGATTTTTTTTTTGAGGATTTCTTTTTTTAAAGAAAGAAAGACTTCTAAAGAAGAAAGAAAATATATACATCTTTTTTTGAATTTTGATATTTTTTTTTGGAATTTTGAAAGAAAAACTTCTAAAGAAGAAAGAAAATATTTTCGAATTTTTGCACTTCTATTTTGAATGTATGAAAGAAAAACTTCTAAAATTAAAAAATATTTTTGGATTTTTCTTTTTTAAAAATTGGGGTCTAAAAGAAAGACTTTCTAAATAAGGAAGTAAAGGAAAATACTTTTTTGAATTCTTTTTGAAAATTGCGGGTCGGAACCGATAAGGTTTGCCTACGTATCTCACATCCGGTGAGAATCAGACCCGCGTAGTTCGGTAGTTTTGACGGAACAGAGGAAACATGACTTTAGAAAACATTGGCTTATTTTTTGTTTTTATTTTTTCAAATTTTCGCAGAGTTTCGGATTTCAAATACCTACCTCTCTCTCTTGTTTTTTTTATTTTCTTTCCCTATTCTAGCAGGTATTCAACATGCAAGCCAAAACAAACAGATATGCAAGTAGCACGTAAGATTGTATCATGATGGTCTATTAATTTGGGTACACCTGTCCTAGACGGACTCAACCCCTGTTTTGAGTCCCCAAAGTCAAATGCACGTGATGCAAACAAGCGTTCCTACTAGGGATCCCGCATGAGGCAATGTTATTCTAGTTTAAAACCTGGTGTATTGTTCTAGACCTGGCTTACCTGAGCGGACAACTCGAGCCGGGGGGGGGGAGCATACTGGGAATACAGAAGCTTCACCGGCTTTGCAACTTATCCGAACCTCGTTCTAAAATTGGGATATGACTCTAATAGAAAAGAAGCCACACGAAGTGATCGCTTCCCAGATGATTTAGAAGACTCAGGGAGAGAAGGGTTTCGTAACAGTTTATATATAGTCCAAGCAATATCAAAGCGGTGTCGCGCCCCTTTTTTCCTTTCCTCACGGAGGGAATCGGGTTTATGACATTTTGGTTGGGACAACTCTTTCCTTTTGGGAAAGGGGGTTTGCATTTTTGAAGAGTCGCCACCTACGATTTTAAGGTGCGTTAGGGCACCTATATAGTTCATTTCTAACTATGTTTGATAACCAGAGATAGGGTAAGAGCTTGAAATTATCCTAAGGGGAAGGTGTTAGGTACCCCTCAGGATCCACTAGTGTGGTTCCCGACCAGACAGTTTTTATGAATTTGTACAATTAGCAAGCAAGCAAGTATGGCTCAAATAGTAGGGGATTTAAGTTTAACACACAGATGTTTGAAAGACAGCGAGATGGAAAAGGATTATAATATAGGCATGTTCATGAATGTAAAGAGGGGTGTCCTAGGTTTGTTTGTAATATGGATCACATCAGTACAATGCCCGGTAATCACTCCTTAGAAAAGGGGTTACGCGTGGCATTAGCGCACCGGTCATCGTTTCCATATCTACCCTTTCCACCCGTGAAGGTAATTAAAGTGAAGGTTGGTCTCGACCCCTATCGCATGCTGTTACCCATCCCTTCCTATTAGTCCCTGAGGAATTTAGGACTCCTATCCTATAAGAAGGAGGTTATAGGCAGACCCTCAGGTTTAAAGGCAAAATACTAAGGCGATATACAATAACAAGTAGGACTTCAATTAAGGGGAGCATGGAAGACAAACGAAAGGCTCAAATATACCTCCACAGGTAATACACATAGACAGCATGACTCTTACACAATTAAAGTCTGAATTTAAATCCTATGCATGGTATCTAAATGATAACACCAGAACCAGATTTATCACATGACTCAGAAAAGAAGTCCGAATCAGGCTTGCCTACTGATTTTAACAGTTGATAATTAGACACTAATCACAGAGATGATTCTGGTTTTATTTAAAGTTGATTACCTAAGGCTTGCCTAGGCATAAAACAATGTGCAGCAGTTATTCAGAATTAAGTATGGAAATTATTTTACCCTAAGAGCATGTTGTTCTAGTTGATACGAATGCAGAGATTATTACCAGCTTTATTTAGAAAAACACCACAATGTGAGACTATTTTTTTATTACCTTTTCATGAATCAGTAATTAACTAGGCGTCAAAGTGCAAACAAGATCCTAGAACATGATATCTAATATGCACATGAAAATGGCAAGATTGTTAAAAAAATAGAATCCCTAAGGCATGATTTCTATATGCGCACAAGTGTCGCAGAATTATTGAAATGTGACTTCTGAAAGTACGAGAGTAACGGCTTTTATGCCAATGCTGTTATTGTCCTAGGAGCAGGATTTCTAAGTGATAGACATAAAATATGGATTAGTGATGGATGAGATGCTGAAGCAAGAAAACATGGGTCCTAAGAGCATGATTTCTAATGCATGTATGAACCCTAAACATGGTTTCTATTGCACAATTAGGAATATAACCCTAATAACATGTTTTCTACCCTCAACAACTATAGCATGCATATTTACCCCATCCATTTTCACTAGCCACCCCAATACTTGTTTACAATAGGTTATTACAGACCAACATTGAAATGAATTACATAAATAGCAATGAAAATAAGAAGTTACACTATAGGAAGCCTGATTAGGACTTCCTCCCTGAGTTACGTAACAAATCACTTCAAATGCCAAGATTGTTCCATAGCCTTTCCCATATCTGGGTGTGTCAGAGTTCCCTAAGGACCTCAAGGGATCCCGGGCAGTGCTCACACCCAGATTGCATAACCAAAATAGAGTGAGTGCAGTGGAAGGGCCAGCTTTTATGGGTCCAAGTTCAGAGGGAGCACAAGGATCCCAAAGCAAGGCTTACACAAAAGGGGCGGAACCTAGTGGTCTAAGAGTAGATGTCAGAGTGCTTGACATAGATTTAAAAGAGTTGAGTTGGAAACAGTTTTGAAAATGATTATTTTGAAATAAGTTTGCAACAGCAACAGAAGAGTTGCTTAGGGAAATAAAGTTTTGAAAGGGGAAGGGGATAGGAGCAACAACAACTTGGAACAAGCCAGCACACACAGAGAACAGTTTTAGAAGTTACAAGCAAGGAAGTAGGGGTTGGGGACATAGAGGGCCCAAATAAAAAACACATGAACCTGGCTGAGAAGAGGTGCATATAGACTAGCAAGTACAAAGAACAGGTAGGGACTGATTGGTGTCCAGAACATAAACAATTACTTCAAAGACTTAACAAGGGAATCATGCTTGAAATCAGAATAGTAACAAGATATATGGACAGGGTATGGGAGTAGTCATGCAGGAGTCTATTACACATAATTAGTCATGACTTGGTATTAACAAAGTACATTAGGAGACATACTAGTTGAGGGGCATAAACAGGCACTCAAGTAGACAAGCCAATTACATTTGACCAAGAGAGGGCAGAACTTAAGCATGCTGAGTAAAGCAATAAACATGAAGTGCAATTAAACAACATGAGTCATTAAGTCAGTGCAGAAAGAGACAGGGATCGACAAACAGTTGAGCACATAGAGTTGAGTTTCAGAATTTAACTAGGGACATATCAGTTAAGGAAGAAAAGTGCAGAAAAAGTGAAGCAAGTAGAGTTCCACAGTCTAGCCTTGGTTTTCCGCCGGCTAGACAAAGCAATAGCACAAGTAGTAGAGAAAGAAGAGAGAGCTTGAGTGTGTATGTGCGTGTTCTGAACTATTGTTTGTGTTGTTTAATGAAAGGACTTAGTGTATTTATAGCTTTAAAAATAGGTCGAAAATAAGGTAACAAGTACTGACTTAGCATAATTATAGAAATAATACGAATCAGACTCAATTAAAGACCTGGACTTCCTTCAATTAGGGAGCCATGGTTCAAATGGGTACAAGTTGTATCAAATAAGGAAAAGAATTGCTTGTAAGACTGATTTCACCATAATAGGAATAGTAAAAGCATGTAGCATGTAATAAGGACTAAGCACAGAATAGTTTAAACATAAGGAAAGTGCACGTTAATTAACAACATATTTGTGCATATAAACAAGGTAGAGTACAATTTGATTCTGAAAAATCAGTTCAGAGAATCACGAATTAGATTGAAAATCACAGGGAATCAGCACTAACTAAGGAAAGTATCACAAAATTAAGGAAGCAATTTCGAAAAATCAGTACAGAGTTACAAGGAAAATACCAAAAAATCAAAGATGTAGGTTTAAGGAGATTACATAGAATCAACATAAATTATGTGAACGATCAATAAAACAAATAGTCAGACCTATTACACGATAAATAGCACGGGTTTGGACAAAATCGGAGAAACCTTAAGAATGAATTAGAACAGGAAGCACAAGAGCATATAGAACACATATAAAGCCTAGAGTGTTCATGATAGTCATGCAAACACATCGCAAACAAACTCAAACTTCGAATCGAACCCAGAAGCATTAGGGTTTCTTGACAAAAATAAGCAAAAAGGAAAGACTCGGGTAATGTTTAAACATGATAAAAATCAAAGTAATTACTAAAATTAGAAAGAAATCGTTTCTGTAAAAAAGGTTTTGAAACCCTAGTCTGGAAAATGAAGAAATCGTTTGAAATCGGAGAAGCATTTTGAGGAAAACAGGTGAAAACCTTAAGAAACCCATAGATCCATCACAGATCTAAAAGGATCGGAGGATTTACATCTTGGTTTTTTTTCAAAAAATCTGAAGAGTGAGGGTTTCATGGAACCCAGAGAAGATAAGAAAACATCAGATCGTTATCGGTCTTAGCCGGAAAGCCATGGATCTGACTCGAACAACCATGGATGGAAGTTGAGCAAGATCTGGACTAGATCTCTTCGAGATCTTTCCACGAAATCACAAAAACGAGCAACCAAGAGACGTAGGAGACAGGTATACATCTCAAACAGCCATGGGAATCCATGGATTGAGTGAGGATCGAAGGAGATTAAGGCTGGTTTGGGTGGCGGCGGCTAGGGTTAGATTTAGGTCTCAGAGAGAATTGGAGAGGAAAGGGGATTCTAAGGCGGCGGTTAGGTAAGAAATGAATTAGGTTAGGGGGTTGTTTAGGTTAAAAAAGGTAATAGAGAATTGGGGCCATTGATCTTAGAGATCAACGGCTGGGATGAGAAGGGTAGGTGGGAATCCGGGTTTGGGTATGGTTTAAAAGGGTATGGGTCAACGCTGCCCCTCTTTACCCGGAAAGAATGAAAAAGTTTCCGGGTAAAGAAATGATGGCCGATTTTGACCGAGCGAAACGGTTTGAAGAGGTTAGGCCGCACCCCGGCTTTCGAGCTGCCTACATATCTCTGGTTTTACAGGAATCGGGCCGTATGTAGTTCAGAATTCACCGTTGAAGTATACCGATGAGGCAATTACAATAACGGACGCAACATCTAGGGTTGTGTGAGTGGACGATTTACGGGAATGGTTAGGCTTGATATGGCTGCGGGAAGTGGAGTGGGATCGCTCCTGCCGGGATGGCCGTTGCTCGCCGTCTTACCTGCAAATAAGCAATACAAGCATATATTGTGCGTAAATTTAAACATGATGCAAATTCCTGTCGGACCATGAATGTTGTATTCGGACGATGAGGATGACGTCCTTAGACCATGATGTCCTGGTCCATGAAGTGTATGATAAAGGATTCGCAGGCCATGAAATGATGTTCTTGGGCTATGAGGATGGTGCCTCCAAACCATGACGCCTTTGAATAATGATATGCAAAAGTTTGAAAGAGATCCTCAGGCCATGACATGGTGTTCTCGGGCTATGAAGATGGTGCCTCCGAACGATGACGCCTTTGGATGAGTTGACAATATTTCAACCCATGAAGTATGTGGTGATCTTTCAGCCATGCAGGTGTAGTATGAGGCAAACTTTCAGCCGTGCAATGCAGTATGAGGTGATCTTTCAGCCGTGCAATGCAGTATGTGGTGATCTTTCAGCCGTGCAGATGCAGTATGTGGCGATCTTTCAGCCATGCAGATGCAGTATGTAGCGATCTTTCAGCCATGCAAATGTAGTATGTGGCGATCTTTCAGCCGTGCAGATGTAGTATGGGGCGATCTTTCAGCCATGCAGATGTAGTATGGGGCGATCTTTCAGCCATGCAGATGTAGTATGTGGCGATCTTTCAGCCATGCAGATGCGGTATGTGGCGATCTTTCAGCCATGCAGATGCAGTATGTGGCGATCTTTCAGCCATGCAGATGTAGATGTGGCGATCTTTCAGCCATGCAGATGTAGATGGAGATAGGGTTTAGTCTCGGAAGGCAGAATGGTAGCCTTATGCAAATTGGAAGGCAGGATGGTAGCCTTATGCAATGCAAATGCAAATGGAGACAGCGTTTAGTCTCGGAAGGCAGAATGGTAGCCTTATGCAAATTGGAAGGCAGAATGGTAGCCTTATGCAATGCAAATGCAGATGGAGACAACGTTTAGTCTCGGAAGGCAGAATGGTAGCCTTATGCAATGCAGATGCAGATGGAGGTAGAGCTTAACCTCGGAAGGCAGAATAGTAGCCTTATGCAAATTGGAAGGCAGAATGGTAGCCTTATGCAAGAAATGAAATAGCAAATGAGAGTAGAGTTTTCTTAGCTGATAGCAAATTGCAGCATTGTGATTACTGGGAGCATTGTGACATACAGAACATTACTGGTGCATGTTGATAGCAAATGTTGGTAAGTGCAACGGTTCGAAGAGTCATATTTTTGAACAATGTTTGTTCCAAGGGCGTATAGTATGTTCAATAATTTCGTAATCCTAGTGCCTGCATCCGAAGAGAAATTGTGAGTTTTGTAAGGGGGAAGGTTAGTTCGTATCCCCACTGGTTTTTGCATGACGCATTCGGTTTCGATCTTGTGATACCGTCTGTATCATTGGGGTAGCGTTGCTAAACAAAGCAGTTTCAATAATAATCATGCATGATTTTGTAAAAAATATGGCATAAATTAAAAATAGCTTTTAGATGAACCGACGACTGTGACGTAGTTCAGGACATTGCAACCTCTCCTGCTACGGAATTTTGAGGGTCCTCCTTAAAATTCTGCCTCAGTTTGATGGGTTGATGCTTCTGACTATTGCTCGTGCGGCGATCGGCTGAAATTACTTCGGAATTTTGAGGGTCCTCCTCAAAATTCTGCCCCAGTTTTCAATTGCGGGAGGGGGGGGGGAAATGAAAATTTCATTGAATTGTGACCGAACCCATAGGGATGACTACGTATCCCCTCTTAAACGGGAATCATGTCAGTTGTAGTTCAATTTACATCATATAAGGAAAGCATAAAGTTTACACATAGTAACGCTTGACTGCATCTGAATTGATCGGCTTTGCCAGACTTCTCCATCCATTTCTGCAAGTATGAGGGCTCCTCCCGTCAAAACCCGATGAACCATGTATGGGCCTTGCCAGTTAGGAGAGAACTTCCCCTTGGCTTCATCTTAATGCGGGAAATTTTTCTTTAACACCAGCTGCCTCGGTGTGAACTGTCTTGGCTTGACTCTTTTGTTGAAGGCTCTTGACATTCTGTTCTGATAGAGTTGACCATGGCAGACTGCATTCATTCTCTTTCCATCTATAAGGGCTAGTTGCCCATAACGACTTTTTACCCACTCTACGTCATCGAGCTCAGCTTTTTGTATTATCCTTAGGGAAGGAATTTCCACCTCAGCGGGAATGAAAGCCTCTGTACCATAAACTAGCATGTAGGGGGTTGCCCTAGTTGATGTGTGGACTGTGGTACGATACCCCAGAAGAGCAAAGGATAACTTCTCGTGCCACTGTTTATACTTCTCTATCATTTTCCTCAATATCTTCTTGATATTCTTGTTGGCGGCTTCTACAGCTCCATTCATCTGAGTCCTATAGGCTGTGGAATTTTTGTGTTTGATCTTGAAAGTTTCGCACATAGCTTTCATAGAATCGCTGTTGATATTGGAGCCATTATCAGTAATGATCGACTCTGGAATTCCGAATCGACAAACAATGCGGTCGCGGACAAAGTCTACCACGACTTTCTTAGTTGCTGCTTTGTATGATGCTGCTTTGACCCATTTTGTGAAATAGTCGATGGCTACTAGGATAAACATGTGTCCGTTGGAAGCAGCAGGCTCGATGGGTCCAATAACGTCCATTCCCCAGGCGGCGAAAGGCCACGGTGAACTTGTTGTGTTGAGCTCGCTTGGAGGTACCTTTATCATGTCTGCATGTATCTGACAGCGGTGGCATTTTCGGACATACTGGATGCAGTTCGTTTCCATGGTCATCCAAAAGTAACCAGCTCGGAGTATCTTCTTTTCTAAGACAAAACCATTCATATGTGGACCGCAGGTCCCAGCATGAATTTCCTCTAGTAGCTTGGATGCTTCCTTTGCGTCGACACATCTCAATAATCCTAAATCGGGAGTCCTCCTATACAGGATTCCTCCGCTATGAAAGAAGTTGTTGGACACTCTCCGAAGTGTGCGTTTTTGAGTAGGATTTGCAAGCTCTGGGTATTCTCCTTTTGCCAAATATTCCTTGATATCATGAAACCAAGGTTTTCCGTTTGCTTCCTCTTCAATATGGGCACAGTAAGCTGGCTGATTATGGATTTTCACCGAAATGGGGTTAATGAAATTCTTGTCGGGATGTTGTACCATAGATGATAGGGTATCCAATGCATCGGCGAATTCATTCTGGATTCTGGGAACATGCTAGAATAATGTCTTTATGAACCTCATTCTCAAGTCCTATACGTGATGCAGATACGGGAGTATCTTGGAGTTCTTGGTTGCCCATTCTTCTCGTACCTGATGTATAAGTAAGTCTGAATCTCCGATCACTAGCAGCTCTTGCACATCCATGTGAATGGCCATTTTGAGCCCTAAGATGCAGGCTTCATACTCGGCCATATTGTTGGTGCAGAGGAACCTAAGTTTAGCAGACACTGATAATGCTGACCGGTTTTTGATATCAAGACTGCTCCTATGCCAACTCCTTTGAAGTTTGCTGCTCCATTGAAGAACATTCTCCAACCATCATAGGGTTCTAAAAATGTCCTCTCCTATGAATGATACCTCTTCGTCAGGAAAATACATTTTCAGGGGTTCGTATCCTCCATCCACGGGGTTTTCAGCAAGGTGGTCTGCCAGTGCCTGTCCCTTGACCGCTTTCTGAGTCACGTAAACAATGTCAAATTCACTCAACAGGATTTGCCATTTGTCTAGCTTGCCAGTGGGCATGGGCTTCTGAAAGATGTACTTCAAGGGATCCATTCTCGATATGAGATATGTAGTATAGGCAAAGAAGTAATGCCTCAGCTTTTGAGCTACCCAAGTCAAAGCACAACAGGTGCGTTCCAATAGGGAATACCGGGCCCCGTACGGGGTGAACTTCTTACTGAGATAATAAATGGCTTGTTCCTTCCTCCCTGTTTCATCATGCTGCCCCACAACGCAGCCGAAAGCTCCATCTAACACTGCAAGATAGAGTAATAAGGGTCTACCTGGCTCGGGCGGGACTAAGACTGGTGGTGTTGACAGGTACTCCTTGATTCTCTCGAAGGCCTTCTGGCAGTCCTCGGTCCATTTACTGGCGGCATCCTTTTTTAACATCTTAAAGATTGGCTCACAGATAACTGTAGACTGTGCTATGAATCGGCTGATGTAGTTAAGCCTTCCCAAGAAACTCATCACATCCTTCTTGTTCTTCGGCGGTGGTAGTTGCTGAATGGCTTTGACTTTCGATGGATCCAGTTCTATTCCTCGACGGCTCACAATAAATCCAAGCAATTTCCCAGCAGGAACCCCAAATACACACTTTGCGGGGTTTAGTTTCAGGTTGTATCTCCGCAGTCTATTGAAGAACTTCCTCAGATCTTCTATGTGGTCAGTGGCTTTCTTAGATTTGATAATAACATCATCCACACCTCTATCTCCTTGTGTATCATATCATGAAAGATGGTAGTCATGGCCCTCATGTAGGTGGCCCCTGCATTCTTCTAGCCGAATGGCATCATCTTGTAACAATACACTCCCCACGGCGTAATGAAAGCCGTTTTCTTAGCATCTTCCTCATCCATCAAGATCTGATGATAACCAGCAAAGCAATCTATGAATACTGCACCTCATGCTTGGCGCAATTGTCAATCGGGATGTGTATATTTGGCAAAGGGAAGTCATTTTTCGGACTGGCCCGGTTGAGATCCCGGTAGTCAACACAGACTCTGACCTTCCCGTCTTTCTTTTGCACTAGTACAATGTTGGCTAACCATGTCGGGTACTCAACCGCCCTGAGAACCTTAGCTTTGATCTGCTTGGTGACTTCTTCTTTGATTTTCAAACTCATATCAGGCTTGAACTTTCTGAGCTTTTGCTTTACCGGTGGACACATTGGATCGGTTGGTAGTTTGTGGGCCACAATAGACGTACGCAGACCAGTCATGTCATCATACGACCAGGCGAATATGTCCTCATACTCCTTTAGAAATTTTGTGTATTCTTTCTTCTCTGATTGCGAAAGGTGAATGCTGATTCGTGTTTCCTTGACGTTTTCTGCATTTCCTAGGTTGACAATTTTGGTCTCGTCCAGGTTGAACTTAGGTCTGTTCTCAAAGTTCTCAACTTCTTTGATAATCTCGTCACGTATGTCATCTTCCTCTGAATCAATGTCCGTTTGTTGCATTGTCTCATTGCATGTCACAGTCATTGGTTCATCAAGATAAGTAATAGTAATGCTGTATTGGTAAAGTAAGGAGAGAAAACGATAGCAATTAATTCATAAGAAAAATCAGAAATGCTTTTGATAAATTGAATAACTGTTTTGAACATCAAAGATCTTATTGCGGGAATTGAAAAAATGCAAAAAAAAATCATTTAGTAAATAAAGCAGCGAATAATGTTTGTTTTAGCCTTGCTACTCTGAGGCTCGTCGGGCTCTGGTTGTCCTGATGCTCCAATTCTTGAGACGTGCCCCTCTGCTCACAGCCCGTATGGAAGGGCCTTCCTCCCCCTCCTCCTCGAGCATAACACAACAGTCCATATCACTATCCTCTAGAAACAAGTTCTTCGTGGTTGCAAGTGCTTCTTCTTCATCCGACCCATAAATAATGTCGGTCTGTTGGAAGGTCTGCTTCAGATGCGGTATTGGCTGCTCTAGTAGGTAGTAAGGACCGCGCCATGGTGGCGACCAGTTATTGAATTCTTCCCAGGTGTATTCATATCCCAAACCGAAGGTAGTGCCATGTTTGTTGAGTTTTATGGGTTTAGAGATCCCTTGGAGGTTTTTGCCGAGCCCTTTGCCAGGTTCGTACCCACTACTCTCGATTTTGTTATCCTACCATTTGTCTTTGTCGACAACATTGACCCGCTCGATATGGTGGTAAGTTTCTCCACCCAGCTTCCTTCTTCCCTCGATCGCTGGAATGGTCTAGAGACTGTATATAGGGTTGCTACCGTCACCGTGAATGATCACTTCCTGGTGATTCCATTCGAATTTTACTGCCTGATGCAGCGTTGATGCTATGGCCCTAGCGGCATGAATCCATGGTCGTCCCAGCACCAAGTTGTAAGACGCTGGTACATCTATCACCTCGAAATCGACCTCGAACCAGGTTGGTCCCATCTGCAGGCATAGACTAATCTCACCAATGGTGGATCTCTGAGAACCATCGAAGGCTTTCACATTGATTTCTCAATCCTTTATCTCATGTAGCCCTTTGCCCAACTTCTTGAGTTTTACCAACAGACAAATGTTAAGACCGGAACCTCCGTCGATCAGGATTCTGGTGATGAAATAATCTTCGCATTGCACGGTGATGTGCAGTTCTTTGTTGTGACCTAGCCCTTCAGGTGGTAGCTCGTCCTCATAAAAAGTGATCTTATGGATTTCCAGCACTTGTCCTACCATATTAGCCATTTCCCCACCGGTGATGTTACTTGGCACGTACGCCTCACTCAGTACCTTTAACAGAGCATTCTTGGGTGTCTTGGAATTTTGCAGCAAAGAGAGGATGGATATTTATGTTGGCGTCTTGTTTAACTGGTCGATGACTGGATATTCCTTGGCCTGTATTTTCCTCTAAAGATCGTCTGGACCTGTCTCAATGAGGGTTGGATGATTGGAGGCCTGCTTGCTTGATTCAGCCAGATGTTCAGGGGTATAGACTCTACCAGTTCTTGTCATACCCTGTGCTGCGATAGTTTCTTCAATCCTGGCCTTGCCTTTCCTTCTTGCCTCGGCTGTATAGTCCCAGGGTACATCACTTGTATAGAATGATGGCGTGGTAGACATCGCCACTAGGATCGGCGCGACTATTCTCACTTCGAATGGAACATGTGCCTTGGGTGGCAAGACTGCAACCTCAAATGGTGCGGGTGCATTTGCTGGAGACGTGAATTCAACCTCAATTGGTGCTGGTGTCTTTACGGGTGGCGTTGCATCAAATTCAAGAGGTATAGACATGTTCACCTCAGCATCCTCACACGGTTGGATCTGGACTATGATTGGATTGAGAGTAATTGCTGGTTTCTTTGGGTCATCACCTTCTGCGATCAACACGATGGATCCCTCGGGGTCCCAGTCATCTTCTAGTTCAATCATGTGGATACCTCTACCCTTATGGTCTGGCAGAGGGTTGTTGCGGACATTTGGAGTGGGTTTTTTTTCCACAATGATCTTGTTATCAATTAAAGACTGTATTTTGTCTTTCAAGGAGCGGCATTCATCGATGGTGTGCCCTTTCATATCGGTGTGGTATGCACAGGACTTGTTTGGGTTAACCCACTGAGAAGGGTTCTCAGGGGATGTAGCAGGGATGGCAGTGACATAACCAGCAGCTTTGAGCCTCTCATACAGCTGATCGATGGGTTCAGCGATGGCTGTATATTATTTTGGAGGTCTGCGATCAAAATTAGGTCGGGGTCTAGAGATGTTTTGGTGTGCAGGGGGTGATTGATAATGGGATGGTTGAGCATTGTAAGTTTGGTAGACATTAGCGGGTTGTGAGTATCTAGGTGAGGTAGGTTGGTATGTAGGAGGTGGAGATGACTGATAAGTTGGTGGTGGAGCTTGGTATGAGGGTGCTTGGTAATTTAGGGTTGGATGGTGTATAGGTGGAGGTGTTGGGTAAGCTTGGTATTTAAGGGGAGACTTGGTCTTTTGTGCAACCATCACGGCCCCTACGTCCCTTTTCTTGGACACACCACCGGACTGTAAGGCCTTATTTGTAGCTTGCAAGGCCTCGAGGTTCGTAACCATACCGCTTTTAATACCTTCTTCAATTCTTTCAATCAATTTGATAATGTCGGAGAACTTGTGGTTCTCAATCATCCTTAGCTGTTCATAGTATTGCGGGTCCTAAGCCCGGACAAAGAACTTGTTCATTTGCTCTTCTTCTAAGGCGGGTCTGACCTCAGCAGCTTCAGACCACCAGCGAGTAGCACACTCGCGAAATGTCTCCGTGGGCTTCTTCTTCAAATTCTGGATATAGAACATGTCTGGTGTGTTCTCTATATTAAACATGAATCTGTCCATAAAGTCACATGCCATGCCTACCCAGCTTGACCACTTCTTGGGATCTTGGCTGATGTACCAAGATAATGCATCTCCTTTCAAACTCCTCGTGAACAGCTTCATATGGATCCTTTGATCCTTCCCTACTCCAACCAGCTTGTCGCAATATGTCTTCAGATGGACCCTTGGGTCACCCGTACCATCAAACATTTCTAACTTATGAGGTTTGTACCCCTCAGTTAGTTCGACGTCAAGCTGTATGCAAAGGTCCTCATAGTTTAGCCCCTCGATTCCTTTGCTTCCCTCAACGCCCTGAATCCGGCTGGTTAGTTTCTTAAGTTCCTCGGTCAATTTCCTGATAAGCAGATCCTTTTCATCAGACTCAGGTATGCATGATATAGGTTGGGTGGAGTGTGGCATGGTCTCCACGTAGATAGGATTGTTGTGGTGGCCTGGTATGGGTGTGGAAATGGTCATTTGCGGAGTTCTGAGGTTCTGGGATGAGTAGTGGAGTGTTGTTTGGGGTATGGCAGGTGTTACATTGGTTCTTTGGGGGAGCAGCGAGATGATTCTGTTGTTTTGAGATATTTTGAGGAGGTGTAGGGTTTTGAGTGTTGGGGAAGTTGATATCTGGGGTGTTAAGGGAAAATGACAGGTTTGCCAGATTTCGAACATGATCGAGCTCTTCCTGGAATTTCAACAGTTTATATTCAAGCTGTGACACATTCTCATTAGGAACCCGAATACCCTGGCCATCAGTGGCCTCTACCCGTTCAGTTGTGTTTTCCTTCCCGACGTTGTTTAAATCTTCCATCTTGCCTTTGTTCTTGCTTTTAACAGGACTAAGAGGAAGAGTTGGTGGAGGGCCCTTGGATCTTGTGAAATAAGATGATGATGCCAGAGTGCACGAACTAACCTTTGGGGAGGGGGAATAATAAAAAACGGAAATAAAAACAAAAGGTAATCAAGTTAGTGAGGATTATAAAAAGTTTTGGAATATTTAAACACATTGTGCGGGAATGTAAAGCGTGTCCTAATTTGGGAACCTCTTTGTGCCCGAGGTAGGCCTAGCGACAAATAGATTTGGAGAACTTTTAATGCTAAATGCCTCATTTTATTGATAAAAAATAGGCGAATCCCAAAACGACACTAAATAAGCAAGAATTAAAATTCACTAATGGCCATTGGCCTTATTACATTCACAAAGCGAAAAAGGTAAACTCCTATCTATTTGGTCCCAGAAGGACCTTCCCCAGACTCGTCATCCCTGGCTCCTTCGAACAGCTTCCCCAATTCGCGAAGTCCCAGCAATAGGTATGCTCTGGCTATATGTCCACCTTCGATCCTTTCAGCCTTTTGACAGTCTTCAACCCTTTTGAGAAATTTTCCCTCTAGTTCTACTATGCCTCACTCCAAGTATCCTAGCCTTTTGTTGGCACTGATAGCCATGTCTTTCCATTCCTCAATCAGCTTCTTGTTGGACTCTTGTATCTCGCGGTATTCGCTCTCGCATTCACGGATCCTTTTGCACAGCTAGTTGTACTTGACTTGCGCCTCGGCCTTTTAATCTATAATTCTGTCACCTCGAACAAACCCTGGCTAGCCCAGACCATCCCAATTATCTTCCACCCAACCTGAATTGAAAGGAGTACAACCAGCATGATATCTGTCTGGCTCGATGGTGTCTTTCCCCATTACGATCTTGCAGTGCCACATATGTTGGGCTTGGCACTTGTAGGGACTATCATCATTTTGGAAGTCAGCTCGGAAATGGCTCATATTATCGACCCTGGGTATCACTTGCTTCCTACCTGCTTGCCTCATAACTCGAAGAAGGACATAAGGGTATGTTCCCCTTAGACCAATCAGTATCAGGAAAGGTGCATCTCTGGATCAGGCGATGAACTCCTCTGTCGGAAACCACTCGAACATCCATTGAACCTGTTCTTCAGTCAGATTATCAAATAGCTCAACCCATCCTTTGGCATTCTCAGGCTGAGCGAAAATGTCGGGGACGTAATTCATTCGCTTTGGGTGGTGGAAAGCGATGTGATCATCCCAGTCCCTTCGCTGAATTTCTTGTCGGTATTCGCCCTTTTGGAGATGCTCCATGAGCCAAAGTTGAAGTAGTAGATTGCAGCCTTCGAAGTGTTTTGCTCCTTGTTGGCACTTCTTTAAGGATCGGTATATGTCTGCAATGATCATGGGTACAATGTTGAATGTCTGTCCATCAATCCCCTCCATTAGGGTCTTGGTTACCATAGCCAGCCTAGTATGGATTCTCCCTTTCTTCATTGGAAACACGATCAGACCCAGGAAGCAAAACATGAAGACGAAAACCCTACGATGGATGTGACCCAACGACGTGATGGCAAACTCGTCATGGTAGGTACGGTATGATTTGTTGTGACCGTATCTTTCGTACAGGTAGTCAAAAGGGATGTATGATTCCTTCAGGCATACCAATTCTGCGTTCTTCTTCAAACCCATCATTTTAAGGAAACCCTTGCCTGTGCGATTCTCAGGCATTAGCAAACCCGGAGCTTCCCACACTAGACCGGCCAGTCCTCCTATCTCCTCTAGCAAAGGTGTCATTTCGATGTCCCCAAAGCGGAACACGGCCCTTTCACAATCCCAAAATAAGGTAGCAGCTTCTATTATCTTGTTGTTAGGCTAGATCTCCAGGAGGGATGGTAGATTACCCAGATATTTTCTGATGAGGGTTTTGTCACTAGAATGTAGATCTTCCCACCAACTGAGCAACCTTGGGTGGATGTTGGTGGCCATGCCGAATCTGGGGACTTCATGCCTCATCTTTCTGCAAGGCAAACAAGGTTAGGCCCTTGCCCCAACTAGACTTGACTATTTAACATCAACAATTAGCATGAAGCATTTAGTTCTCCAAATAAATGCACAGAACATGACGACGTCCGTTGGGTTAAGGGAAACCCAGTGGATTGGACAAGGCTATCTTAAAGGATCATTATATGAAAAACATAACTGACCCGGCTAGGTTTGACCATGATGCATGCACAATTTTAAACAGAGTAAGGTTTCTATGGGGTTTTAGATTGGTACCCTTGAGCGGACAACTCAAGGGGGAAGGCACGTAACTGTCGACTGCACCGTTGATCGACTAGTTTTACTGCAAATAAGCCTTTCCGAATTTAGGGGTAATGATATAGGAAGGGCGCAACCACTCATCAAGCATTGCAATAATATTTGTTTGGCACGAGTGGAGTATGATGTTGAGCATGATTATGCAAAAATTAAAAGCATGTTGACATGTATTTGCACGTTAAGAAAGCGATAAATACAGTAGTTTAATAATTTAAAGCAGCAGTTAAAGGAAAGAAACAAGGAAAATACGTCAGTTTTGCTTTTGAAGAAGAAATTAAATGCTTAAAGAAATTAAACAAGCAATTGCACATAGGGGTACGAATTTACAAAAACGGTATGAAATGGTAAAAGCCTAAGAATCCCCAGCAGAGTCGCCATGCTGTCGCGCCCCCCTTTTTCCTTTCCTCGCGGAGGGAATCGGGTTTATGACATTTTGGTTGGGACAACTCTTTCCTTTTGGGAAAGGGGGTTTGCATTTTTGAAGAATCGCCACCTAACGATTTTAAGGTGCGTTAGGGCACCTATATAGTTCATATCTAACTATGTTAGGCACCCCTCAGGATCCACTAGTGTGGTTCCCGACGAGACAGTTTTTGTGAATTTGTACAATTAGCAAGTAAGCAAGTATGCCTCAAATAGTATGGGATTTAAGTTTAAACACACAAATGTTTGAAAGACAGCGAGATTTTGAAAAGGATTATAATCTAAGCAAGTTCATGAATGTAAAGAGGGGTGTCCTAGGTTTATTTGTAATATGGATCACATCAGTACAATGCCCGATAATCACTCCTTAGAAAAGGGGCTACGCGTGGCATTAGCGCACCGGTCATCATATCCATATCTACCCTTTCCCGTCCCGTGAAGGTAATTAAAGCGAAGGTTGGTCTCGACCCCTATCGCATGCTGTTACCTGTCCCTCCTATTAGTCCCGGAGGAATTTAGGACTCCTATCTTATAAGAAGGAGGTTCTAGGCAGACCCTCAGGTTTAAAGGCAAAATACTAAGGCGGCATACAATAACAAGTAGGACTTCAATTAAGGGAAGCATGGAAAACAAACGAAATGCTCAAATATACCTCCACAGGTAATACACATAGACAGCATGACTCATACACAATTAAAGTCTGAATTTAAATCCTATGCATGGTATCTAAGTGATAACAGCAGAACCAGATTTATCACATGACTCAGAAAAGAAGTCTGAATCAGGCTTGCCTACTGATTTTAACAGTTGATAATTAAACACTAATCACAGAGATGATTCAGGTTTTATTTAAAGTTGATTACCTAAGGCTTGCCTAGGCGTAAAATAATGTGCAACAGTTATTTAGAATTATTAAAACAGTGTGGAAATTATTTTACCCTAAGAGCATGTTGTTCTAGTTGATACGAATGCAGAGATTATTACCAGCTTTATTTAGAAAAACACCACAATGTGAGACTATTTTTTTATTACCTTTTCATGAATCAATAGTTAACTAGCGTCAAAGTGCAAACAAGATTCTAGAACATGATATCTATTATGCACATACAAATGGCAGGATTGTTAAAAAACAGAATCCCTAAGGCATGATTTCTAAATGCGCACAAGAGTTGTAGAATTATTGAAATGTGACTTCTGAAAGTACGAGAGTAACAGCTTTTATGCCAATGTTGTTATTGTCCTAGGAGCAGGATTTCTAAGTGATAGACATAAAATATGGATTAGTGATGGATGAGATGCTGAAGAAAGAAAACATGGGTCCTAAGAGCATGATTTCTAATGCACGTATGAACCCTAAACATGGTATCTATTGCACAATTAGGAATATAACCCTAATAACATGTTTTCTACCCTCAACAACTATAGCATGCATATTTACCCCATCCCTTTTCACTAGCCACCCCAATACTTGTTTACAACAGGTTATTACAGACCAACATTGAAATGAATTACATAAGTAGCAATGAAAATAAGAAGTTACACTATAGGAAGCCTGATTAGGACTTCCCCCCTGAGTTACGTAACAAATCACTTCAAATGCCAAGATTGTTCCATAGCCTTTCCCATATCTGGATATGTTAGAGTTCCCTAAGGACCTCAAGGGATCCCGGGCAGTGCTCACACCCAGATTGCATAACCAAAACAGAGTGAGTGCAGTGGAAGGGACAGCTTTTATGTGTCCAAGTTCATAGGGAGCTCAAGGATCCCAAAGCAAGGCTCACACAAAAGGGGCAGAATCTAGTGGTCTAAGAGTAGATGTGAGAGTGCTTGACATAGATTTAAAACAGTTGAGTTGAAAACGGTTTTGAAAATGATTAGTTTGAAATAAGTTTGCTACAGCAACAGAAGAGTTGCTTAGAGAAAAAAAGTTTTGAAAGGGGAAGGGGATAGGAGCAACAACAACTTGGAACAAGCCATCACACTCACAGGACAGTTTTAGAAGTTACAAGCAGGGAAGTAGGGTTGGGGACATAGAGGGCCCAAACCAAAAACACATGAACCTGGCTGAGAAGAGGTACATATAGACTAGCAAGTACAAAGAACAGGTAGGGACTGATTGGTCTCCAGAACATAAACAATTACTTCAAAGAGTTAACAAGGGAATCATGCGAGTAGTCATGCAGGAGTCTATTACACATAATTAGTCATGACTTGGTGTTAACCAAGTACATTAGGAGACATACTAGTTGAGGGGCATAAACAGGCACTCAAGTAGACAAGCCGATTACATTTGACCAAGAGAGGGCAGAAATTAAGCATGCCGAGTAAAGCAGTAAACATGAAGTGCAATTAAACAACATGAGCCATTAAGTCAGTGCAGAAAGAGACAGGGATCGACAAACAGTGGAGCACATAGAGTTGAGTTTCAGAATTTAACTAGGGACATACCAGTTAAGGAAGCAAAGTGCAGAAAAAGTGAAGCAAGTAGAGTTCCACAGTCTAGCCTTGGCTTTTCGCCGGCTAGACAAAGCAGTAGCAGAAGTAGTAGAGAAAGAAGAGAGAGTTTGAGTGTGTATCTATGTGTTCTGAACTATTGTTCGTGTTGTTTAATGAAAGGACTTCGGGTATTTATTGCTTTAAAAATAGGTCGAAAATAAGGTAACAAGTACTGACTTAGCATAATTATAGAAATAAAACGAATCAGAATCAATTAAAGACCTGGACTTCCTTCAATTAGGGAGCCATGGTTCAAACGGGTACAAGTTGTATCAAATAAGAAAAAGAATTGCTTGTAAGACTCTTTTTACCATAATAGGAATAGTAAAAGAATGTAGCATGTAATAAGGACTAAGTACATAATAGTTTAAACATAAGGAAAGTGCACGTTAATTAACAACATATTTGTGCACATAAACAAGGTAGAGTACATTTTGATTCTGAAAAATCAATTCAGAGAATCACAAATGAGATTGAAAATCACAGGGAATCAGCACTAACTAAGGAAAGTATCACAAAAGTAAGGAAGCAATTTCGAAAAATTAGTACAGAGTTACAAGGAAAAAACCTAAAATCAATTATGTAGGTTTAAGGAGATTACCTAGAATCAACATAAATTACGTGAACGATCAATAAAACAAATAGTCAGACCTATTACACGATAAATAGCACGGGTTTGGACAAAATCATAGAAACCTTAAGAACGAATTAGAACAGGAAGCACAAGAGCAAATAGAACATATATAAAGTCTAGAATATTCATGACAGTCATGCAAACACATCGCAAATAAATTCAAACTTCGAATCGGACCCAGAAGCATTAGGGTTTCTTGACAAAAATGAGCAAAAAGGAAACACTCGTGTAATGTTTAAACATGCTAAAAATCAAAGTAATTACTAAAATCAGAAAGAAATCGTTTTGGTAAAAAGGATTTGAAACCCTAGTCTGGAAAATGAAGAAATCGTTTGAAATCGGAGAAACATTTTGAGGAAAATCGGTGAAAACCTTAAGAAACCCATAAATCCATCACAGATCTAAAAGGATCGGAGGATTTATAGCTAGGTTTTTTTTCCAGAAAATAGCAGAGACGAAGAAAAAATTGGTTAAAACTCATAGATACACCTAAATCTAAGACAGATCTAAAGGAAAGCGGAAAATCTCAAGAGTGAGGGTTTCAGACAACCCAAAGAAGATGAGAAAACATTAGATCGTTACGGGTCTTAGCCGAAAAAGCCATGGATCTGACTCGAACAGCCATGGATGGAAGTTGAGCAAGATCTGGACTAGATCTCTTCGAGATCTTTCCACGAAATCACAAAAACGAGCAACCAGCAGACGTAGGAGACAGGTATACGTCTCAAACAGCCATGGGAATCCATGAATTGAGTGAGGATCGAAGGGGATTAAGGCTGGTTTGGGTGGCGGCGGCTAGGGTTAGATTTAGGTCTCAGAGAGAATTGGAGAGGAAAGGGGATTCTAGGGCGGCGGTTTGGTAAGAAATGAATTAGGTTACGGGGTCATTTAGGTTAAAAAAGGTAAGAGAGAATAGGGGCCGTTGATCTTAGAGATCAACGGCTCGGATGAGAAGGGTAGGTGGGGATCCGGGTTTGGGTATGGGTTAAAAGGGTGTGGGTCGGGTTTTAATTGAATTTGGGCTCGGAAATTGGGGTCCAATTTTGGACTACAATTGAAAGCCAATTTGGCTATATTCTAAATAGCCATTTTTCCCAGTTTAATTTATAAAAAATAGTAAATAGTTTCTGAAAACTAATTTAAAGGGCTAAAATGATTTATAATATATAATTAATAATTTAAAAATAAGGATCCAATTTTATGCGTATAAAACATAATTAAATCTAAAAAGGCTATTATTGCAATTATGTGCAATTTAGCTCAAAAAATACTAAATAAAATTGTAAAAATATATAAAAATTACTTTAGCCATATTTTGGCATAAGTATAGAAACACAATAGATGAATTATCAAAATAATAATTTTAGAAATAATTATTGCGGATTTTATGGTTAAAGAGGGAGAAAATAAATCAATTTAAACCTATAAATTGATTATATATGAAAATAATAAAACACTTAGACATGCTTATATATGCATATATATGCTATTTTGAAGGTATTTTGCATATCGAAAAATATATAGGGAAAAATTGGGTATCTACAAGCGGTAAAAAGCGACATTTAATACATTAGGCTCAAACACTTAAAAATCAGATAATAAATAAAAGCCAACTATAACAGTTATTCTAAGCTCAAATTCTGAACCCTGAACCAGAAGTTTTGGGTTCTTATCCCCAGCAGAGTCGCCACAGCTGTCACACCTCCTTTTTCCCGAGGGGATAGGGAGTTTTTCCAATTAAAGTGACAATAATCGAAATGAGATTATTTATTTATTTTCATAGTCGCCACTTGAAATAATTAATGGTGTCCCAAGTCACCGGTTTATTGTAAATTCCAAATCGAGGAAATTGACTCTATTTTGGTCCGCGAACACAGAAGACCGGGTAAGGAACTTTGTTAACTCGGGAGAAGGTGTGAGGCATTCCCGAGTTCCGTGGTTTTAGCACAATCGCTCAACTATTAATATTTGGCCTAATTATCTGATTAATTACATGTGTTTAAACATATTGTGCATTTTTAACTTTATAACCGCTTGTACTTATTTAACCACTTTTTTAGGATTTCTGAAATTTATTTGAACGAGTCACGATTGCGCGCGTCTGTTTTTGTACACCTTGCAAATCACGTCACATGAAATGCACCCGCGATTTACAACATGTTTATTTTAATATTATTCGATGTTATAGTCGGATCACATGAAATGCACACCCGAGTTGGGGATTATGTATCATGACCACGTCACAGAAAGCGTACCCGTAATCACGATAATTTTATTAATCGCGCCTAAAGCAAACTAAAATGTTTATGAATTATTTTCGTAAACTACTTTGTGATTACGTGTGAAGTCATGGTTATTGAACGAAATTTTTGAAGAATAAAGTAAATTAGTTAAAGGAGTAAATAGGCCAGCATGTACCAACACTCCATAGCCTAACAACTGAATCCCAAAAATTATTAAGGTCCAAATCTTTCAATTTTTAAGGTGGAGTTTGCTGGTTTTCTCCAAGTGAAAGAGACATGGGTCTGTCTTTTGGGATCTGCCGATTTTCAAAGAGGAAGATAAGTTTTCCTTCTTTTTGGGGTCTGCCGTGAACTTGGGGGAGACTATAGTTAGGTCTAGGTTTTGGAAAAATCCCCTTTTAAAGAGAGGGAATTAGGGTGTATTTTAGGGATGAGGGGTTTTGAGCTTTGGGTAGTAGGCTAAGCAAATTGGGTTAAGTTTTGGGCCAATTTGGGCCATGATATTCGGACAAAGCAAGACTTTAGTAGAAATAGTCCAAATTAAAACTTTCTTTTTTTGTGATTTTGATAAAAATACTACTCCTAGACATGAATAGCAAGATAAAAAACTAATCACTCAAAATTTACTTAACAAACTAATATTTTTTTTTTGAAAAACCTTTTCTTTATTTGTAAATAAAGATAAAAAATGTGACTCTTTTTTTTTATTCTTTTCAATTTTCTTAAATAAAAATATATATATAAGGAGAAATAAGAGCTAAAATATGTGGATTAACCTTAAAATATATTTACCTACTAAAAGTGATGAAAAACTCAAATATAGTCAAAAATTAGGTGCTCACATGACTTGTGTGCAAAATTTGAGGTCAATTGGACGTGATTTGATAAGTTTCAGCATCGAATGTAGAAGTTTGAAGTTCTAAAGTTTATTAAGATTGAATTGGGGTGTGATTCATGATTTCGACATTGTTTGATGTTATTTGAGGCCTCGAGCAAATTCGTATCATGTTATGGGACTGGTTGGTGTGATTGAACGGGGTCCCCGGGGGCCTCGGGTGTGTTTCGGGGGAGGGGGGGGGTTTTCCGCGTCAATTTTTAGTTGAGCCGTTGCTGCTAATTTCTGGTATTGGTGTTTTTCTTCGCAAACGCGAAGGGCCTCACGCGTTCGCGAAGAAGGAAGTTGGTCTGGGGCATTTTGTTCTACGCGTTCGCAAGTGGGCAGGCGCGTTCGCGAAGGGCTAGCTGGTAAAGCTTCGCGTTCGTGGGCCCTGTCTCGCGTTCGCGTAGAGGAAATGGGGATGAGGCAGATTGTGCTTCGCGAATGCGAAGGGCTTGCCGCTTTCGCAAAGAAGGACTTCTGGGCATGAGGTTTTCGAGCTTCGCGAACACGAGGGAGGTGCCGCATTTGCGATGAAGGGTCACCTGGGCAGTGTTCTCTTTAAATCGAGGATTTTGCTCATTTTCACTTCGCTTCTTCCATGGGAGCCGATTTTGGAGTGCCATTTTCATCATCAATCATGAGTTAAGCGATTTCTACTAGTTGTGAGTTACATACAAGGTTTATACATGGATTTGGGCATGAAAATTTGTAGAAAATTTTGATTTGGAAGTAAAAATCTAGAAATGTATAACTTTTGGATTTTGACTACGAAGTTGGACATGGAATTTGGAATAAATTATATATTTGGGTTCATGGGGTTATGGATAATATTTATGTTCGGAAATTTTTGGAATCCGGGCACGTGGGCCGAGGGTGATTTTTATCGACTTTTCGAGCGGAGTTGAAAATTATTGTAAATTGGATTATAATGAGTATTGGGGTAAATATTTTTGAATTTGCACATTTATTGACTAGTTTTGGAGCATTGGGCTTCGGTGGAGTTGTTGGAAAGGTTTTTGGAACCGGTTATGGAATTTCGGAGCGAGGTAAGTCTCCTTTCTAACCTTGTAAGAGGGAATTAACCCTATAGGTGAATTAAATTATTATGTGCTTCTATTTGTGTGGGCTACGTACGCACGAGGTGACGAGAGTCCGTGCGTAGCTACTATTATGCTAATGTCCGGGTAGTCTAGGACCCATATCATGTTGTACTTGCGATGTTTGTGCTCTACTTGTTAATTTAATTGTTTAAAACATTTAGAAACTCGATAAAGGTATTGTAAAAAGGTTAAACTTCATTTACTTGACCGTTAAATGAGAATTGATAATTCTTGGAATATTTGCCCCTTATTAGATATTTAATTGGTTGTTTAATGTATTTTCTCTTCTGTGGAGCGGGCCGAACGCCCGGGTAGCAGATAGATGCATCTATAGTTCGCGTCGTTCGACCCTCGGTAGTGCACAATTTAAATAATTATGTTGGATCGGGTCGTATGACCTCGACATGATTTGTACATGATTGAATTGGTTGCTTTGGAATTTATAATAGTTGATATTGCTTCATGATCACGCCCAACTATGCCTTATAAAAAGGACTAAGCGGTCGCTGCAAATATAATCCGGTTTACAAGTCCGGAGTCGAATCCCACAGAGAACTAAGGTTTAGCTACAGTTGTTCACTATCACCAAGAAGACAAGCTTGAACAATTCATAACCTATAGATATTAAGATTCTTGTGTTTAACTACTTAACTAATAAATTAAAATAGTAAATTAACAACTAACGATACTGAGGGTTAGAGAAAAGATTAAGGAGGTCTAGAGTTAAGATTTCCCCTATTGTCGGAATCCTTCCCGCTATGTCTTCTATAATTTCGCCTAAGTATTCTCTACCGATCATGAGCACTCTTATTACCGTAAATCTCTCCCGAGTAATTACGACAATTTACTAGACGCGCTCTCCCGAGCTACGCTAGCTGGCTTTTAATACAGCTCACTTCAGATCGCACCCAAGTCTTCGTTATCCCTAATCCCGCCTTTAAACCCTCGGTTATTGAGCCCTCATATACTCTGGGAGTGGTGTGTTCAACAATTACCTAAATATGCACTCTCTCCCGAGTTACGCATACTAAATAGGCACAGCTAATTGAGAGCTCTTCAATCAACCAGAATATAAACGTAGTTGAACAAATAGAGAAAAGCTATGGCTCAATTATATAAAAACATAACAAAAATTTATCCTACAAAAGGTTCTATCAAAACTCTAGATAACAAATTAGCTATTCATAATAGTATGTAAAACTACAATACTAAAAGTCATAACCAACAATGAAAAATAGGAAGAGGAAGGAAAAACTCGTAGAAGAATTCTCCGCCTTGCTCCCAATGTGTTCTTGCCTCCAAGGGTGTTGTCTAACCCTAAAGTAGTGTCTCCTGCCTCCTTAGGTCTAATTTATGTCCAAAATATGTCCCCCTCTTGTTCTTCGCCGGCCTCCTTTGTTTAATATAGGGTTTAGGACTTAAAATCCCATGTTTTGCAGTTTAGTCCCTAAAATTTTCGCTTCCTGCCGCGGTTTTGCCGCGGTCGCGGTGGAACTGCGGCCAAACATGCCCTCTGATTCTTCAGTTGTCCGCGACCATCTTCTACCGCGGTAAAAAAACCGCGGTTTTTCACCCTGTTCCGTTTGGAATTTGGAAAAATGTAAAACATGAATTGTAGCCCTTTGAGTTAGCTTTCCAACCCTATATTCTGGAGCCCAAATGGAGTTCTGAGCAAAAAGTTATGTCTATTTTACTAGACAGTGCGCAATATGCCTCCTCAAGTCTTCGTTCGTACTTAATTATCAAATTTGACCCCCGAACACGATCCCGGCTTAATTCCTTGAGCTTTTACTCAGACTTCAAAGCTTCAAATCACTTAAATTCATCCATAACATCTATATAGCTCGGAATCACACCTACAAGGCATAAAACACACAATTAGTGCAAAACACTAGCGATTAAAGCGCAAACTCAATTAAAGTGCAGTAAATTCGAGTGTAGTAAGCGACTAAAATATGCAATTATAGCCTATCATCAACACCCCACACTTAAACCATTTCTCGTCCTCGAGCAATCAAACTACACTTTTTATAGACACGACCTTTTTAAACAATTCTCCTAACTCATCACACCAAGAGTATTTAAAATAGACTAAGCACAAAAGCGTAACATCTTCACCTCAAGATTTGACTCACAAGTACCACACGTTATTCACAACTCACCCACTTACTCTAATATAGAGGTCACTGACATTACCTTTCCTTCATGAATCAAGTGCCCTCACACAACAAAAGAGAGTAGTTCCACACAATAAAATTTAAGAACACTTAGGAACTCAAGATAGAAAGAATTCACTCACTCTCAGAAATAACATTCATATGCCACAAAAGATGCACCATAAGCTTGCCCGTAGTGTACTACTCCACTAATCGAGCTCATTCAATCTTGGATCAATTAGGACTTTATTTGGTTGTAATGTAGGCTACGGGACGGGTAGGATACATTTAGATATAAGAGTGACTACACCTCCCAAAGCACTTTAATACATACATTTTAACATTTAAACCCCATACTTATGTCAAACCAAAACTCCACCTTCACATCAATTTATATTACCCCATACTTCTTTAAGCACACTTACGTCAAGAGCCACCACTTATCAAGATTTTTTTTTTTCAACAATCCAACTATATTTTTTTTTTCAATTCAACTTGCTCTTCCTTTTTCAAAACAGTGCACCTTTCTCCTTATTTCATTAGTTCCACTCAACTCTAACTTTTATAAAGTTCATAAACAATTCAAGTGCTCATGAGAGGTTTCAATGGTTCAAATAGATGGTTAATTCGAACAAATGGGTAAGGCTTGTAATGTGGTTGCCAAAGAAACAGGATTACAGGCTCGAAGGGGTTAACTACGATACATAATAATTAGGCGGGTAAAATATACATATCTGGCTCAACAAAGAAATGCCTATATCACTTCCTAGACTGAATAAAACTACTATTTCGCTTTGCAAACACACGGGGCAAGTTCTAGGCATCAAATGCAATGCACAGAATAACACCGAACCTCACACACACATGGCACATAACTCACTCAGGATTGGATTCATCAAGACACTCTAGTCAGAGCAGTTAAGCAAATTTAAGATCATACAATTTAAGGTACTTATACAAGAGTCAAAAACTGAGCCTAAGCGTCACAGCCAAAGTACTCACTATTCTCAAGGCATAACAAAGTCAAGACATATTGCTTCATTTCAAACAAAACACAATGGCTCCTATTCCTAAAAAAAAACTAACTACACCCGGTTCAAATAAAACCCTTGGAGAAGAACCGTGGTTTAAAGAAAAACCAAGGGGTAATTGCTACACTACCTAACAAAACAAAAAATCTTTTTGGTATTTTCTTTAGACTTATTTCCCTCAAGAAAACTATCTAGAAGATCCGTCATCAGGAAAAGTCCACTCTTTTAAAAAAAACAAACACAGCTAAAGTAGCATGAAAAACCACCCAGACAATCTCCTCACCCCACACTTAAAATTGTGCATTGTCCCCAATGCACATCCATACATACAAGAAGGTAAAAGAAACTCCCTGGTAGGCCAAAGGCCGAAGCACTAGCCGTTCATGGGGTACTCTGACCTCTCCCAAGCTTGGTCCTTCGTGTGGGTACCTCACACTTAGTTCCAACCATTTGGTTTGCTGATGCATCCTTCCAATACCTTTGCTTTCCATGCTCCTAGAAAATAAAAAAATTGACACTACAAAATAATACAATAAAAAAAATAAAAATAAAAAAAAATAAAAGAAAGCAATAAAGCTGGGTTGCCTCCCAACGAGCGCTTGATTTAACGTCGCGGCACGACGTGAATCACTTTCTGCCTCCACTTTGAACTTATGAATCGGACCCCAAGTTTTTCGCTACTGCTCCAGGGGTGGAGAACAAATCTAATTGGTCCAAGCAACCATTGTACTATTCTACACTTCTTGGCTTTTAGATGAGTATGTAGTCCTGTCTTTCTTGTAAGAAAAATTCCAGAATATAGGCACCTTTGTTCTTCATTCCTTGACTTCTCAATCGGTTCGGATGACTTTATTTTCATATCGTCATCCAAGCACAATGTAGAAAAAATGTTTGGAGTGAGGACCAATGCGATCACACACATGAACTTCAGGACTTCAGCATCCTCAACATCAATGATACTAGAGTCAACAAAATTTGTATCCTCAATGTCCTTGGCTGACTCTAGTCTCACTTCTTCAACATTGACATCTTCAAATTCTAGTTGGCTAGGTTGTTGATGTTCTGCTTTGACCTCCCCAATTAATACCTCAAATTCATGCTCTTCTTGGCTACTATCATCAATATTGGATTGTTGAGCATTAAAAGCTCCAACCACTTGACTCAATTGAGCCTCCAACTTGCGAATAGTTGCCTCTTGCCTTTCTATGTGCAATTGTTTCTCATTGTTTTGTTCCAGAAGACACTTTAGCATATCCTTGATCTCCTTCAGGTCCGCATTCCCAGGTTCTTTGTTCCTATTAACTTCACAAGAAAAAGGTGGAACCATCGTAGTAAGGGGTTGGGGGAAAAATAAGAAATATAAGCACAACCATGAAGGTGACCATTTTTTACCACCACACACATCACACACATTCCACAAATAAGATTGAGTTGGTGCACATAACTCGCTCTCAGGAACGTTTTGAAAATTTTGCCACGGGTGATTTCCTTTACAATATGTATGGAGATCAATAGTAGAATTATCTACACCTAAATTCCCATAATTCCAAGATGTCATGTTTCTCAAAATCAACAGTTATAAAAAAAATACCAAGAAAAAACAAAACAAAATAAAAGTTCAAACTTGAACCCTAGCAATATATACAGCTACAACTACACCATTAGTTCCCCGGCAACGGCGCCAAAATTTGATCACGCCCAACTATGCCTTATAAAAAGGACTAAGCGGTCGCTGCAAATATAATCCGATTTACAAGTCCGGAGTCGAATCCCACAGAGAACTAAGGTTTAGCTACAGCTGTTCACTATCACCAAGAAGACAAGCTTGAACAATTCCTAACTTATAGATATTAAGATTCTTGTGTTTAACTACTTAACTAACAAATTAAAATAGTAAATTAACAACTAACGATACTGAGGGTTAGAGAAAAGATTAAGGAGGTCTAGAGTTATGATTTCCCCTATTGTCGGAATCCTTCCCGCTATGTCTTCTATAATTTCGCCTAAGTATTCTCTACCGATCATGAGCACTCTTATTACCGTAAATCTCTCCCGAGTAATTACGACAATTTACTAGACGCACTCTCCCGAGCTACGCTAGCTGGCTTTTAATACAGCTCACTTCAGATCGCACCCAAGGCTTCGTTATCCCTAATCCCGCCTTTAAACCCTCGGTTATTGAGCCCTCATATACTCTGGGAGTGGTGTTGTTCAACAATTACCTAAATATGCACTCTCTCCCGAGTTACGCATACTAAATAGGCATAGCTAATTGAGAGCTCGTCAATCAACCAGAATATAAACGTAGTTGAACAAATAGAGAAAAGCTATGGCTCAATTATATAAAAACATAACAAGAATTTATCCTACAAAAGGTTCTATCAAAACTCTAGATAACAAATTAGCTATTCATAATAGTATGTAAAACTACAATACTAAAAGTCATAACCAACAATGAAAAATAGGAAGAGGAAGGAAAAACTCGTAGAAGAATTCTCCGCCTTGCTCCCAATGTGTTCTTGCCTCCAAGGGTGTTGTCTAACCCTAAAGTAGTGTCTCCTGCCTCCTTAGGTCTAATTTATGTCCAAAATATGTCCCCCTCTTGTTCTTGGCCGGCCTCCTTTGTTTAATATAGGGTTTAGGACTTAAAATCCCATGTTTTGCACTTTAGTCCCTGAAATTTTTGCTTCCTGCCGCGGTTTTGCCGCGGTCGCGGTGGAACCGCGGCCAAACATGCCCTCTGATTCTTCAGTTGTCCGCGACCATCTTCTACCGTGGTAAAAAAATCGCGGTTTTTCACCCTGTTCTGTTTGGAATTTGGAAAAACGTAAAACATGAAAGTTGTAGCCCTTTGAGTTAGCTTTCCAACCATATATTCTGGAGCCCAAATGGAGTTCTGAGCAAAAAGTTATGTCTCTTTTACTAGACAGTACGCATATGCCTCCCCAAGTCTTCGTTCGTACTTAATTATCAAATTTGACCCCCGAACGCGATCCCGGCTTAATTCCTTGAGCTTTTACTCAGACGTCAAAGCTTCAAATCACTTAAATTCATTCCATAACATCTATATAGCTCGGAATCACACCTACAAGGCATAAAACACACAATTAGTGCAGAACACTAGCGATTAAAGCGCAAACTCAATTAAAGTGCAGTAAATTCGAGTGTAATAAGCGACTAAAATATGCAATTATAGCCTATCATCACTTCATTGGCCCGAGATACAAAATGTTAAATGATGAAAATAAATTTTGAAATTTTCTATTAACAAAAGAATTGTTTACTTACTTCATGTTATTGAGTTTACAGTTGTTCTATACAATCCATGCTTAATTACGTTATCGATATTTTATTGTTAACCCATAGTAAGTGTCAGAGTCGACCCCTCGTCATTACTTCTTCGAGGTTAGACTGGGTACGCGTTGATTTACGTACTCATACTATACTTACTGCATATTTATTGTGCAGGTGCATTTATGTCTAGTGGCCCTATGGGCGTAGACACGGTTATTGTGGAGAATCAGGTGAGCTGCATTCCACGTTATGAGTCCGCAGCACGCACAGAGTCTCCATCCGACTTATTTTACATTTTCCCTGTCTAATTTTGTATTCTAGACAGATGTCGTATTTTATTATACTTCCTAGTTAATACTCATGCACTTGTGACACCGATTTTTGGGGATGCTTTTGGGTTGTCCTGTATAAAAATTGTAAGAATTTTGTCATTTACTCTGTAACATTTATTCCTTACTATTTAATTGAAGAAAAATCATGATTTCAAAAATACTAGATGAGTAATGAAGTAAATCATTTAATTGTTGGCTTGCCTGACATCACTGTTAGGCACCATCATGACCCTTAATGGATTTTGGGTCGTCACAACAAATACTCTTCTATATCAACAAAAGAAAATACGCATTTGGTTGAAATGAAAGAAAATACTTTTTAATACATTTTGTTGAAACGAAAAAAATACTTTTTTTACATCATGAAAAGAAAATATTAATTTTGTTGAAATGAAAGAAAATACTTTTTACTATGTTTTGTTGAAACGAAAGAAAATACTTTTTCTATATCACGAAAAGAAAATACCTATTTCGTTGAAATGGAAAAAAAATACATTTTACTACATTATGTTGAAACAAAAGAAAATACTTCTTTTACATCATGAAAAGAAAACACTCATTTTGTTGAAAGAAACGAAAAAAACTTTGTCCACATCATGAAAAGAAAATACTCATTTTGTTGAAATAAAACAAATAGTTTTTACATCATAAAAAGAAGGTAATTTTTTGTTGAAGTGAAAGAAAATACTTTTTACAATATCATTTTGTTGAAATGAAAGAAAACAGTTTTTCTACATCATGAAAAGAAAGTACTTTTTCTGTTGAAATGAAAGAAAATACTTTTTTTACATCATGAAAAAAATACTCATTTTGTTAAATTGAAAAAATAAAGTACTCTATCAACAACATGAGAAGAAATTTGTATTAATAATAGTTGGTGGTGGGGGGTCGAGGGTAGGGTGGGGTAAGGGTGGGTGGGGTGGGAGTGTGGTGTGCGTTGGTGGGGTTTGGTAGGGATGGGGAATAGGGTGGAAAATATTGAAAATGAGTTTTGGAAAATATTTTCCCTTCTCTTGATAGGGAAAATATTTTCCTCCAAATTTCCGGAAAATGAATTGACGAGGAAAATATTTTCCGAAACATTTAAGTCACATGAAAAAATTAAAAAATATTTTTCGGGAAATATTTTCCTTCATACCAAATACACCCTTAGTATAGACAAATAATGGACGGCGAAGAAAAATAAATGACAATAAAGCAGTTTAATAATGTAAGCTAACAACGAAATCTAAAATATATAAGGCAACATGAAGTGAACACATGATAAGAACATCAAGAATCAGTACGGGCAAATGCAAGTAATGCAAATAAAGAGATAACAAAATTGTTCAACCAACAAGCCTCTTTAACATAGAATGTACAATAAGAATCACAACTGAGGTACCACCACATATCCACATTTCACAATTTGAAATCACAACATTTCCTTATACTGCAGCGTGAGCCTTGCATATTTATATATTTGAAAATATTCTTTCCGAAATATCTATACGCACTTTAACCCCCTTATGTCGCCGCGTGGCTTCAAGTAATTATCTTACTAGCAAGACGCACATAAATTCCCACCTTATGTCATCGCATGCACATTAATCCCTATCATTCTACTGCCACATGCATATCAATATCACAATATAATAACAACATGCGCCACAAGTGCCCATATGCCACAACTTGTGAAAATCAACAATGCCGAAGTTAACACAACATATGGCCCACAACTCAACCACAATACGAACAAAAAACTTAATAATAACAAAATGAGTGAGAATTACTCAACAAGGAAAGATATCTCAATAATCGATAATTTCAAGCAAGAATAACCCGACAATAAAGGAGGTAACATGACAATAAGAGAGACAACAATGGCAATTAAGACGTATACGAGCATGTTTGACAATAAGGGATAGAGAATGTAATAACAACATCAAGTAAAGCATGTAAGAGCTATTTAACAATGGAAGATCTAACATGATATTTCAATTTCTAGTTAAATTCATGAAAGAGTCTAAGAGTCTAAACCAACCAAAATATCACGTATAAGCCCGTATACATACTCGCCACCTCGTATACACATCTTTCACATAATCCAAATAACACAAATCAACACAAGTCCTAATGGGTAGTTCCCCACACAAAGTTAGGCAAGATATTTACCTCAAATAAGCTAAATCAACCCACTAGTAAGCCTTTCGCACAAAAATCCAACTCCGGACAGCTCGAATCTAGCCAAAATAACTTAATAATAAATACAAACTATAGGAAATAATTCCGGATAATAAAGATGCAATCTTTATAGAAAAATTAAAAAATCAACTCAAAAAGTCGACCCTTGGCCTGCACCTCGGAACCCGACCAAACTTACAAAACCCAAAAAACCATTCGATACGAGTCCAAACATACTAATATTATCCAATTCCGACCTCAAACCAACATTCAAATCCTCAATTTATAGGTTAGGAAAGTTTTCACAAAATTCCCCAATTTCTCCAACTCAAACTACTAACTAAATAAAAACAAATATGGAATCATGATTAATGAACAAAACCGAGTCAAAATACTTACCACGATCCAATCTTTAAAAATTCCCTCCAAATTTGCCCAAAACCGAGCTCTCTAAGTTAAAATAGGGAAAATGGAATAAACCCTCGATTCAATCCTATTTCTGCCGAGTGATTTCCATTTCTACGGACATTTGGTCGCTTCTGCGACTCCACATCTGTGGAAAATACATCGCGGATGCGGATTCTACTAAATGTCAGGGAAGTCTGCTTCTGCGCTTCCGCTTTTGCGGGCCCCTACGCGCTTTCGCAAGTCTGCTTTTGTGGAACATGACCGCACCTGCAGTCCTAAGCCAATAAACCCACTACGCTTATGAGGAAGAAAACCACATTTGCGGTTGTGTACCTGCGCAAGAACCTCCGCACCTGCAGACCTAGCTCACTCAGTCCCATTTTGCATCTGCGAGCAATAGGTCGCTTCTACGGTGCCGCACCTGCGGCCATGCCCTCGCAGGTGCGATCGCACCAGACCTCAGCAGGCATCAAAATTCTTCAGGTCTTCAAATGAGTCCGTACTCAACCTGAATCACACTTGGGGCCTCCGGGACCCCATCCGAACAGACCATCAACTCTCAAAACACATAACTATCCTACTCGAGGCCTTAAATCAAATCAAACAATGCCAAATCTACAAATCGCACCTCAATTCAAGCCTATTAAATCAATGAACATTCAACTTCTAAAACTAATGCCGAATCATGTCAAACCAACCCTAAATGAGCTCAATTTTTTCATGCAATTCCCAAATGACATAATGGACCTATACCAACTCCCGAAATTACAATCTGTTCCCAATATCAATAAAGTCAACGCTCGGTCAAACCTATCAACCTTCCAAACCTTCAACTTTCCAATTTTTGCCAAAAAAAGCCTCAAACCACCCTACGGCCCTCCAATCCGGAAATACACCTAAGTCCAAAATCACCATACAAAGCTATCGGAATCTTCAAAACTCCATTCCGGAGTTATTTACAAAAAATCATACTCCGGTCAACTCTTTCAACTTAAGCTTCCAACCTTGGGACTAAGTGTCCTGATTCACTCCGAAACTCACCCCAAGCCAAACCAAATACCCCACCAAGTGACATAACCACAATTGAACATAGAGGAGGCAATAAATAAGGGTACGAGGCTAAAATACTCAAAAAGACCGACCGGTGATGTTATAAACGTCAATACCACACAAGAGGGGGGGGGGGGTGATTTGTGTGGTGCCTAATTTTCGCGTTAGAAGAACCTGGTTCTTCTAAGTGTTCTAACTACAACAGTTTGCGGAATAATAAATACTGAAAGTAAAGTGCACAGAGATTTTTACGTGGAAAACACCTGGCTCAAAAGGTGAAAAAACCACGACCTACTACTCAGTGGATTTTCCCAAACTCCACTAAAATCACTGAGCCAAAAACTGCATTTACAAAACTCTTTTAAACCTAAGGATTAACTCTAATCCCAATGTAGCACACAGCCTCAACTGTTGCGACACTTTCAAGTTAACTCTAACTTGAATACTCAGAGTACCTAATACAATTGCTTCTAAGAAAGCTGAAAGGTACAATATGAAAACCTACTACAATTGAACTAGACTTAGAATAAACACAATGATGAAACTGGTTCTTCTATCTTAGTTCATGTAGCTTCGGACGTGCACACTTGTATCTCGCATATGTTGCTTGCAAATCAGACTTGATCTTTTTGCTCTCAAATATGCTTAACTTCTGCTTATGTGCATTCACCTGTAAAAGAGAACAATCGTTATATTTATAGAGTTAGTAATCAGAGTTTGATAAGAACTCGAATTGTGGATCCTTTGACAATTCGAGTCCAAGAACAACTCTAACTCCTAATCCATATTCTTGATCCGGATGTAATTCTCTTTTCATAAGGAGACTTCAACTCCTTATCCTATATGCAATCTTTTCGATCAGTTCAGAAGATATTCATCAAGATATTGTTGCTTGATCTCAAGGACTTATCTTCTTCACGTACATCTCATGTGTATGGGCCATAACAACTGTGTCTCCTTAGATGAACCTGGTCCTTCACTGAGTTCGTTTGTCATTCTTCAAAACTTCAATTGATCTTGGGCTAACAACCGAGTCGTTATAATGGGGTCGGTTGTACTCATACTACACCGTGTACTTAATTGTGCAGATCCGGGTGTCAGATCTAGTCATTAGTAGCGGAGTTGCTTATTGAGCTGATCATCAAGAGATGAGGTAGAACTGCATTCTCGACCGTTGTCTTGGCGTCTCTTTTCTTATGTACTAGTGTCTTTATTTTAGAGAGTATTGTATTTGGCCATTTTGGATTTGAATTTCTGTATTAGAGATTGTGACTCCTTGTTTACCAATTCTGGAGATTTATCATGTATTGGTACTATTAAGATATGTTAGGGATTTAGACTTATGTTATTTTTGTCATTTTTGCTATTATGGTTCATTATTGTTATGCTTGGCTTGCCTAGCAAGTGTGTTAGGCGCCTTCACGGCTAGTTAGGGTGTTGGGGTCATGACACTTGATAAGTGAGTGTCTTGACTTGAACCTCATCACGAGTACAGAGAGTGAGAGCTTCTTGATCGTGAGGATTCAAGGTAGAGCTGCTTGATCGTCGCAGTCCATTGTAGTCATTTCCTTACATCATTATTGTCAATTATCTATCCGAACAATATTTTATTTTGAGTTATATATGTATATTCAGTAGAGTACGTGGCTACCTAGTCTTGGGGATTTGTTATCATTAACGTCGTGTTGGCTTGTATCTCCTTTAATTCCTCATTTATATTAAACTTTGCTTCACATTTTAATGGTATAACTGTTGTAAGTGATCGGTTTACCTAGTTTTAGAGACTAGGTGTCATCACGATCCTTAAGGTGGGATTTTGGGTCATGATACCAACTTTCAACAAAACTAGCCAAATCAACCTAGGAACCTCTGAATCCAAATACGGGCATGCGCGTAAGTCCATAATCACCATATGGACCTATTGCAACCATCAAAACACCGTTCCGGGGTAGATTTTCACAAAAGTCAAACCTCGGCCAATATTTCCAACTTAAGCTTCTAAACAAAGAACCAATCAATCCAATTCCACCCAAAACGTCCCTGAAAGAAAACCAGCCATCCCCGCAACTTAAAACCTCAAATACACATACAAGAAGCTTCAAATGGGAAAATGGGACTCACATACACAAAACGATCGTTCAGGTCGTTTTATTTCTCAAATGGAATGCTTGTCCAAATATAATTTCAAATTTCAAAGGCAGTATGGCCTAAATGACACCTATACTTATGCCACTTTTTCATGGCGGTCCTCCTGCTTCACTTTTTTTCATCCAGACACATTAACTTATTCAAAATTTATATTTTAAACCCCTCTGACCGTGTGTGTATCTCACTTGCTTAACGTGGATGACACATCATATTCCACGTTATTTTCTTATATTTTATCTACTAAAAATACTTATTATATACTATTCCTTAAAGAAAAAGAAAAAGAAAAAGAAAATCATTCTCGAGGTCAGAATTCTTTGAGCTGCAAGCATAAGGAGATACGTTTGCCCGCTTGAAGGTAAAGGAATTCATCCTTCTATCTTTCGGCATCTTGTAAACAATTACATCTGTGGACTCAAAAGCTAATTGAAAAATCACTAGTTGAGTTGTTTTTCTTTGTCTTTTTCTTTTGGGGCAGAAGAAGAAGAAGCGTATAGGTGGGCGGGGGGACGAAAAGGAAGGGGGTGTTGTTTGGTGGGGGTGGGGTGGGGAAGAAGAAGAAGAAGAAGCGTCCAGGAGGGGGAACGAAAAGGGAGGGGGTGTTGTGGGGGTGTGGGGGGGGGGGGAGGAGAAGAAGAAGCCTACAGGAGGGGGGTGAAACGAAAAGGGAGGAAAAGAAAGAGAATATCTCTTTTGCTTTTTTCTTTATTTTTTTACTTATTTATTTTTCATTCTTAATTTTAATGATTTTTTCTTTTTATTTTATTATTTCTGGTTCAAAATCTTCATATTCACGCTCATTATCCACGTGAATTACACCCACTTTTTCCAGCTCAACCATTATTTTGCCACATGTGCTTGGTCAATGGTTAGAGGAGTTTAAAATATAGATTTTGAACAGGTTAAAGTGTCTAAATGAAAAAAAGTGAAGTAGGAGGACCGGCCTGACAAAGTGACACAAGTATAGGTGTCATTTAGGCCATTCTGCCAATTTCAAATACTATTTTTTAATTTAACTTCAAACTATTTTTTTAAAAAAAAATCATAATTTGTATGTTCAAACGCCTACTAAGTTTTCAAAGCTCACCACAAAGGGGAAGAATTATATTTCTGTGATTTTCATGCTCTTTTTGTGGGACATTTGCTGCTTTAAAAATTATTTTTCAAGAATCCTAAGTCAAATTATCATAATGCACATATGACTCCAAATATAGCTGGCATGAAATTAATCAATTAGCTTAAAGATATCCATCCAAGAGATCATAAATTAATAAATGTATACAGTGTAGGGCTATTAGTGTAGGCATTACTTTTTTCCCTCTAATAACATTGCAATTTTAGTTGGTAAAAAATTATTCATTCTTGTATATAAAATGTTCGGTTATTTCATACTGAGCTCTAGCCTGGACTTTGCACTGGCACGTCGTCACTAGTAGGAATAGCATGGACTTTTAAATTGCTATTTTAATTTTTTATCTCTACTGGCCGTGTCGTAAAATGTATTAGGAACGTAATACTTGTAGTAGCTTTGGTTAAACACCATATTTAGTATTATTTTAATACATAGAAAAACATGAAATTAGCAATGTCATAATTTGAATACATGGATAAGCATGTATAAAGATAGAACCGCCCTTTTAAAATCTTTTTTAAATTCTTTCTAAAGAATGTGAAGGGTATTTTATAAGCAAATAATTTCAATTTTTGTTAATCTTTTATGTAATGCATGTACTTTTAATATGCATGTTGCTCCCAAACGCACACATAAGTATACAGGGTCGTACAAGTAATAGTCGAGTGTCGAACCCACAAAGACTTGTATTAACTACCCACAAAATTCACCAAGATTGTTATTCAGTCAAGCCAATCACAGTTCAAAAGTGTGATTATACTAAACAATTATTCTAACTAGTAACTAAATTATCAACTAGAAAAGTGGTTGTTGTGTATTCAGTTGAGACGAATATTCCAGGGTTGTGATCGATTCACTAATCCTATTGTGTTCTAGTTAACACTTCTGTTTATACAATTCACTCATGGTTTCTAATTAATCGAACAATTGCTCTCGTAGTCTTCTCCCGAAGTACTACTCACCTATTCTAAATAGATTAACGCCTATATCCCTATAAAATTAATCTATTATGAACGCATTAAAATTACGATTTTTAATTAAGCACAGTGACTAGGTATATTACTATCCTAATCACAAATATGTCCCCCTCAGAGTTAGGATCGTGCTCTCTTAATTCTTCTCTAATTTATACATGGCTTTCCCAAGCATAGTATAGATAGTAAATAGAACCTAACTACTGTCCATACAATTAAGAAATTAATCAAAGAATTGAAGAAACAACCATATATTGGTGAATTATAATTAAGGTTAAGTCAACGTTAAGCAACAATATTCATGGCTAAATCACAACCCAAAATTATGGCTTTCCCAAACATAGCATAGATAGTAAATAGAACCTAATTGATGGCCATACAAATAAGAAATTAATCACAGAATTGAAGAAATAGCCATATATTGGTGAATTATAATTAAGGTTAAGTCAACATTAAGCAACACTTGTAAGCATTAAAATTTTAACGGATTTAAAGCGATAAAATAATTTAGATTATATTTTAAATTCAAGATATATAAGCCCAAATAAATATTATGGGCTAATATTTTTGGATTAATTATGTAAATTCAATACTTATGGGATAAATAAAGAAGTCCAAATCTATTGGGCTACAAGTAATGAGCCCACTTTATTAGGCCCAATATATCATCTTCCTAGAGGCCCAGTTTGGTGCCACGTGTCAAATGACGTGGCGCGCCAAGTCAAATAGAAAAGCTAATAGGATCATGCCACGTGTCAAAATGACAAGGCATGCCAAGTCACATTAAAATGCCAATAAGATCTCGCCACGTGTGCAAGTGACATGTTCTGGCCAATCAAATGCGGCCATGTCACACTTCAATGTGATTGGTCGGAAAGAGTTCTTATCATAACTCTCCCTTCCACAACTATAAATAGGGGTTTTCATAACCCAGAAAAGACACCAGAAGATATAACAAGAAGTAAGAGAGAGCTCGTAGATCAAACGCTGCAAATTTCTCCACAAGTTTCAAGCTTCAAACAATCAAGTTCAAGCTCAATAACGAAGAACAAATCAAGTTCAATCTCAAGAACGAAGAACAAATCAAGGTCAAATTCAAGCAACCAAGCTCAAGCTCAAGAACAAGATCATCGCTCGTGGCAACAAACATAGATTCAAGATCAAGCTCAAAGGCCCTTGAATTTATTTACTATCGAAAAGAAGAATCAGAGGATTCATAGAGATTGTAACACTCAAATATTTGAAATCAAAATACTACGATTGTTGCGATATTTTCGGTCTTGATTTTATTTTCATGACGCAAATTTATTGTCTACAAATTCTGGCATGCCCTGTGGGACCAGTTCTGCCCTTCATCTCTTCCTCCTGCAAATCAAAAACTTCAAGTTGCAAGATTATCTATTGTGATGGTTGGGTACTTCAAGTCTCGTCTTCAAATTTCAGCAAGCCTACACCTCGACAAACCTTGAAGTAGGGGGCATTTTTAGATATTGAAATTTTAACAGATCAAGAGAAATCCAGACAACTCTTGAAATATTAGGAGTCTATTAGGGTTACTTGGTGGCTACTCCACCCAAACCCTAATTCATGCCAATAAATAAGGCTACATATGTCCTTCAAAGAGAATCTCAGCAATTCCATAAACTTCCGGAATATGCACAAAGACATTAAATATACGATCTCCAAAATCCCATAAACTCTTGGGATATTCACAAAGAGATCAAAATATTGCCGGATACTTCTTGACAATCAAATAGTTCAAGAAGTTGGAGATCAAATACATCCCCAGGAGGTATGCACATCCTACATTCAAGAAATATTCTGCTCTAGCCCTCGATTCACGGAGATAATCAGGAGAGAAGAATCAAGGGAGAAACAGAATTGTACTCACAATTGATTAGTAAATTTTTTTTTCTTTATAGTTGTTTGTGATTGCAGTTTTATCTTTCAGCATAAATCTATTGCAAACAAATTGGCATGCCCAGTGGGACCAGTTTTGCCCTTCATCTCTTCCTCCTACAAATCAAAAACTTCAAGTTGCAAGATTATCTATTGTGATGGTTGGGTACTTCAAGTCTCGTCTTCAAGTATCAGCAAGCCTACACCTCGACAAACCTTGAAGTAGGGGGCACTTGTAGACATTGAAATTTTAGCAGATCAAGAGAAATCCTAAATTCAAGACAACTCTTGAAATATTAGGAGTCTATCAGGGTTACTTGGTGGCTATTCCACCCAAACCCTAATTAATGCCAATAAATGAGGCTACATATGTCCTTCAAAGAGAATCTCAGCAGTTCCATAAACTCTCGGAATATGCACAAAGAGATCAAATTTATGATCTCTGAAATTCCATAAAACTCTTGGAATATTCATTAAGAGATCAAAAAAATATCAAATATGTCTCGCTCATATTTCTAGCAACATTAAAGATCCAAACGGAGTGCTGCTACATGTTTCTTGATCATCAAATACATCAAGGAGATGCATATCATTCTACATTCGAGAAATACGCTGCTAAGGCCCTCGAATTATGGATAACAAATCGGATGGAAGAATCAAGGGATAAATAGAATTGTAACGATATTTATCAATAAAATCCTTTTTTCTTTATAGTTGTTTGTGACTGCAATTTTATCTTTCTATATAAATCCATTGCAAACAAATTGGCACACCCAGTGGGACCAGTTCTGCCCTTAATCTCTTCCTCCTGCAAATCAAGAACTTCAAGTTGCAAGATTATCTATTGTGATGGTTGGGTACTTCAAGTCTCGTCTTCAAGTTTCAGCAAGCCTACACCTCAACAATCCTTGAAGTAGGGGGGCATGTGTTGACATTGAAATTTTGACAGATCAAGAGAAATCGAGACAATTCTTGAAATATTGGAGTCTATTAGGGTTACTTGGTGGCTACTCCACCCAAACCCTAATTCATGCCAATAAATAAGGCTACATATGTCCTTCAAAGAGAATCTCAGCAATTCCATAAACTTCCGGAATATGCACAAAGACATCAAATATACGATCTCCAAAATCCCATAAACTCTTGGGATATTCACAAAGGGATCAAAATATGGCCAGATACTTCTTGACAATGAAATAGTTCAAGAAGCTGGAGATCAAATACATCCCCAGAAGGTCTGCACATCTTACATTCGGGAAATATGCTGCTTCAGCCTTCGAATCACGGTGATAATCAGAGGGAGAAACAGAATTGTACTCACAATTGATTAGTAAAAATATTTTTCTCTTATTTTGTGATTGCAGTTTATTTTTCATATGTTGAAAATTAGTTGCAAACAACAATATTCATGGNATATTCACAAAGAGATCAAAATATGGCCGGATACTTCTTGACAATCAAATAGTTCAAGAAGCTGGAGATCAAATACATTCCCGGGAGGTCTGCACATCCTACATTCGAGAAATGTGCTGCTCCAGCCCTCGAATCATGGAGATAATCAGGAGAGAAGAATCAAGGGAGAAACAGAATTGTACTCACAATTGAATAGTTAATTTTTTTTCCTTATAGTTGTTTGTGATTGCAGTTTTATCTTTTTGCATAAATCTATTGCAAACAAATTGGCATGCCTAGTGGGACCAGTTTTGCCCTTCATCTCTTCCTCCTACAAATCAAAAACTTCAAGTTGCAAGATCNGTTGTGATATGAGTTCAGACTTAGGAAGATTAAGTGACTGCGTAATATTTATGACGGTGGAAGGGTATAAAGAGATGATAGTTCGAGGCGAAGCAGGTGGGTTATCTCCTGCGGAGTGTTCTAAAGTTTGTGTGATCCTTATGTTGTTGTTGGAAGATCCCCTCCACCAGTGAAGTATACATGTTGCAATTTGAATTTTGATCGCTTAAGAGAGTGGGCTTGACTGTTATGAGGGTGAATGCGAGATTTGCAGAAGATTTGAAGTACTAGATGGTCTGTGTTGCACGAGCTTATGAAGGATTGAGTTTAATCTCACTATGGTATTATGGCAGTAATAGAGTATATGCATTATGAGTTATTGTGTGTTTTGTTCTATGGCTTTGAGCCACGTGGGGGAGTCTGCTATTGATTAGTTGATTGCACGGTTATGTGCTATGTTGGTTCCAGTTTGAGGCGTACTGGTGAATCAGTTATGGCTCACAGAGGTTGAGGTCGAGGATGACCCGAACAAAGGAAATTTTTGATAAGGGTGGTGTTATGCTTTATGGGTGTATGAGAATCATGGGATGACTTGAGTTGTTATTGGTAAGGGATGTACGGAGCATAGAACAGGAAGTTGCTTGGTTGCATTAAGCTGAGGTTACGCTCTGCGGTGTTGGAGTGCTATTGGAGCACAGGTCGTCCGGTCCGTTGATCGGTCTAATTGCGATTTGAGTAGAGTGGATAACTCTCGAGAATGGTTCTAATGGGTTCAAGATTTTACATGTAATAATTGGAGATTTTTCAAGTTGTATATTTGGCTAGGAGCTAAGATTTGTATTGGAGGGTGTCAAGAATCGTGGTATTTCTATATCATTATGGGATTCTATATATCAGTATCAGGAAGGTAAAGGTAATGGCTTTGGATTCGCAGAAAGTCCCTTCAGGGTAGGTATTTTGAATGTGGTCCTTTGAGGAATATTTAAGAGAGTATTCAGCGGCTTATGAGCCTTAGACGGTGTGGTTTTATGCTTGGGTCTCGTATGGTGAGTCTGGGTTGAGGAATTGTGGTGTTATATCAAGAAAGAGTACCAAGTTGAAGGTAAATCAAAAGGAAACTCGGATAGATGGGATAGCTTGGTAGTAGGCCGGATTGGCATGGTAATGGATATGATCGGTTCTTGAGTGCTTATGAAGCGGTGGGTTTCTACAGGTGTTTCGTAGAAATACTCTTAGGTTTTGATTGCTTGTGTAGCTTGGTTGAGTTAGAAGGCGTTCGTTCTGATGGTTCGATTTTGTGCAAAAGGGGATTCGTAGATTTCTTGATAATTTCTACCATGGTTAGAGATATATAATTTCTGCTGGCATGAGGAGCATGGGATGTATAGTGATTTTCTCCTAGATGGGATCAAATGGAAAGTTCTTGACTAGTTGAGTATATATTTGATTGTGGCTCGAAAGGGATTATCAAGTTCTCATATTTATCATAGGATGGCATGGTATATGTGGTATGTTGTGTAGGGTTGAGATTGGCATGGGTAAGGTCACAGTTCAGTTCTGAAAGGAAGGTCATAAATTCTTAGACAGCACGGCAGTTTCAGATGACTAGGTAAATGATATTACTAAATGGTGTGTCTTGATAAGGGTATAAACTTCAGAAAAAGGGCAATGTATTTTAATTAAGGATACTTTATTAGTATTATGGCACTCTCTTATTGGATCGATTGTCGATATTCAAGTTGGCTTGGTAGTACAGAAGAATTATAGGAGTATCCCTCGTGGAATGATCGAGTAGCGGATGTGTGTTAGATGTTCGGGCAGTGTAGCTAGGATCAGATATGGTGATTCGTGTGCTTTATGGATTGGGAGACTGAGAGTTTCCGTGATTAGATGGCTTTCTGGCTGTGGACTGTGAGAAAATAACTAAGGTTGGTCAGAGGGTAGTATGTGCTATGATTCAGTCATTGTGAACCTTCAAGAGTTAATTATCTATTGTGGGTGACCAGAGTTGATTTGGGGTTCATTGGTAGGTCCAACATGGATGTGTGTTCTGCACATGGTCAGATTTGTTTACTCCGAACTGCTATTGTTGAGAGATGTGCCATTCAATTGTTGTTGAGCTTATTCGTGATCTATGAGTTACTCTCCTGTGTTACGAGGAGTTGAGATTTGGTGGTTATATGCACAAACGGTGCGGTTTCAGTTGGGCTTTATAGCGGGATTTGAATGAGATGGGTATTTGGGTGTTGCATGATTTGTTGCACATTGGATATGTTCCTTCGGACTGGTGTGGCATTGCGTCATTTGCTTCTTCATAGTTATGGTGATTCACTTTTGGGTGCTAGGCATCAAGTTGGCTTGGTTGATGATTTTGGGCATGGTGACTTGAGGTGTTTCATGCGGACCAGTGTTTGGATAGGGTAACGCATTTCAGCGAAGTTATGTGGAGGCATGATCCTTCGGGCTAGATTCGTGTGTTCTGCTTCTACGAGGTGTGACAGGCTCGCAGCATTTGGTGAGGTGGTACTGGTGTGCTTATGGTACAACTCTCTCATTTGAGTCATTTTAATGATTTGAGTACGTTCAGATTGTTGCTTATTAGTGCGCGGATTGCACGAGTTGTGGCTTTAGATTGTATTGGTGTGTCATATCACCAGAGTAGTTGTGTTGGAATTAGATGAGATTGTTGGGATCTAGAATGAATACAAACGGATTCGGTTTCAGCGTGTTGGAGGGATAATATTGATGTTCGGCTTAGAAATTTGCTATGGTCCTTGCTAAAGGAGAAGTGGCTTCACGAATGATTGATCTGAGGAGTGGTTATGACTTCCTATGTGTTTCATTTATCATTGGCAGTATACAGAAGTGTTGTAATGAGGTTTTATTTGATAAAAGGCTTATTATCGAAAATCGGATGTTTTGAGCAACTGCTGTGATTAGAAGTTATCGCTACAAGTGTTTGAGTTATATGGTATGTCATGTAATTGCACTTGAGGTTGCAGGTATGGGTTATTACAGCTTGTTCGGGCTTATTCAGAGTATAAATGTGAGACTTTAATCTTGTAGATGATTTCAGAAGTGGAAATGTGGTTCTAAGGTTTATGGGCTAGGTTGGATAGCAAAATTTCAGTTACATTGTGTTATCGGACCTATATGAGATAGGGTGACGTGGGATCACCCCGGGTATGTTCATGGTAGGCTTACACAGCGATTTGATGGTCTTCAGAACAACTCTAGGCACATTCGAGGACGAACGTATGTTTAAGTGGGGGAGGATGTAACGATCCGACCGGTCGTTTTGAGCTTTTTCATTTTGCTCGCCAGTTCACGGGCATGACTAGCCCCGTGTGATGTATTACGACTATGTAAATCATCGGTTTTAGTTTTCAGGATAATCGGAATAGATTTGGAAGAAAAATTCTCAATTTGAAGCTTTAAGTTTTAAAGGTTTGACCAAGTTTTAACTTTTTAGTATTCGATCTCGGATTGGAATTTTTATGATTTGGTTAGCTCCGATAGGTGATTTGGGACATAAGAGCGTGATCGGAATGTGTTTTGGAGGTCCGGAGTAGAATTAGGCTAGAATTGGCGAAATTGGACTTTTGGCGTTTACCGGTTGATACGTGAGACTTTGATATAGAGGTCGGAATGGAATTCCGGAAATTAGAGTAGGTCCGTTGTGTCATTTGTGACGTGTGTGCAAAATTTCAGGTCATTCGGACGAGGTTTGATAGACTTTTTGATCGAATTCGGAATTCGGAAGTTTTGGAATTCTTAGGCTTGAATCCGAGGGTGATTCGATGTTTTGATGTTGTTTCGAGCATTCCGAAGGCTGGAACAAGTTTAAATGATGTTATAGGGTGTTTTAGCATGTTTGGTCGGGGTCCCATGAGGCTCGGATAAGTTTTGGAAAAGTTTTTGGAAGATTTTGCGGTTTTGAGCATAAGCATGTAATGATCCAAAGGTCCATTTTTAGTTCAAGAGATCGAAATTTGATTTCGAGACTTCCAAAATTTTGATAATGAATTATAGGAGTGATCTGGGGAGTTTGGTCTAATTTCATCAAGTCGCGATTGGGTTTTCGACGCGAAATATGAGTTAATTGTTTAACGAGCGAAATGGGTATCGCACTGAGTAAATGAGCTCTGGATTGAGTTTCGCTTGAAGGGCTATGTTCGTATTATTATTTGTGACTCATAGGAACAAGAATCATCGAATTCCGAGTTAGTATGGTGGAGTTAGAGCCTTTTTAGGGAAAATAAATATTGTTGGTGCAGCAGGATCTGGTGCGCACCTTTAGCGACCAGATTTGGCACTTTTAGCGACGGGAATGGGGCTTTTAGCGACCAGAAAGAATCGTGTTTTATTGAGCTGTCTTGGTTTTTTTTTAGCTCATTCCCACATTTTTGGACGAAAAGAATGCAGCTTGGGGAGATTTTTGAGCGAGTAGTCATGGGAAATCTTGAGGTAAGTCACTTGTAATCATTTCTACACCGTAATATCGAATTATCATCGAATAATCAGACTAGATTACATGTTTTTGAGGTATAAATTGGAGATTTGGACCTTGGGATTTGAAAAATGAGATTTGAAGAATTGGAGGCCGAATTGTTATCGAAATTTAGTAATTTTGGTATGGTTGGACTCATGGTTGAATGGGTTATCGGATTTTGTGATTTTTATCGGATTCCGAGATGTGGGCCCGAGGGCCGGGTTTGGCCAATTTTGGGATTTTTGATGTAATTTGATAATTTTCGCTTGGGCTTTGTTCCTTTAGCGTATGTTGATGATAATATACTGATTTTTGTTAGATTTGGAGCACTTGGAGGCCGATTCGAGGGGCAAAGGCATTGCAAGCTAGATTTAGGGCCGGATTGAGGTGAGTAATGATTTTAAATGCTGTTCTGAGGGTATGAAACCCCGGGTTGCACAGCGTCGTGCTATATTGAGGTGAAACACATGCTAGATGACGAGCGTGGGGTCGTGCACCATTGGGGATTGTAACTTAGTCCATCCCGAATGACTATTATTCTGTGTAATTGGCAGCTAATTGTTTGATATTATTATACTTTGGGCTAAATGCCATATTTTGGCTTCGTGCCAACTGTTTGAACCCTTAGGGGATTGTTAATGATATTTTCCTCACTATTTGATTTCATACTTGTGCTCAGTCATGCTATATTTCCACTATTTTAAAAGCTCAGCTATGTTATTCTGTTTTAAACACATTAATTGATATTTTCAAAGATATTTGAGCTGAGCTTCATATTTTACTGATGCCCGAGGGGCTTATGAGATTCTGACTGAGTAAGGCCGAGGTCCTGTATTATGATGATACTTTTGGGTCGGGCTGCACGCCGCAGCAGTGATATACTGATTATGATAATGAGGCCGAGGGCCTGAGATTATGCGCCACGAGGTGGCTTGATATTGATATGAGGCCGAGAGCCTGTTTATGATGCCACAAGATGGCTTGATATTGCGCTTGGGCCGTAAGGGGCCCCTCTAGGAGTCTGCACACCCCCAGTGAGCGTGGGTACCCATTGTTATGTGAGATATAGCCCGAGGGGCTGTTATGGTTCTGAGATATAGTCCGAGGGGCTGGTGTTGTTCTGAGATATTGCCCGAGGGGCGAACCTTTATGTGCTTATCTTTCTTATTTACCTGTCATGTACCTGTTTAATTGTGTAATTGTGCACGAGGGGCGGATCTTCTATGCTTATCTGTTCTAATTGTTTGCATTCAATTGCTTAACTATTGAAAAGCCATTTTTAAAGAAGCTTAAACTGAGCTAAGGTGCCTAAGAGATTTCACAACTTCGTTGCTTTCTTACTGGTTTTGTACTGCTTCTATACAGCATGTTGATGTACTCTTCGTGATTTCCTATCACTCAGTCTTCATTTATTTTTATTACTCCCTAAGTTGGAAGTACTCACTTTACTCCCTGCACCTTGTGTGCAGATTCAGGTATTTCTGAACTCGGTAGCGGGTATTGGTTCCTTAGAGGCAGAGTCATCGGAGTTCAGTAAGGTAGCTGCCCGACGTTCGCATTACTGCTTTTCTCCCTTTCGATTTCATTAGACTGTATTTAATACATTTTTGACTCTAGTTGTATTCGAACCTTAGTAGGTGCTCATGACTAGTGACACCCCGGTATCGGGCTGTGTTGGTTTTATTTCTGCAACTTATACTGTTATTTTGGGATTTTATTCCTATTAAAGACTTGAGTTTTATTATTTTAACTGCTTAAAGGGAATTGGAAGTGTGTCGGCTGGCCTTGTCTTCACGAGAGGCGCCATCACGACCGGCTTTGGGTTTAGGGTCGTGACACAAAAAATTGAAATTCACGGTTTAACCGGTTTTTTCTGTTCGGCCGGTATTATGCCCGCCCCCTTTTTTTGGTCGAAAAGATAGTTATATTATAGATATTCAAACTATTACAGGGGAGCTATTATGAAGATACATCAGCGGCATCAGATTTACAAAAGTAGAGTTTGGCACTAAGGTCCCCGTATGGGAACCATTACTATTAACAAAGGTAGAACTAGATAAAACACTACTATGAGTACTAGGTACAGTACTAGTTAAAATACTACTATTACACAAAGCAGGCTTAGTTTTAATCAACCTTCTTCTTAGCATTCCATTTTGATCTTGTTTATAAGAAGGTGTGACAAAAGGTGGTGGACTTCCTAAAAGTGAAAAGCTCTCCTATGCATGCATGACTCCATATTTAGCTAGACTATCTGCAACACAGTTTTGCTCCCTCTAGATGCTTTGGAGAGGAGGACTATCCAGCTGTAGGAGTAATAACCTGCAATCATTAATTAGATTAGTGTAGTGCATTGTAGTGGAGTTGAACATACCGAGTATTGCGTGTGCATCTGTCTCAATGATGAGTGGTTTGAGATGTTTTTGGAAAGCAATTTTCATCCCCATGAACAAGGCTAGAAGTTCTATCTGAACACTTGTCCCGTGTAATGATGTTCCTGCAAATCCTATAATCCAGTTGCCGTGGTGATTTCGAAAAATACCACCAATACCATGTTTGTTCTGATTAAGGGAGCAAGATCCATCAATGTTAAGATTATAAGTTTGAAGGTTTGGGGGATGCCATTTTATATATAAAGGTATTAGAGAATGATGTTTTGATATGGTATTTGTTAGATAATAAAATTCCGCAACCTTTTTTAATATAAAAGGTATATTTAAGGTGAGTTGTTGATGGTCTAGAGTGTTCTTATTTCGTATAATCCAGAGCTGCCATAACACAAACGGTATGAGAGTGGTATTTGGAATTTTATGAGGGGTGAATAAACACTGTTTATATATAAATTGGTATAACCAATTTATATTATCATTATGGGATAGAGATGAATTGGCATGTGTATATGAGACTTTGAGTATAGTCCAAAGTTGAATGGCAGTAGGACATTCTAGGAAAAGATGTTTTAATGTTTCAGGGGCCATATGACGTTGTGGACATATAGATGAATTAAGGATACCTAATTTTGTGAGATAAACAGCTGTTGGGAGTCTATCATGACAAATTAACCATAAGAAGAAGGATATTTTTGGTGGAATATGAAGTTTCCAAATCCACCTATAGGAGGATAGTGGAATTGTTGTTGTAGGATATATGTTATTTATGATAGCATTGTACATTGATTTTACAGAAAATATACTATTTGGTGTAAGAGCCCAATATATTTGAACATATGTTGAGGGCACAATAGGCATATAAATATCTGTTATTGCGGATTGTAAATGAGTTGGCAGTGTGAATGGTAATATATCTAGATGCCATTTATGATTATAATAGTAATGTGAAACAGGTTTTGTTTTCTCTTATTGTGGAAATGGTCCATATATGCAGTTACGAATTAAGTAATTCTGGCTGAGCCAAGGATCATTCCAAAATTTTACATGTCGGCCAGTAGTAAGATTCCATTTATACCCTAAACAACAGTAGGACCATCCTCTCATACTATTACGCCAAGTTGAGGAGACCTGTTTTTTGATCAATTGTGGTGGTCGTAAATAACTATGTAATAACACTTGTGCCCATAGTTGATTTGAGTACTGAAATAACCTCTATGCAAGACTTGCATGCAAGGCTTGATTTTTTATATTTAGGTTTTGTATTTCTAACCCTCCTTGATCTAAAGGTTGTGTGATGGTAGACCACTTAATTAAATGTAGTTTTTTCTTCTGTTGAGTTGTTCCCCAGAGAAAATTTTGTTGATAGCGATTGAGGTAGGAATGTATATAGTTAGGTATTTTAATGTATTGCATAAGGTGATTAGGAATGTGGTTAAAGTTGAACGAATTAAAGTTGTCCTTCCTGCTTTTGATAAGAAATTTTTTTTTCTACCCAGCCAATTTATTTTTGAAATTTTCGATTAAGAATTGGTAATCCCTTTTGGCAGGCTTCGTAATAAATATTGGAAATCCTAAGTATTTCCCAAAACTGTTTCCTTCATTCATGTGGAAGATTTGTAGTATAATTGTTCTTATATTGGGTGAACAATTTTTGGAGAAATTTTTTTTTTATTTAGCAAAATTTATAGTTTGTCTAGAGTGGTATGTAAATTGAGTAATAGTATTAACAATAGATTGACAAGATTTAGCTGTAATTTTTTATGTGAGAATAATATCATCAACAAAAAATAAATGGGATAACTGAGCTCCCTTTTCCCCATTGAAAGTGGTATCCAAGCATGATAATCAACTGATGTATTTATTTTTCTCGAAAGCATTTCCAAGCATAGAATAAATAGGTAAGGTGATAATGGGTCTCCCTGTCTGATGCCTCTTGTGGGTGTAAAATAGTCTGTAGGTTTGCCATTAATCAAAATTGAAGTAGTAGCAGTTGTTATGCATGACATAATTAATTTAGTAAAAGTGGGGGGGAAATTTAGGGTGGTTAAGGTATTATGTATAAACGACCATTCTAATTTGTCGAAAGCCTTTACAAGATCCAACTTTAGAAGCATGTTTAAATTGTTACCCTTCATTATTTGAAATTTGGTAATGATTTCCTGTACAATAATACCATTATCTGCCGCTCTTTTATTTTTCTGGAAGCTAGATTGAGTTGGATGAATAATATGCTCCAAAATAGGTTTAGTCTATTTACAATTATTTTTGCAATAATCTTATAGATAGTATTGCAAAGACTAATAGATCGAAATTGTGATATTGTGGATGCATTATTATTTTTAGTAATTAAGCAAAGGAAGGTTGTATTAGTAGACGGATCAATCTGATGATCATAGAAAACTTTATGACAAAAATATTTAACGGAGTTACCTATTATATCCCAATATTTTTGATAAAATAAAGGGTGAAGACCATCCGGTCCAGTGCTTTTAGAGGTTTAAAGGATTGAATTGTATTTATAATTTCACAGTCTTGCAGTGGTTTTGTTAAACAAGACTGATCATGTAGTGTTAATACATTAAAAGGCTGCAAAACTTTTTTTGTCGTAGAAGTAGTTTTTTGAGTTGTGAAAAGAAGTTGATAGTACTTTGTAATATTATCCTTAATGTGATGAGGGTCAGTTATCCAATTTCCCCCTTGATCTTGAATCGCAGTTATACGATTATGTCTCCTATGATTTAGAGTACTAAGGTGAAAAACTTTTGTATTTGCATCACCCTCAGTTAACCAATCAATACGTGACTTTAATTTCCAAAAATCCTCCTCAAGCTTAAGAATTTTATTAAATTTCAGTGTTAATGTATATTCCAGGTTATGTAAAAAAGTGCTAGTTGGATAATTAAGAGAAGATTGAATACCACCTAAACGAGCCAGTAATTTCTTTTTACGTTTAAAGATATTATCAAAAGTTGATTTATTCCATTCTTGTACTATATTAGTGAATTGATTAATAGCAGGTAGTAATTGTAAATTATCTAGCCATGCTTGTTCAACTACTGATGGGAATGAAGGGTGTGTAGTCCATATAGTTTCAAATCTAAAAATTTTTTTAGGGGGTAGTGGGCAGTGTTGTAGTTCTAGTTTAATGGGACAATGATCTGAATGAGTACGGGGAAGGTGTGTAACAAGTGCATCAGGGTATTGATTTAGCCAGTCATAATTAGCCATAGTACGGTCAATACGTTCAAGTAAATAAAAACTATTATGCCTACCATTCGTCCAAGTATAACGACTTCCTTTATAACCCAAATCAGTTAGATGACAATAGTTTATACAATCTAATAATTTATTTGATCGTGAATTATTAATAGGTAAACCATCAAATTTATCATCTGCATGTAATATCTTAATAAAATCACCACCTAAGAACCATGGGCCCTTATAATTATCATATACGCACATTAGATTTTGCCATAAGGATTGTCTATTTGCTAAATCAGTACTAGCATATACGGCAGTAAATAAACACTTAAAAGGAAAAGGGAGCAACTGAATATGGCAATGAATTTCCTATGTAGCGGTGGCCACTGGTTCCACATTAAGCACATCGGAAAGCCATAATTTAACAATGCATCCAGACTGACCTAGAGCAGCAACCTCGATCATACCAGTGAAATAAAGTCTTCCTTCAATATTTGATGGCTTTGACAGCGTGCTTCTAACAGTACAACCAAAGATGGGCGATTTTAATCAAGTAATGAACAAAAATTTCTTCTGAAATCATCTGATTGAGCACCCCTGCAGTTCCAAATAATGAAATTCATATGACTAATGAGTGGTTCAAGTAGTTGGCTGCTCCTGGGGTTTCGCTGATTTCTGGTCTCTCCTGGACAAAGACGAAACGTGGGAAGTAGAAGCATTGCATACTTCCCCATATCTGGGTTTTTAGTTGGCCTTAGTCAAAATGATGTTGTTAGTAGATTCGGAGGGCACCTTATGAAGATTTTTTTCGTACTCCTTCTTCTGGACAAAGACCTTGATTCCATCAAGACATGCATGAATTGGACGAGTTTCTCTGTTGTAGACGACTGCTGCTTCTAGTTCTGCCTGAATGATCATGTCTTGTTCGAGTGGATTGGGATTGTGGGGTGGTGATTGAGATGGTGATGGAGTTGGGGTTGGAGGTGTTACTGGTTCCAGTAGTGGTATGTTTGGTTGTAGATCCATGTAAGGTTGAATCCAAGGGGTGGCAGGAGTGGGTGTGGGGTAGAAAGGCATTTGAAGAAGATGTGGGTGAAGATGAAGTGGATCCCAATATGGTGTTGGGAGAGGGAGAGGGTGGTATGGTGCAAGATAAGGTTCTTGCATCATTGACCAGTGGTATCTTCCAAAGATGTCTGTCCCTAGTTGCATGCCCTCCGCTACTATTTGTGCAAGGTCCCTCGAATGGTTGATGAGAATTGTCACCTCTTGATGGTTGATCTCTATTGTGAAGGTTAGAGCGTGATTCTGTAGGCCTGTCTCGAGCCAATATGTTAGATGTGTTGGTGCATGAGGTGTTTGAGCAGTGTAGATAATTATATTGGGCTCCATTATCAGATGTGGAGGAGGAAGGGAAAATGGAGTGTGATTGTGATGGAGACGATGAGTGTTCTGCCTGGTTGGGTTTTGGTGTCTGCGTAAGTGGTTGAGATTTGGTGAGAACATCTTATAAATTGATAGAATGTGGGAGTGGTTTGAGTGTAGTAATTTCGTCCGGATTTGAATGGAGATCTATAGAAGAAACTATATCAATGGTAGATATGGGCGGTTGGAGTGACCGATTTGGAGTTTGTGTGTTTGAGAAGGTTGTAGAGGTGGAGATATCATCATGACCTAGTTGCATGGAAGCTACAATAGGGTTATTCAAGGGTGATGGTATTTCGGTATTCAAAATAGGTGTTGGATAATTAGCTAGATTGTGTAGTAGGTTTCCTTGGGGTGCTGAGTAAGATGTGTTTGGACATTGGAGTATGTCTTGCATGTGGGGTGGGGTAACGTGTCTTTCTGCATGGTTTGGGATAGGTATTGGGTGTTGAGAATTTTCTAATTGGGCCGAGTGAATTGGTACTTGAGTGTAAATTATGGGGTTTAATTGGCTCTTGTCAGCAAGATTATTAGATAAATTAACATTATCAAAGTCATTAGGAAAAAGTGTAGCAAATTTATTATTTGTTAAAAAAGGAGTTATGGATGTTTTAGGAGTAGTCTTTAGACTAGTAGGAGGATTAATATTAGTAATAGTTAAATTAGTGAAAGGAAGATTGTCAGGAGTAGTTGACACATGCTTACCTGAATGGCTTGTAGAATTAGCAGCCGAAGTTTGCACTGGTTGGAATTGATTTGCCTTGTAAGAGTTCATTTTCATGAATGCTTTCTTGGGAAATTGCACTGTCTTCCATTCTTCAGTAGATGGATTTTGGTTATTAGAATTGTTAGGGTTAGTATTTGTTGATTGGTTCATGCTAGAGGTATCAGTAGGATGGTCATCTTGAACTTGATAAGTACAAACTCTTTGATTGTGCCCCATCCGACCACACTTAATACATAGCAAATTTAATCCTTCATACATGATATTTTGCCTATGATTTTCAATGTAAATGTGTGTCCGTAATGGTTGATCCAATGGTATTTCAACACATAACCTGGCATATCTTCCTCTTGTTGTTGAAGAGGTGCAGGTATCAACAGTTAATAATTTCCCAATTTTATTACCTAGTTTCTGAAGAATCTGAAAATCATAAAATTCAGTAGGTAATTCAGGTAATCGCAACCATATAGCAGAGTAAGTGATTTTCGTTTCAGAAGCCATAAACTTTGGTTCCATTGACGAACGGATAGAAAAAGATTTAAAATGAACCAAGGTCCATCTTGTAAAACATGAGTCTTATTTTCCTCTTTTTGAAATTTAATGAGGAAAAAAATCTGATCCTAAATCAATGAGAGGTAGATTTTCAGTAGGTTTCCATAAGGCATATATTTTTTGCCTAAGTATTTGATGTCCAATCTTGCGACCATATACCTTAACGATTACTGCATGTTGCTATGGTTTGTAAATCCTGTTGTTTTCTTCAAGAAAAAGTGGGATGAAAATGGAGGGGTCAGCTAGTGCCTCTGTTTCATCATTAATCACCAACTAAGGTTTAGTGGTTCATTTAGGGATGTTGTTGAAGAGGTAACATTATGAGAGGATAGGGTATTTAGGTATGATTTCGTAACAGATCGTGGAGGAGTTGATGCAGTTTCTGGCCGATGTGCACAAATAGCCACTAACAACACCTGTCTTTATTTTAAAGCCAGTGTTTTAAATGTCTTTAGTCTTTAGCCACTGGTTTAATAAACTTATACCTGACTGGACGAAAATACCTTTCTGCTATAACTTATACCTACGCTTTTATTAACGATCAGCAGCAGCAGCAGCGCTAACTACTTCACTGTGATCGTCGAAATTGCAGAAGATTCTCTTCCGATTTCAAACTATAGAATTCAACCTTCTCGTCCAAAAATCGACATAGATTTACAGTAAGTTATACATTTATGTGTTTCTATTGATTTTTATTTTGACATAGTTATACTTTTTCCGATTTCTATTGATTTTTATACAGTAAGTAGAAATTTGATTTTTTTTTTTGAATTTCTAGATTGATAAAGTTAAGGACATCGCGTCCTGTGATAATTCTATAAAATTGAGCACATAATATTAAGCACATAGTGTCCTGATTTTGCAAATTGAATTGAAAAAGTTAAGGACACAATGTCCTTAACTTTGTTGCTGTTCTTCTGTATATTAAGGACATACTGTCATAATTTTGCAAATTATTTTGATAAAGTTAAGGATACTAGATCCTGAAATTTGAGTTTCAAGTTGAAAAGTTCAGGACACTTGGTCCTGAACTTTGACTTACATGTTCAATATTTAAGGACAGTTGGTCCTTAACTTACAATTATTAGTTAAAAAGTTAAGGACAGGTAGTCTTTAACTTCAAGTTTCAAGTTCAAAAATTAAGGACACTTGGTCCTTAACTTTGGGTTTCAAGTTCAAAAGTTAAGGACAGGAGTCATTAAGTTTCACTTGCAAGTTCAAAAGTTAAGGACAGGCAGTCCTTAAGTTTGAATTACAGGTTCAAAAGTTAAGGACAGGTAGTCCTTAACTTTGAATTCCAAGTTCAAATTTTAAGGACAGGAGTCCTTAAGTTTGACTTGCAGGTTCAAAAGTTAAGGACAGGCAGTCCTTAAGTTTAAATTACAGGTTCAAAAGTTAAGGACAGGCAGTCCTTAACTTTGAATTTCAAGTTGAAATGTTAAGGACACTTGGTCCTTAACTTGGTCTTGAACTTACAGTACCTATTCTTAATTATACAAGGATTGCCTTATAAAATATGTACTGAGTTTCCCATTCTCTTGACTTGCAGGATGGAAACAATATGCATTATAGTTGCTTTAAATGGTAGATGGACTGAAGACTATAAATATCTTGATCATCAAACAAAGCTTGTTCTAGTACCTGAGGCAATTCGGTTTCAAGATTTCATTAAACAGATCTTTGAAGTTATTGAATTGGATAGAGAAAAGTTTGAAGCAGTGATATGGTTTGATATCAACCTTGGAACAAGCAAGGGAATGCTTGTATCCAAAGATTTAGATCTTCACACATGTATGGAGTTACTAAAAACTCATTTACTCTTCAAGGGCTGTCGTTTCATTGTTGATATTTCGGAAAGAGTTTTTGGATCAACAAGCAACGAACATGTCAACACAGAAACTCAACATGACAATGAAAACAAATGCCAATAGATAATGGAAATAGATATGGTTGAAGCTCAACCAATAACTGAAGAGGTGCTTCAAACATTTGATTCTATTCAAGTAGAAGGACAAAGCATTATAGAGATTGACAACGAACAAGCTTTGGGTATTCAAGTCTTAGAGGGTGCACCGATAATCGAAGAAGTTGCTGAAATAACCTCTACTCAACTAACTAGACGAAGATCAAATTTGAAACAAAAAGAATCCCCAACTACGATATTAAGAGAAAATGCTTCGTTGGATGAAATAAAAGTGGGATCAATATTTGACAAAAAGAAGAGTATAATTAACCGTTTTTCGAATATAGCAATTAAAGGACATTTTGAATTCAAGGTTGTTAGATCAAGCTCAACAAGATATTCGTTGAAATGCAATGATGATAGGTGTGGGTGGTGTGTGCGTTCTTTCAGAATTAAAGATTTAACACTGTTCAAGATAGTAAAAATTGAGAAAAAGCATGACTGCTATGTTAACACTATGAAAGCTGATCAAAGGCAAGCAACTTCAAAGTTGATTAGTGGTTACATTATCGACAATCTTCGAGACCCAAGGTTTGAAGTTACACCAGCTTTTGTCATGGCAGAGATGCAAAAATTGCATGGACTAGACATTGGGTATCACAAGGCGTTGCGTGCTATTCAACTTGCTTCCGCTTTAATAAGAGTAACTCCCGAAGAGAATTATGAATTATTGTCTTCATACTTGTATATGATGAGAAGTAAAAACCCGGGAACACATACTAACATAAAGATAGACGACAACAATAGGTAAACAATCAAAAAAAAGTTTATTAGTACGTTATATAAAATTTAGGACATGCTGTCTTTAACCAGTTAACTTTTGAGTTGTAACCAGAAGTTCAGGACTGGTTGTCCTTAACTTTTGAACTGGTAATTCAAAGTTAAGGACTGTCTGTCCTTAACTTTTGAACTTTGAACTCAAAGTTAAGGACTGCATGTCCTTAACTTTATAACTTGTAACTCTAAGTTAAGGACTGACTGTCCTTAACTTTTAACCTTGTAATCTGAAGTTCAGGACTACCTATCCTTAACTTCTGTTAACCTTGATTTATATTGTATTTTCAGGTTTCTTTATTTGTTTTATGCATATGGATCATCAATATCTGGTTGGAATCTGTCACGACCCAAACCCCGCACTGGTCGTGGTGGCGCCTCTCGTGAAGACGAGGCCAGCTAACTAACCCAACTCGTCTATTCAAAAATAATTCAAACATGAATGAACAGCTAAAAATATGACTTAATAATATTAATTAGCGGAAATACAACCCAACACAGCCCTAATCGGGGTGTCACAAGTCACGAGCATCTATTAGAAGGTAAGTACAACCTCAAGGTCTAAAATACACTAATTAAGAATAATGAACGAAGGGAGAAGAACGATGTTGCGAACGCTAGCAGTCACCTCGTTAAACTCCTATATCTCTGACTCTGATCAACCAAACCCGCTACCGGGTGAATAAATACCTGCAACTGCACACGGGGTGCAGGGAGTAAAGTGAGTACTCCAACTCAGTGAGTAATAAAGGTAAATAACAACTGAGCGGTAAGAAATCACGTAAAGCAAACCATCATGCTATATAGGAGCAGTGTAAACCCTTTGAGAAAAAAACAATGAAGCTGTTAAACCTTTAGAAATATCTTAGCTCAGTTCAAAACCTCTTTTGAAAATGACTCTTTTTCAACAGTTATGCAGATGAATGCAAAACAAGTAGTGCAGATAATCACAGAAGTCCGCCCCTCGGGCACCACACTCAATTAACATATAATATCAGGCAATCCGGTAGATATCTCATAAAGTAGCACAACAACAGGTAAGGCAAGCAAATAGAATAAAGTAAATACACAGAACAGTACTAGTACCGCTGCGGCGTGCAGCCCGCTCCACATACCCGCTGTGGCGTGCAGCCCGATCCGTTTATCATCGACGGCGCTCACTGGGGGTGTGCAGACTCCGGGAGGGGCCCCTTACGGCCCAAGCGCAATATCAAGCCATCTCGTGGCATCAAATCTAGGCCTTCGGCCTCATATCAGTATCAGTATAACACTGCTGCGGCATGCAGCCCGATCCATAAGTATCCTCACAATACAAGCCCTCGGCCTTACTCGGTCAACAAAAATCACATAAGCCACTCGGGCAACAATAAAGCATGATGCTCAGCCCAAAATATTTTTATTTTATTTTATGGAAATATCATTTAGAGTGTTTAAGGCATAATAACTTGGCTGAGTTTTAAAACAGTGGAAAATACATGACTGAGTTCAAATATATAATTAAATCAGTGAGGAATTATCAACAACAATCCCCAAAGGGTTCAAATAGTTGGCACGAAGCCCAAATATGGCGATCAGCCCAAATTATGATGATAACAAGTAGTTTCAGTCAAATACGCAGTAAATTCATCAATCGGGACGGACCAAATCACAATCCCCAACGGTGCTCTACCCCACACTCGCTATCCGGCGTGCAAGTCACCTCAATACAGCACTATGATGTGCAAATCCGGGGTTTCAAACCCTCAGAATATCATTTACATTCATTACTCACCTCGAACCGGCAAAATCCCTAGCTCGCGACGCCTTTGCTCCTCAAATCAGCCCTATGCAAACGCGGCCTTACTCATGCGAACGCGAAGCTATAATTTCCCAGAGCTACGCGAACGCGACCCACATACGCGAACGCGAAGGGCAACTGCCCTGGGACCTAATTCCTTATACGCGAACGCGGACCGCCCCCCGCGAACGCGAAGCACAGACCCCCTTACCCTTCGCGAACGCGAGACACCTTATGCGAACGCGAAGGCTTAAATCCCTGCCTTCCAAATCCTTCTTCGCGAACGCGAGGTCCCACTCGCGAACGCGAAGAGATAAATCTCTGCAACACCTGAAATGAGAAATCTGCAACTCCTCAAAGCCAAAAATGATCCGATTGACCATCCGAAACTCACCCGAGGCCCCCGGGACCTCAACCAAATGCACCAACGCATCCTAAAACATCATTCAAACTTGCTTCAATCATCAAAACACCTCAAACAACACCAAAACCATCAAATTACATTGGATTCAAGCTTAAGTTCTTCTAAAACTTCCGAAACACGCATTTGATCAAAAATCCAACCAAAACACCTCCGAATGATCTGAAATTTTGCGCACCCATCCCAAATCACATAACGAACCTACAACAACTCTCGGAATTCCATTTGACCCTCGGATCAAAATCTCACCTATCAACCGGAATTCGCCAAAATACCAACTTCGCCAATTCAAGCCTAGTTCTACACCGGACCTCCAAAACCAATTCCGATCACGCTCCTAAGTCACAAATCACCTAACGAAGCTAACCAAATCATAAAAACTCCGATCCGAGGTCATATACAAATAAGTCAACTCTTGGTCAAACCTTTCAAATTCAAAGCTTTCAACTGAGACTGTTCTTTCAAATTCATACTGATTTCCGTGAGAGCCAAAACCAACAATCTACATTAGACATAACACATTACACGGGGCAAGTCATGCCCGAGAACTGGCGATCAAAGTGCAAAAGCGCAAAACGACCGGTCGGGTCGTTACATCCTCCCCCAGTTAAACACACGTTCGTCCTCGAACGTACCCAGAGTTGTTCTAAAAGCCAACCACTCGCTGAATAACCTTACCATGCATTTACCCGGGGGTGATCCCACGTCACCCTATCTCATATAGGTCCGATAACACATTTTAACTAAAATCACAATCCAGCCTAGCCCATAAATCATAGAACCACCTTGCACTTTCCGAAATCATACACAAGATCAGAACCTCACATCTATATTCAGAATAAGCCCGAACCAGCTGTAATAACCCATACCTGTAACCTCAGGTGCAATTATATGATATACCACATAACTCAAACACTCGAAACGATAACTTCTATTCACAGCAGCTGCACACAACACCCGAATACCGGTAGAAAACCTCTTATCAACTAAGGTCTTATTCCAACTCTTCTATATACTGCTAATGATAAATAAAACATGCAATAAACCGTAACCATCTCTCAGGTCAACCATTCATGAAGTCACTTCCCTTTTTGGCTAATACCACAGCAGATTTCTGAGCCGAACCTCGATATTATCCTTCCAATAAACTGAAATCAAATCCGTTCGTATTCATTAATGACCCCAACAATCACCTCGAATCCAACACACCTCTCTGGTGACATAACACATCAATACAGGCCTAAGCCACAACTTACATAATTCGCGCACCAATAAAAAACGGTCTAAATATCCTCAAATCATGGAAATGACCCCAAACGAAAGAGCTGTACCTCAAGCTCATCAGTACCATCAAAACACAAAGCTGAGACCCCGTCTCCCATCGCGGAAATGGAACACATAAATCTACCCCGAAATGTTATATCTCCACGTAGCATCGCTATAATGCGCGATCATAGCCAAACACTGCTACACATGGAACACCTCAAGTCACTATGCTCAAAATCGACAGCCACGCACAATTTGATGTCTGGAACCAAAGCAAGTCATTACACCCACGGCGAAAACAAATAGCATATACCATGCAACCCGATAGGTCATAACCGATACTCCATTCATCGAGCCACACCCAATTACTCTTCCCGCTCGACTTCCACTATGAATTCCCAATAGAACTGCACCACATGTGCCCATATCCAACAAAGCATAACATCTCACAACCCAGAAAAGCAACTCTTAGGTCTCCCCAGATCACTAACAAGCTCCGTAACGATTGAATCGACCTATTCCTCAACAATACAATTCGGGGCCAACCAAGCCGACTCAAGCTAGAACACGCATCCATAATGATCTGCCAATGAACTCATCATTAAGGAAGCCTGAAGCTGCTCCTTCCACTACTACAGCTCCTACCAGAGCCATACGATACGGTGTCCGGCACCAAATTAATGCCGAAATCCACAACCTTGCCCGGCCACCAGAAATGCATCTGGAAAGTCCCTCAACACCGGAACTGAATCAATGGTAGAAACCTCTGAACTGACATCCATCACGAAGGCCCAATTAAGGAAAGCAATCTTTCCCAGCCGTCCGCTGGTCTTAGAAATATAAGCCACTCTACTAGAACATAATCCGATGCACCTCGCCACTCAGCCCGTGGCATTTCCAGCATAGCCTATAGCGCAATAGTCCAGAATAACCCAACACTAAGACAACCAGTCTACACCCCAACATCATATCCAAAGTCTAACATACCAAGCAAAGAAAGATCCACTCAGGCCTCCAAATCCCGGTAGTTGCTAAACAGTGCCGATACACACGATCTACAACCACATCATATCCCGAATATGAGAACCTCTAGTCTCCAACTCCATGTAGCACACAAATCACCATACTTGATCCCAAATTCCGCCGTCCGAATACATATCACACCTCAAGTACCCAATCATTCCATGAAAGATATTCTAAAATTTCCTCTGTGCCATCAAGCAAACTCGAATATCAGCAGTCGATCCAGCTCGAAAGTGCCGCAATACTACTGAAGTGCCATCAACTTAATCACGTTGCCCTGTTTCTGAAACCTATACTCTCGTCAAATCACTTCCAAATAACAACACCATTTCCTTAATCATCTGAGGCTACCCGCTGCCTAAGAGTGTTATGAACTTCCTTTCAGAACTGAACTGAAACCTCATACACGCAAATCTCGATCCTCCACAACATACCGCATATACCATACCATCCAAGGATAACATTAAAACTTTTATCTCCCTTCCGAGCCATAGACATCTACGCACTTAACTAGTCAAGAACTTCCGTTGATCCCATCTAGAAGAAAATCATTACACCTCTCATGCCTCTCATATTCGTAGAAAATGCACCTCTCCAACTGCGGTAGAAATTAACAAGAACTCTCCCAATTCCGTTTGCACAAATTAAACTGTCAGGACTGAATCATTCTAGCTAGCCCAAGCTAAGCAAGCCATCAAAACCCAAGAGCATTGCTGCAAAATACCTGTAAGAACCCATTACCTCGAACACATACAAAGAATTAATCATATCCTTACCATATCGATTCGGTCTATTATCAAGCTACTCCATCTATCTAAATTTTCTTCCGATCATCATCAACTTGATATTCCCTCTTGCTGTAGCACCACAATGCCTCAACCCAGGCTTACCACACGAGACCCAAGCATAAGACCACACTGTCTAAGACCTATAAGCCGCTGAATAATCTCTCAAATATTCCCAGAAATACCACATTCCAGAATACTTTACTCTAAAGAACTTCATGCGAATCTAAGTCCGTTACCTTTACCTTCCTGATACTAATACATAGAATCCCATAATTCACATAGAAGTACCACAAGTCTTGACCTCTTCCAATGAAAACAACAGTTTCTAGCCACCTATGCAACTTTAGAGCACTCAATTGATGTATACCGACTCTTGAACACATTAGAGCTATTCTCACAAGTCATTCACTCTTATTCAAGCTGCAATTTACCTGATCAATGAACAGAACCACCCGCACCTCATTAGCATCCTGATGTCGCATGATGTAGCCTCATCTCAATACAACCAAACAACCTCCTGCTCTATGCACCGTACATTCCTTACCAACAACCACTCAAGACATCCCGTGATTCTCTTTCCTCGTGAAGCATAATATAACCTTTGTCGAAATCTTCCTTTACTCGAGCCATTATCGGTCTCAATTTCCGCATGCCATAACTGATTCATTCGCACGCCTCAAAATGCAACCAACATAGCACCTAACCGTGATTAACAGACTCCCCCACTTGGCTCGGAGCCATAGGTCCAGATACACTCAATAACTCATAACACTTTTACTCTATTGATGCCACAATACCGTAATGAGATTAAACTCAAATCATTTGTAAGCTTGTGAAAACACAGATCATCTAGTACTGTAAATCTTCTGCAATTCTCGCATTCGACCCTGCAACAGATAAGCCCACTCTCTTAAGAGACCCAAAATTTCAAATTTCAACACGTACCCTTCAATTACACATGAGATCTTCAAACATACACATAAGGATCACACCACTTCAGCACACTCCGCGGGAGATAACCCACCTGCTTCGCCCCAATATGACATTTCCATATACCTTCCACCGTCATACACATTACACAGCCACTTAATCTTCCTGAGTCTGAACTCATACCGCAACATAAAATTTACTTCACTCCCAACTAGGAGACACGAAAAGATTCTTCACGCGCCCATAACTCGGGGCTACATATCCAATCACTATGGAAATTTTACTCTTAATAGTTCATCTATCATCCCGCAAACCTTCCTCGTCACTTCCAAGTTACATAGATACATCTCTCAGTACTAACATACTCATCACGTAGCTAACCAGCCGTCACTCCCACTAATAGGGACAATACCGAACATAGAAGTTTAAAACACTTGCTCACACAATCAGCACCTCGGTGCTCAAGCCATAGGCAAAGATTCAGCCTCAAGTCCTCTAGACTAGCCCAACATCAAACTCACAGAGATCACATCTCGGCCCTTGATCGGGGAATTTACATTTCAAGATGAATCAAGGACGCACGATAAGAATTCAAGAATGTGAAGTTTTCCTAAAGGTTCTGCAGCCTCTCGAGGATAAATACAGACGTCTCCGTACCGATCCGCGAGACTCTACTAAACCTGCTCATGACTCGTGAGACCTAGTAATCTAGGCTCTGATACCAACTTGTCACGACCCAAAACCCGCACTGGTCGTGATGGCGCCTCTCGTGAAGACGAGGCCAGCTAACTAACCCAACTCGTCTTTTCAAAAATAATTCAAACATGAATGAACAGCTAAAAATATGACTTAATAATATTAATTAGCGGAAATACAACCCAACACAGCCCTAATCGGGGTGTCACAAGTCACGAGCATCTATTAGAAGGTAAGTACAACCTCAAGGTCTAAAATACACTAATCAAGAATAATGAACAAAGGGAGAAGAACGATGCTGCGAACGCTGGCAGTCACCTCGTTAAACTCCTATATCTCTGACTCTGATCAACCAAACCCGCTACCGGGTGAATAAATACCTGCAACTGCACACGGGGTGCAGGGAGTAAAGTGAGTACTCCAACTCAGTGAGTAATAAGGTAAATAACAACTGAGCGGTAAGAAATCACGTAAAGCAAACCATCATGCTATATAGGAGCAGTGTAAACCCTTTGAGAAAAAAACAATGAAGCTGTTAAACCTTTAGAAATATCTTAGCTCAGTTCAAAACCTCTTTTGAAAATGACTCTTTTTCAACAGTTATGCAGATGAATGCAAAACAAGTAGTGCAGATAATCACAGAAGTCCGCCCCTCGGGCACCACACTCAATTAACATATAATGTCAGGCAATCCGGTAGATATCTCATGAAGTAGCACAACAACAGGTAAGGCAAGCAAATAGAATAAAGTAAATACACAGAACAGTACTAGTACCGCTTCGGCGTGCAGCCCGCTCCACATACCCACTGTGGCGTGCAGCCCGATCCGTTTATAGTCGACGGCGCTCACTGGGGGTGTGCAGACTCCGGGAGGGGTCCCTTACGGCCCAAGCGTAATATCAAGCCATCTCGTGGCATCAAATCTAGGCCCTCGGCCTCATATCAGTATCAATATAACACTGCTGCGGCGTGCAGCCCGATCCATAAGTATCCTCACAATACAGGCCCTCGGCCTTACTCAGTCAACAAAAATCACATAAGTCACTCGGGCAACAATAAAGCATGATGCTCAGCCCAAAATATTTTTTATTTTATTTTATGGAAATATCATTTCGAGTGTTTAAGGCATAATAACTTGGCTGACTTTTAAAACAGTGGAAAATACATGACTGAGTTCAAATATATAATTAAATCAGTGAGGAATTATCAACAACAATCCCCGAAGGGTTCAAATAGTTGGCACGAAGCCCAAATATGGCGATCAGCCCAAATTATGATGATAACAAGTAGTTTCAGTCAAATACGCAGTAAATTCATCAATCGGGACGGACCAAATCACAATCCCCAACGGTGCTCTACCCCACGCTCGCTATCCGGCGTGCAAGTCACCTCAATACAGCACTATGATGTGCAAATGCGAGGTTTCAAACTCTCAGAATATCATTTACAATCATTACTCACCTCGAACCGGCGAAATCCCTAGCTCGCGATGCCTTTGCTCCTCAAATCGGCCTCCACGCGCGTCGAATATACCCAAAATCAGAGCGAATACATCACAATATACTAAGGGAACAAAGCCCAAGCAAAAACAATCAATTACGGGCACAAAATCCCGAGCCCCGGGCCCACTTCTCGAAACTCAAAAATTCTTATCAACGGGTTCCTTATCACTCCACGAGTCTATACATATAAAGAACACCAAAATCGGAGTCCAAATGACCCCTCAAATCCCAAATTAAAATCCTAAAATTCCAAGCCCTAGTTCCTCCATTTTAGGTTTAATTTCCATGAATTTCTAGGTGGATTTCATGATAAAATCGTGTTTTTAGTTCATAGGACTTACCTCCAATCAATCCCGGTCGAAACCCTCTTCAATTTCTCCCAAAAAGCTCTCAAGGTGCTCAACAATGGAGGAAAAATGGCTAAAAATCGCGGATGAAATGCTTATAAACTTTCTGCCCAGACCTGGAAATCCTTCATCGCGTTCGGGACTACTGCCTCGCGAACGCGAAGCATAACATTTAACGCGGCCTTACTCATGCGAACGCGAAGCTATAATTTCCCAGAGCAACGCGAACGCGACCCACATACGCGAACGCGAAGGGCAACTGCCCTGGGACCTAATTCCTTATACGCGAACGCGGACCGCCCCCCGCGAACGCGAAACACAGACCCCCTTACCCTTCGCGAACGTGAGACACCTTATGCAAACGCGAAGGATTAAATCCCTGCCTTCCAAATCCTTCTTCATGAACGCGAGGTCCCACTCGCAAACGCGAAGAGATAAATCTCTGCAACACCTGAAATGAGAAATCTGCAACTCCTCAAAGCCAAAAATGATCCGATTGACCATCCGAAACTCACCCGAGGCCCCCGCGACCTCAACAAAAAGCACCAACGCATCCTAAAACATCATTCAAGCTTGATCCAATCATCAAAACACCTCAAACAACACCAAAACCATCAAATTACATTGGATTCAAGCTTAAGTTCTTCTAAAACTTCCGAAACACGCATTTGATCAAAAATCCAACCAAAACACCTCCGAATGATCTGAAATTTTGCGCACCCATCCCAAATTACATAACGAACCTACAGCAACTCTCGAAATTCCATTCCGACCCTCAGATCAAAATCTCACCTATCAACCGGAATTCGCTAAAATACCAACTTCGCCAATTCAAGCCTAGTTCTACACCGGACCTCCAAAACCAATTCCGATCACGCTCCTAAGTCACAAATCACCTAATGAAGCTAACCAAATTATAAAAACTCCGATCCGAGCTCATATACAAATAAGTCAACTCTTGGTCAAACCTTTCAAATTCAAAGCTTTCAACTGAGACTGTTCTTTCAAGTTCATACTGATTTCCGTGAAAGCCAAAACCAACGATCTACATTAGAAATAACACATTACACGGGGCAAGTCATGCCCGAGAACTGGCGATCAAAGTGCAAAAGCGCAAAACGACCGGTCGGGTCGTTATAGAATCATTGTAGACCAGTGATTGTTGTTGATGCAACTTTTTTGAAGTCAAAATTTCGTGGTGTTTTAATGATTTCAGTTTCAAAGGATGCAAATGACCAAATTTTCCCACTAGCCTTTCGAATAGTAGAATCTGAAAATAACAATTCCTATGAGTGGTACTTTAGTCAGCTTCGCAATGCAATTGGGAGCCGTGAGAATTTAATTTTTTTATCAGACAGGCATCAAGCTATTGCATATGGCATTGCAAAGGTATATCCTGAAAGCCATCATGGCATTTGCATCTATCATTTGGAGCAGAACCTACAGCGAAGGAAGGTGAAATGTGAGGTCATAAAACTTTTCCAAAGTGCTGCAAGAGTATACAGGCGCAAAGAATTTGATCTATACATGTCAGATATAGCAAAAGTAGATAAGAAGACTTATGAGTACTTGATGGAAGAACCACCGAAAAGGTGGGCGCGTTCTTGTAGTCCACGATGAAGATATGACATGCTCACAACAAACATTGTTGAGTCAATGAATTCTGTCCTATTAGAAGCAAGGGAGCTGCCTATATTAAGAATGACAATGAAGCTACAACGTTGGTTTTATGAAAGAAGAAATGAAGCAGAAGGAACTTTTTATGATGTTTCTTGTTGGGTAGAGGAGGAATTGAAGAAAAAAAGAGATTTAGCATCTACTTTGAATGTAAGTATTATGTTCTATGTTTAGCTTATGATTTTAATATAATTTAACATAATGTACTAACTTATAATTTTCAACATTGAAGGTCTTCCCTATTGATTTATGGCGTTCTAGAGTTGAAGAAGAAGGAATAACTTTCTTGGTGGAATTAAACAAAAGAACATGTGATTGTTTTCAGTTTCAATTTGATGAATTACCATGCATACATGCAATTGCAGCTATCGAGAAGAGAAACATCAAGAAGTCCAACTTTTGCTCGCACTGGTACTTAAACGAATCTTGGCTGAAAACATATGAAAGACAAATACATCCTGTAGGACATACTGATTCTTGGATTGTACCAGAGAGTGTTAAGTCACAAATTGTTAAACCTCCAGATTTCAAAGTGCCACCAGGTAGAAGGCAGAAGAAAGGGCATATTCCAACTACCGAGTTATCAAAAATAACATTCAAATGTGGTCGTTGCAGAAGAATTGGTCATAATAGAATAGCTTGTATATATTCTCCAGCAGTCCATCCATTTTCAAGAAAGCATAGAGAATAGTAGATATATCCAAAAAAAAGAATATGTGATTGTTTTCAGTTTCAATTTGATGAATTACCATGCATACATGCAATTGCAGCTATCGAGAAGAGAAACATCAAGAAGTCCAACTTTTGCTTGCACTGGTACTTAAACGATCTTGGCTGAAAACATATGAAAGACAAATACATCCTGTAGGACATACTGATTCTTGGATTGTACCAGAGATTTTTAAGCCATAAATTGTTAAACCTCCAGATTTCAAAGTGCCACCAGGTAGAAGGCAGAAGAAAAGGCATATTCCAACTACCGAGTCATAAAAAATAACATTCAAATGTGGTCGTTGCAGAAGAATTGGTCATAATAGAATAGCTTGTATATATTCTCCGGCAATCCATCCATTTTCAAGAAAGCATAGAGAATAGTAGATATATCCACTTATATTTATCGACTCTTTTAAGCTTTTGCTATAAATTGGATTCATTTAGATTATTCTTATTTGAGCAGATGTGTGAATTTTCAAAATTTCTTTCTGCTTACGTTCTTTTTGTTTCATTTGAGTTCAAAGTTTAAAAGTTAAGGACAGGAGTCCTTAAGTTTGACATGCAGGTTCAAAAGTTAAGGACAAGCAGTCCTTAACTTTGAGATTCAAGATCAAAAGTTAAGGACAGGCAGTCCTTAACTTTGAGTTACCGGTTAAAAAGTTAAGGACAGGCAGTCCTTAACTTTGAGTTCAAAGTTCAAAAGTTAAGGACATGAGTCCTTAAGTTTGACATGCAGGTTCAAAACTTAAGGACACAAGTCCTTAAGTTTGACATGCAGGTTCAAAAGTTAAGGACAGGCAGTCCATAACTTTGAGTTTCAAGTTCAAAATTTAAGGATAGACAGTCCTTAACTTTGAGTTACAGGTTAAAAAGTTAAGGATAGGCAGTCCTTAACTTTGAGTTCAAAGTTCAAAAGTTAAGGACAAGAGTCCTTAAGTTTGACATGCAGGTTCAAAAGTTAAGGACAGACAGTCCTTAAGTTTGAATTACACGTTTAAAAGTTAAGGACAGGCAGTCCTTAACTTTAAGTTCAAAGTTCAAAGGTTAAGGACTGTCTGTCCTTAACTTTTGTAAAGTTAAGGACATGAGTCCTTAAGTTTGACTTGCAGGTTCAAAAGTTAAGGACATGCAGTCCTTAAGTTTGAATTACACGTTCAAAAGTTCAGGACAGGCAGTCCTTAACTTTATGTTTAAAGTTCAAAAGTTAAGGACACTTGGTCCTTAACTTTGAATTTGAAGTTCAATTACACTTAGTCATGAACTAATACTAACAAGCTCAATTGACAAATCAACACTTGAGAGAAACAAAGAAATTAATAACATGATGCCTTGATATTACTTCTGAAATTGTAATTTTGCATAGCTGTGACAAAAAATTATGCTACGCAAACAAAATATATGTGCCTTTTGAGGAATTTACAGAATATTTCAGAATTCATATAGATTCTTTACAGCAATTTTATACAAAAGATCAACCACAACTAACTTTCTTTACAACTAAACTACAACTCCTTCGGACAGCAAGTTTCATTTTCACTCTCATAGTCATCGCCAACATTTTCTGGTGGTGTATCATAACCAGAATTTCTTTTCCACTCACCATGTGCCCAATGATTTGCGGCAAGTTCTTTTCTAAAGTCGTTTATGTCTTCAGGTTGGAATTTCTCCACATCCTTTCCAATCATCAACAACTCCACATATTTGATCAGGAATGCACCACAATCAGTCCTAAGAAAAATGTAAGATATGCAGTGAATTAAACAATAAATCTAAAGTACATATAAATAATATAATAAATAACAACACGTACGATCCAGTTTGGTGTGGTGATCTTTGCCACTAAATATCAAATTTGTTAAAGGCATTTCCAAAAGACTTGTGATATTTGTCAAACTATGAGAACTTTAGCAACTGGGGGATCATGCGTGCATACATTTCAATTTGATTCATTCCTGCCTCATATGGCTCACTATATATGGAATCGTACACATCAATCTTTTTCTGATTCAAGTCCAATACCCCCAAAGAAAGTGTGTCTCAGCATTATCATCTTCTGAAGGAAGCCGGCATGGAAAAAAGATTTTGTCAACCTCTGTCCAACCAATTCCACATCTACGACTGTCCCCCCACACATATGGTGTCAGAAACAACTGATTATCACCAGCACACCAAAAGTCATCAGTAGCATCTTCACTGAAATCTTTATACACAAGCACCATATAGTTATCAAAAAGAATATCAGTAGTTGTGCAACGAAAAGGATGGTCGCGAGGGTGGTAGCGTTCCTTCTTTATCAGATAATATAGGGCAATGATATGCTTCATAAAAAGGCAAAAAATAAAACAAATCCATCAGTCATAAAATAATTAAAAAATGATAAATTAAGAATAAAGAAAATAAATGCCTTGCGAATTATCAAACCTTATCATCAAGTACAGAGCTACTATCTGAAAGCTCAAGGAAGAATATTTTGCTACTGATTTTTTGATGATACAATTTGTATGGATTCTTTCTCACACCATTATCATCAGCATATATTTCAGTTTGTCCAATGAAAATTTTGAAAATATCAAAGTTAGAAGTTAGTCCTGAACTTAGCCTTTCAATTTGAAAAGTAAAGGACAGGCAGTCCTTAAATTTGAATTACAGGTTCAAAAGCTAAGGACACTTGGTCCAAACTTAGACTTACAAGTTCAAAAGTTCAGGACACTTTGTCCTTAACTTTGAGTTCAAAGTTCAAAACTTAAGGACTGTCAGTCCTTAACTTTGAGTTTCAAGTTCAAAAGTTAAGGACAGGAGTCCTTAAGTTTGACTTGCAGGTTCAAAAGTTAAGGACAGGCAGTCCTTAAGTTTGAATTACAGGTTCGAAAGTTAAGGACACATGGTCCTGAACTTTGACTTACAAGTTCAAAAGTTCAGGACACTTGGTCCTGAACTTTGATTTTCAAGTTGAAAAGTTAAGGACACTAGCTCCTTAACTTTGATTTTCAAATTTAAAAGTTAAGGACACTTGGTCCTAAACTTAGACTTACAATCACAGAATTTAAGGACACTTAACTTTAGCAATTTCAATATCAATACACTTAATCCTAAAATTGAAATTACAAGTTAAGGACACGAATTTAAGCAATTAACAAATAATAAAATACATTAAGGGACTTACTCTTTTTTGCGACCTCTCCTTTTGTCCTTGCCCAACCACACAATGAATTTCTTCAATAATTTTGGATCATCTGTGGAATAATGAAAAATACACCGAGTATATGTTGATTTTATCCATCCTGAACTCTTGGGAGTATTTTCATTATGTGCGACCGATGTTTATGTTTTTCTTTCTTGATAAAAAGGAGATTTCAACTGCCAACTAAGCTTTTTGTTCCTTTTACCTCGACCAAGCTCTTCTTCAACATTTCCTTCAACCTCCATAGACAAACCCCAATCAATGCTCATATGTGTACTTGGAGGAGTAGGAGNACCAAGAGTTGGAGCGTCTTTCCAATCACCAAACTCGACACCTTAGCCACTGGATTGCCCATCAAAATTGCTGGGACCTTCACCAATTTCAATATCATTGACTTCATTCAATGAGTTTCCGAGAGGATTATCGTACTCCCTATCGCCATGGATCTTCCCCACAAAATGTGCATCATCATGTGCAGGCAAAGGATTCTGTGCAATGTTCTAAGTGGCACTGTCCTGGACCGCAATTATCCCTTCCTGAATCATTCTTTCTATCTCTCTTTTCAAATCCCGGCAACTTTCGACATCGTGCCCCTGGGCATTGGAATGTTATCCACACCTTCTAGAAGGGTCAAAGCTCCTTGCACGCTTGTCCACATGATTCGGAGGAATGGGTGCAATCAGGTTATATTGCTTTAGCTTCTCAAACAAGTCTGCATATGACTCTCCCAAGGGGGTGAAAGTTTCCTGCTTCTGTGCCCTCTCTTGCTTGAAATTTTGGCTGGCCCGAAAACCTGCTCTAGGGAAATTCTTGTAGGCTCTTGGGGGTGGGTAGGTGTTTTGAGTTGGGTAAGCATTTGGTGGGATGGGTGCGTGCCGTTGCGCATGGGTAGGATGTTGGGGGTATGTTTGGGCATGGTGGACAGAGAAGTGGGGATAGTAGTGGTGGGCTATATGGAGTGTGATGGGGTCGAGGTTGGTTGTAATATGGTCATGGGCCCCTGGACCAAGCTCTTGATTCAACTACTGCCACATCTTCTTTCTTTTTCACTACCCCTCCAGTGCCGCTCTGGATAGCCTGGGTAGTTGCCTTGATTGCAGAATAGCTCATGATTTTGTTGGACTTAAGCCCCTCCTCCACCATACTTCCCATTTTTACTACCTCGTTGAAGGATTTTCCTACTGCTGACACCAAGTGACCATAGTAGGTGGGCTCCAAAGCCTGCAGGAAGTAATCAACCATCTCGCTTTCTTTCATTGGAGGATCGACTCTTGCCGCCTGCTCTCTCCACCGGAAACCATACTCTCTGAAGCTTTCCCCGGGCTTCTTCTCAATTTTGGTCAGTGACAGACGGTCCGGGACAATTTCGAGATTATATTGAAAGTGGCCTGCAAACGCTTGGGCCAAATCATCCCACGTGTACCATCGGGCATGATCCTGTCGCGTTTACCATTCCAAGGCTGTACCACTAAGACTTTGACTAAAGTACGCCATCAATAACTCATCCCTTCCCCCAGCTCCTCTCATTTTGCTGCAGAATCCCCTTAGATGTGCCATCGGATCACCATGTCCATCATATAAGTCAAACTTGGGTAGCTTGAATCCTGCTGGCAGCTGGACATCGGGAAACAAGCACAAATCCTTGTAGGCCACGCTGACTTGGCCACCTAATCCTCGCATGTTCCTGAAGGATTGCTCCAGGCTTTTTACTTTTCGAAACATCTCTTCCTGTTCCGGATTCTTAGGCGGCTTGTCAGTTTCCACCGGGAGCTCAAAGTGAGGGGTGTAGGAATATGGCTCAGGAGCTTTAAAGGTAGGCTCAGGAGGGTAGTACTGGCTATTGTGAGTTTGAAACAATGGCTCACTGGAAGATCTTTGCAATGTGGCAGGTGGAGGTGCCACAAAGACAGGGGTGATTGGTGGAGGAGGGTTTTGTTTGGGTAGTGGAGCTTGGGGAGGATAGGAGGTGGTGCCATAACTCTGCTGGTAGAAAGGGAAATTTGGTGAAGAATTCACAGTAGGAGGCTCCTGGGACTGAGCCAAAGGTGGGACATATGCTGGATTAGCGGGATAAACTGGCGCCGGCTGACCCTTAGCCCAGGCCTGATGCATCTCGGCCATTTGCTGCCTCAACTTATACATTTCTTCCCTCATTGCTTTGACATCCACCACGTCTACCTCTTTTGACGGGTCCATGATACTGGTATCTGATTCTTGGCCTGTCATGTTCAGTTTATTTTTTTTGACCGGGTGTTGTAGGAATGGGTTGCCAGGATGCCGACCAACTAAACCACCTACCTGGGCTCATCATCAACAACAACTTTGTTAGTAGTTAGAGCTTAACAGATAGATAACCACACATTTGAGGAATGAATGCACCTAAGCAGTTAACCATTTCTATTATGACTTTTCTTGGTTGCTTGCGTCATTCCGGCCTTCATTTTTCTTTATTTGCCATGCCTTTCCTCTCACTCTTCCCTCGTGTTTTCCATTGTTTGTTTCTTGCCTTTCCCTCTTTGCTTTGCTTTCCTCTCATTTTCCTCTCTTTTCCTTTCCTTCTTTTCTTTTGCCTTGGTTTTTCTTGTTCCTATTCTCTCCTTTCCTCAAAATTGTTTTTCCGCTCGTTTCTTTCTTTTCTCTTGCTCTCTTTTTATTTTCTCTTGTTTGCTTTTGTTTGGTTTCCTATTTTCTTTTTGTTTTTCTTTCCCTCTTTTGATTTTCTTTCCTTTCTTGTTTTTCACCTCTTTCCTTTTCTTGTTTTTCCTTTTTTTTCATTTAGTTACGGTCGAATCCTATAGAGATTGCCTACGTATCACGACCCCGCGTGAATCAGACCGAGCGTAGTTCGTGCAGAATAAATGTAAAGTAGAAGCAAATTTTTTTTTTTAAAATTTTTATTCAATTTTATTGATAGCAAATAATACTCAAAACAGCTAACAGACTCTAATGCAGAAAAGAACTAAATACTCCACCATCCCTATTCCATTTTAAACGAAAATACATACTCAATCAACTGACTGACTTTTAACGAAAAGGAAATACAGACTCCAGTAGAAAAGGAAATACAGACTCAAATGACCAACCTAGTAGAAAAGGAAATACAGACTCAGAAGACAAACTCTGGTAGAAAAGGAAATACAGACTCAAAAGACAATCATGAATACATTAAAGCTCCTGGTGCTCGCGGGACATCGTTAGATCTCGCCGCGGGCCTATATGCAAGTTCCCCTTATTTTGAATCGTGCTCATCCTTCACATTTATTAAGGTGATTTAATCACTTATTTTGACCTAAAAGGGAAAAATGACACTATTTTTGTTCAAATTTCCAATTTAAAACAAACGGCCGGTTCTGCAGTTACGGCCTTTCAGCACTTCGGGGAGAAGATTTTAAGGTTGTGCCTGCTAACCGTTAAAATTGACTCAGGGTGGCTGTTCTTGCAAAAACAACCTTCCGACGCCCTTTTTGGGGACATTCGGCTTATTCTAAACAAGAATGGCGTCACCCGACTTATTCATGACAAAATTAAAAATTTTGGCATTTTTTGGCTATTTTTGCAAAGGGGAGGTTGGACCCGATGAGGGTTGCCTACGCATCTCACATCCGGTGAGAATCAAACCAGCGTAGTTCGGGCAAATCAACCTAAGTATTTTGGAAAACAAGACTCTTTTTGTTTTTGTTGGCAAATACGCTATTTCTGAAAGCAAGATTCTTTTTCTATTTTCTTTTTCAGTGGCAAATAAAAAAAACTAAATTGAAAATAAAACTCTTTTTTTGTTTTTGTTTTTCTTTTCCATTGGTAAACAAAACAAACTAAAAAAAACTACTTTTCTTCTTTTACTTTCATTTTCTCAAAATCCGGCAGCATCTCGGCACTACTTGGACATTGGTTTTTCTAGTATAGGTAATTATCTCTCTACACTGCTATTTTCTCTTTTCTTTTTTGTTTTTCCAATTTTTTTCCAGATATTCCAAAGCCGGTCAGCATGCAAATCCAAAACAGATAAATGCACAAGTAGGATGCATCAGGATGGTCCATTATTCCGGGTACACCTGTCCTAGACGGACTCAACCCCTGTGTTGAGTCCCCTAAGTCAAAATGCACGTGATGCAAATAAGCGTTCCTACTAGGGATCTGGCATGGAGTCGAGTTATTCTAAGTTCAAAACCTGGGTATAGGTTCTAGACTGTGTACCCGAGCGGACAACTCGAGTCGAGGAGGGGGCTACGTACCGGGAACCAAAAGGCCATCCGACTTAGTAACTTGTCCGGCCTCTTTCTTATTTTAAGGTATGACACTAACAGAATAGGGAGTCTCCACCAGTGAGCACATCCCCGGAGGTGAGAAGAGAAGGGTTTCGGCACAGTTTACATATACAGTTCAGAAAATATCAAAGCGGTAAAAAGCAGCATTTTGCACGTTTAGTATGAAACATGTAGGAAAATCAGATAAAGCCAAATACAACAATATATCTAAGCTCGAATTCTAAACCCTGAACCAAAGTTCTGGGTTCTTGTCCCCAGCAGAGTCGCCAGAGCTGTCACACCTCCTTTTTCCTACACCTGGGAGGGTGTAAAGGAGTTTTTCCAATTAAAGGACAATCGGAATGGGATTTATTATTAATATTCAGAGTCGCCACTTGGGAGATTAATGGTGTCCCAAGTTACCGATTGAATCCCGAACCGAGGAAATTATGACTCTGTTAACAGTCCGCGAACCAGAAATCCGAGTAAGGAACTTTGTTAACCCGGGAGAAGGTATTAGGCATTCCCGGATTCCGTGGTTCTAGCACGGTCGCTCAATTGTTGTATTTGATTTTATCTGATTTCAAAACATGTTCTAGCTTATGTGCTTTTATTAGTCAACTGCTTTTATTTTTATTTTTAATAAGGATTGCAACGTCGTGAAAATGCGTCTCGAACCACGTCGCACCAGTGCACCCGTGATTGTCAACACATTTCGACTTCGTTGAGATTTGGATTTGGATCACATAAATGTGCACACACTTTTAGGAAGGTAATATTATTAAAATACGCGCCTAAAGAGACTAACGCATTATTATCTTTGAGGAAGACCGTGAAATTCGCTAAACGGCCCATCCCGAAGTCTAAGTATTTCAACACAAACATTTATTGAGGGCCCCGCAATTTATGCATTTATTTGGCGAGGCACACCTCAATTTAATTAAAAGGGGTTTGAATTAGACTTCGGAGGGCCATAAATTAGTTTGCGTTATTTAAATGGCTCACCTCCGATAAAGATATACTAGTTAAAAAGAGACTCAAGGAAATTATGGCTACTTCACCCAAAGTTGAACCCATTATTTGTCTAAAGAACACCAGGCCTGCTGACAGGCCCCGACCCTTCATCAAAGTCTCTATTTAGAGACAACGAATCACGAGGCTGCCCAAATGTAATGGGCTTCCTTTCAGATTGAAGTGGTCTCGATATTCAGGCCCAAGAGGAACCCAAATATTAGCTGAGCACATGTTGCAAGCGTAGGATTCAGGATCGAACCCCAGTAGAGGCAAACTGATATGCAAATCAAAGATACATGACCATTAAGCTATTCATCACTTGATAAAAGAAAACCATTTTTATGCTACACCTTGCTACCAACTCCCAGTTTTACTTTCTTACATTTATAATTGATTGACCTCACACGTATGAAGAATCCAGCATGGAGCTCTCAGGTTTTTAAATCTGAGTTTAAACTTACAGTTAAACCTACAGCCTTTTGAAATATTTAAAAAAAAACTTATGTATAAACATGGACACCGCTAAACTAAAACACCCCTGAAATCAATAAACCAAGCCCCATTTCAAGCAAATACATATCCATTATGCATACTAGATCCAAGTATACTACAGCAAACTAAGAAATTCTTACTTAGCACATGATTAACGATCCAAAACCTTGAATCAGTCATATCAACAAAATTTGATCAAATCCTTAAAGGAGAAAACAACACGAGTAACATGAAATGGGATCAACCAGTAAGCTAGACTATGAACAACTACTACTCAAATAGAACATATCCATACCCTAAGATAAATATACATCACTTTTGAAGAACAGCATGAAACAGAAAGGAAGATAGACAGAGTAAAAGCTGATTAAGAAACAGTTCAACACTCAAACATCAAGACATTCTATTCCATTTTCGACTCCCAATTTGAAGATCACATGGTTTGAATTTCAGAGATGTGTACCTGAGATTGGGGAAACAAAGAAACAAAAAGGGATCAGCAATGTTAGCAGCAGAGATCAACAACAGCAATAGCTCAGTCCAGATTTAACACTTGAAGCCACGAAATCAATTCCAAATCCAATATAACAGTAAACACAACACAGCCTGACTCCAAAAAAACTTTCCATACACTAATATCAATCCATCACAAACACTCAATGAACCAAAGATTGCTTCAGCAGGCTGGAAATTTTGAAATTCAAGAAGAAAATCAATGGAACAGTATTTTTCCCTCAAAATTCTAGCTGTCTGTATTTGCTATATTTTCAGCTCTCCCCCTTCTTCTCCAAGTAACAATGCCTTTATAGGCAAGTTACTAGGGCAGCCTTAGGGATTTTATTTTTCTTTTTAGTCCTTCTCTAATTTTCAAAATAGCTACTTAGCCCCAGACTTTCTGACTTGTTGATCAAGTTAGACCTCTTGTCAGCTTCCAGGAAGCTTCCCTAGGCTGTTACAAAAGGATTCCCTACTCAAACTACCCAAATTACCCCCCAAATGCCCTGTTCATTACCCTTAGCAAACAAACAAATCAAAATTGACCCAAAACCTTTGGGCTCCAATCAGAGTTGCGCTCTTAACGCCCTCAAATCTAATTTACCACAGGCCCTAAAACTAATCCTAAATGAGCCGGATAACAAATCGAGCAAAAACCGTCAAGAGCCCCAAAATAATTAACAAGTCCGATTTACCAAACAGAGATCCAAAGTCAAACCAAGACCAATTCCAATAAAGTACTAATCTAATTACATGATTGAAAATCTTTTTCTTTTTTTTTTAAAAAAAAAACTCTGATTAGACTAAAAATTAAATTGAATCATATAAAAAGAAACAAGAGACAGGGAAAGGAGTGAAGAATCGAAAGAACGGAGAAAGGAGAAGAACGAGGGTACCTAATCAACAGACTCGAATGGACAAAGCTTGAAGGAACTCGGACTTCCCGATTTTGAGCCGAAATTGGTCTCAAACATGCGTTCTTGTCGAGAACGGATGAGCAAGACCAGTTTCGACTCCAAACCTCTTGTCAAAGCTGGAGAACTTGTTTCGTCTTCTCCTTCTTTAAATCCAGACCCGGCTCCGGTTTGGTGGTGATTTGAGGAATTGTGGTGAGATTAAGGGTTAGGGGTGAGTCAGGTTATAGAGCCAGATTTTGGAGATTGAATGGAGCTGCTTTGCTCTGTGAAAATGGCGGACTCTAAGGCTGGCTAGGGTTAGGAGATTGAAGAGATGAAGGAGATGAGAGAGTGGGAACTGAAGAGCCTCTAAAATCTTCGAACATATTAAAGGGAATGGGGTCTTTAGTTCCTGGCCGTTGGATAGATGGAGATGAACGGCCAGGATTGACCACTGTCAAAACTATGTCGTTTAGATGGTGGTGAGGTTGGACCGGGTCAGGGGATGGTTGGGCCGGATCTGAGGGGTGAAATTTGGGCCTGGGATTTTTAAGACAAGAATTGGCCCAAATTTGGGTCTTTACAAATGAGACTCAATTTCTTTTGATTTGCTTTTCTTTTTCTTTTCAAATTAAAACTAAAAATCTAAATTAATTCCTAATAAAATTGTCCTACCAAATTAAATTACTTAACTCTAAATGACAATTATCACAAATAATTAAATACCAAATTAAAAGGACAAGTAACCAAAATTCGAAACTCAAAATTAAGAAATGCGAAAAAAATGTGTTATTTTTTGTAGTTTCCTTTTTTTATAAAAAAAACTTAACAAAATGCAAAATTAATACCTAAATGCAAATGCTCCTATATTTTTGTATTTTTCATTAATTAAATATGCACAGAAAAATGCAACAATTAACACAAAAATGCCACACAGATCCACGAAATTGTAAACGCTGCAAGAAACTATTTTGTTTTGAATTTATGGGAGTAATTCATATAGGGCAAAAATCACGTGCTCACAGCTGCCCCTCTTTGCTTGGAAACACGAAGAGTTTTCATGCAAAGATAAATGAGCAGATACGAGCGATTTTTGCCCGTTCGAATACTCTGTGTGAAGCATTTTTTGAGAAACGTTTGACCGAACCCTGCTTCAGAGGTTGCCTACATATCCTTGGCTGTAAAGGAATCAGGTCAGTGTAGTTCTGGAAGTTTTGGTAGATGGGACTACCGGGAGCTGTGATTTCACTGCCGACGCTGCTGCTACTGCTTGCTGACCCCCTTATTACACCTTGTCAAAAGTAAAAAAGAAGCTAGACTGGATTATGATCTACGCTTTACAAAAATCCTATCTATATCTTCAAACTTGCTCTTGTGTTGCCTTGCAGCATTGTTGACTTGTATTCTTCAGGTGGAATTCTTTTATTGCTGCCTTGACTTGCATTCTGAAGTGTTCTCCCTTGCCCCAGGTGGCCGCCTGACTGCTGACTACACTTTGAGATGTTTTTCTTTCTCCGGGTGATGCTTGACCGCTGAACTCGAATGTATTCCCTGCTCTCCAGGCGGGTTCCCGATTGCTGTATTGAACGGTAATCCTCTGCTCTCCAGGCGGGCTCCTGACTGCTGAACTTGAGATGTATTCCCGTGCTCTCCAGGTGGGCTCCTGACTGCTGAACTTGAATGTATTCCCATGCTCTCTAGGCGGGCTCCTGACTGCTAAACTTGAAATGTATTCCTCTGTTCTCCAGGCGGGCTCCTGACTTCAACAAAAATGGACAAAAACAAAGAAAATCTCTTGCCCCAGTTTGGTGACTGGGCGTCATATTACCAGATATTAACAAGAATTGGAAAACTGAAACTTGAATTGTAATACCTCTGTTCTCCAGGCGGGCCCCTGATTGCTGAAACTTGAAACGTATGCCTCTGTTCTCCAGGCGGGCTCCTGATTGCTGAAGCTTGAAATGTGTTCCCTTGTTCTCCAGGTGGGCTCCTGATTGCTGACCTTGAAAAGCATTCCCTTGTTCTCCAGGTGGGCTCTTGACTGCAACAAAACAAACAAAGAAAATTTTCTGCCCCAGTTTGGTGACTGCGTACAACATGTTATCAGATATTAAAAGCNTACTTCTATACTACTTGTTTCCTTCTAGCAGGCAACACTATATATATATGTATATATATATATATATATATAGTTTGCTGCAAATCGTCAAATGAAGAGACAAAATTTCAATTATGAATATAATATTTAGGACACAATTAATACCTGTCTTGTTCATACTGCCTTCTTGTGTTTTTTCAACAGACAATTAAGCTAACATATTGCTTGCATCATTTTCTTTTTCTTCCAACTGCACATTTTCTTTATCTTGCAATTGTTCTCCATGTTCTTCAGTTGCAAGTTCACAAGGTTCTACAAAATATTTACAAGAGCTAACACAATTAGTACTTGTTACTAATCTGTGATTAAAACAAACATGTATAAAATTAAAAAAAACACTGTCTAACCGTTTGCAATTGTCAAGATCATCCCATTTAAATCATTATCTTCACTAGCATTTTCTTGGGTTCCAATATTGTCGGTAAGAGAGGGAGGTGTAGAGAGATCACATGTTCCATCTATGCATTTCGAAACAATCTCACTTCTGCTTGTTCCTTCGGTATTTTCTAGGTCTTGAGATTGTACTCTACTTTTCTCTTGATACTCCACTCCAGCTTCTTCCCTTACAGCTTCAAAAGATTCTGTAACATTTGCATTAATACCCATTCTAATAATTCACTAAAACTAACATTTAATATATCATGAAAATTTTATCTAACCTTGATTGGCACAATTTTGAACTCCAAATTTCTCTTTATATGACAGAGGTGTAGACAGATCATATGTTCCTTCTAAGCATTTGCATACAATCTCACTGACACTTGTTCCCAATGGACTTTCTAAATCCTCCTGAGATTGCAATCCACATTTACAAATTTTTTCTGTTAATCCTGTCTATTTTGGATTTTCCTGGTCTTGGCATTCTCCTATATCTTGAACTTCCACTCCATCAATAGATTCTACAAATATTTATAATCACAAAAAGTTTATATGTATTATGCTATTGAATATAAATTTCAATGAAAAAAAATTCAAAATCTATATCTAACCTTTCCCAATATCAGTGACATTCTCAGTTTCATCATCTAGATGTGCATCTCTAAAATCGCTTTCATACTGTACTTCTGTATGCACATCCATATCATCACGTTCATCACCACCTTCATCTTTGTTAATTGTAACAGTAGGCTCTGTACCACGACAATGATCATCAACTCCATCTTTAGTAATTGGAACACTAGATTCTCTCTCTATGTTCCTTTCATCAGGTTTCACATAAATCTTCAACAAAGTATCAAGCTTTGATCCTAGACTTTTCTTTAAATCCTGAGAAAGAAACTAAGTTAGAAAGTTAAGGACAGATAGTCCTAAACTTCAAGTTACAAGTAAAGAAGTTAAGGATAGGCAGTCCTTAACTTTGAATTTCAAGTTAAAAAGTTAAGGACACTTGGTCCTGAACTTCAACTTTCAAATTGAAAAGTTAAGGATACTTGGTCCTGCACTTCAAGTTTCAAGTTCAAAAGTTCAGGTCAGATGGTCCTCAACTTAGACTTACAGATTCAAAAGTAAAGGACACTTGGTCCTAAACTTCAAGTTGTAAGTTCAAAAGTTAAGGATACTTGGTCCTAAACTTCAAGTTTTAAGTTTAAAAGTTAAGGACAGGCTGTCCTTAACTTATAGTTTTAAGTTCAAAAGTTAAGGACACTTGGTCCTAAACTTCAAGTATTAAGTTCAAAAGTTAAGGACAGGCTGTCCTTAACTTATAGTTTTAACTTCAAAAGATAAGGACACAAGATCCTGAACTTAGACTAACTGAAATTAATGATATTACCATGATTTCATTCTCAATCTTTTTTTCTGATACAACTATTTTCTGATTTATTCTAATAACTTCAGCTTGCAGATCCTTTTTAAAACTCTCTGATAATCTCTGAATCAAAAAACATAAAAACAAAAAAGTCTCATAAGCAAAAAATAATCAAATAAAAAACTAATGTTATTCAAAGGCAGAAACCTACTTTAACAATTTCCTTAAGCATGGCTTCATCAAATTGTGTGGAAGAAGGCATTGAGCTTTGATCTTGAGAAATTGGCTCTTCCACACTAATAGGCTCTGTATCTTCTTCAACAGGAATAAATGGTGACACCTCGGTCAACTTATACAACTATTATATAACAAAATATAAACATATGTTTTCAGAACTAAAACAAATAAACAAAAAAAATAGCTAGTAATTAGATTAGCTTACATTTTCATTATGAAAGTAATTTTTACACAGAGAATCATTCTGTGGAGATTTTATTTCTGAATAACATAACATCCGAGGATAACCACATTCTTGGAAGTTCACAAATTGTTTTTCCTGGAAAACAGGAATTACTTCCATAATCCAAACACAAAAGACAAAAGGAAAGTCAAGTATAGTGTAGCTATCCTTGTCTTTATCTTTGTCTTTCACTTTCTCATTCTCATTCTCATTGGGCTTCAAACAACTCTTCAATGATTTTAATAACGTCTCATAAGAAAGAGAGCCCCAGTTGAATGAAGAGCAAAGTTCATCATCGTCTACAATTTTCATTATCTGCTCGGACACATTCCTATTCTTCCGCTTCCCCATCAAAAAAAATTTCAACGAAATGAATTGTTTCCAACTTCACAGCATCATCATCGCTGCCTACAAATGATGCAGCTGTACCATATGGGTGACTAGTAATAAAGTTAAACAAATCACCCAACTCAACGCTATCCTTTTCGGGGAAATAGACTTTCGAAAGCCTATACTCTTTTTCATGCAAACCTTTGATGTCCGGTGAGGAATAACACTTCAAACCAGTAAGTATATGAAATTGTCACGTGTAAACTTAATTTCACGCTCAAAAACCTTGAATGTCATCGAATCAGGGTAATTATTTACAATTTTCGAAAGCAATACACAGTGAATAAGTTCACCACAGAACTTCACACTTTGCAATCGGAAAAAGTTTCCGAAAATACCATCCCTCAACTTCTTCCACTGCCTGTTTGAAAAAAAAGTTTTGACTGTTTCCTTATACTGTAAATCTCCTTTCCAATAGATCATAAAATTACGCCAAACATCAAACTCGAACACACGATCTCCTTCCATTATCACACTACAAAGAAGGAAAAAGAACATAAAGATTAGGACTTATAGTTACAACTTGAAAAGTTCGAGGCACTTGGTCCTAAACTTCAAGTTTCAAGTAAAAAAGCTAAGGACAGGTAGTCCTTAACTTAAAGTTTCAAGTTTAAAAGTTAAGGACAATAGGTCCTGAACTTCAAATTTCAAGTTCAAAAGTTAAGGACACTTGGTCCTTAACTTCAAGTTTCAAGTTAAAATGTTAAGGACAGGCAGTCCTTAACTTATAGTTTCATGTTGAAAAGTTAAGGACACTTGGTCCTTAACTTCAAGTTTCAAGTTCAAAAGTAAAGGACACTTGGTCCTTAACTTTGAATTTCAAGTTCAAAAGTTAAGGACACTTAGTCCTGAACTTTCACGTACAAGTTCAAAAGTTAAGGACACTTGTCCATTAACTTAGAGTTACAAGTTAAAAAGGTAAGAACAAGCAGTCCTTAACTTATAGTTTCAAGTTGAAAAGTTAAGGACACTTGGTCCTGAACTTCAACTTTCAAGTTCCAAAGTTAAGGACACTTGGTCCTTAACTTCAAATTTCAAGTTAAAAAGTTAAGGACACTCAGTCCTTAACTTTGAGTACCAAGTTCAAAAGTTAATGTCGCTTGGTCCTTAACTTTTATGAACACAGTTAACTAAAAATTCATAAACGCAGTTAGCTTATGAATTCATACAACTATATTTATGAAATGTCCTTATATAATCAAATATATTGATTGAACCACAAATACATTTCAATACAATTTTTTTTTTCAATAACAGCCTCACAAAAATACGCTACTTATTCGACACTGAATCAACTTATAATCATTATTTTTGAAATTTCACACATACTTGACACAACATTAATTGAGATTACACACATTCCAAGTTAAAATGCATAAAAGCAAAAAAAATAAAAAATAAAAATTACCAGTTCGATCGTTCGATGCAGAGAGGATGACAGAGAAGATGAAGAAGGAGAAATATTAAGTGCAGCTGGTTTGCATGCGAGGACGATACAGATTAGGACCACGCGAAACTGTCCTGAAATTTTCGCTGTCAAATTTTCCCTCTTCTGAATGAATAAAACAAGGGTTTAGGAATATAAGAATTGAAGAAAGGGTAAAACTGTCTTTTCGCTATTAGTAGTGGCTATTTTTGATGAGCATTCTAATTAGTGGATAAAAAATAAAGACCAATTTACTTAATGGCTATCACACGCCATTTTTACGCAGTTTCTTGCGTATCAATATTCATATTATTATTTGGACTCATGGTGGAGTTGGTTAGTGAAGTTTGTGATGATGTTAAAGCTGGATCCAAAAGGATATGGGGTGGTTTAGGTGGTATGGAATATGAAATGCATATTGTTGGGATTTCATGTATTCTCTCCTCAAAGTGGCTTCCCTCGTCTAAAAATAAGCTTAGTCTTGCTTTTATACTCGTTGGGTAGGTCTAGGGCCGAAATAATCTTGTCCCGTGCAAACTTGGATAATTTTTCGTCACCGGCATCCAGGACAGCGTGTGGCGCTGGCTTGCTGAAGATTCTGCCCACGGTGCCACAGGTGGCGTGGGGCGCTGCCTATGGCGCTGAAATTCCACATTTCCCATATTTCCTCCATTTTGGTTTTAATCTCGCACCTTTCGCCCCCAATTGCTTCTGGATGATTCCTACATATAAAAACACCCCGAATTAATATAAACCAATACATTTTACATGCTAAATGCACGAAACACGAGTAAAATATGAGGCAATATATATATATATATATATACACTTTCAGCTAAATATCAACACCAAAGTAAATAATTAATAGCAAATAATTTTAATATAACTAATCTCAACATTATTAATCTCTATCATTAATAATACAAGTATCTCGAATATAAGGAGATAGAAATTTTTGTTGTATATTTTGGTCAATTCCTCTGTAATTATGGTCAGCAAAGGCTTTGTGCTTCTAAATATTAAAATTGTTATCATCTCAAAAAAAAAAAAAAAAAAAAAACTGTATCCCGATAATAATCTTATACATCATACCAAAGACCCCTTATAATATGTGGTAGGACCCATAAGTCACCTAATAGGAGGCCTCACATAGCATGTGAGAAACAAAATAAAATTCCTCTATCTAGCGTTCAATATTTCCCCTTGGAGTTCTCTTTCTTTTGTGCCCTAGAAAAGATGAGAAACCAGGAAGTGAGAGATGTAGAGGATATGAGCGGCAGCGGCATTGAGATGATCCGAAAGAAGGTGGTGGAGGAATGGGGTTTTTTTTGCATATCATCATCAATATTTTAACAAGGAAGAGTCTCCTGATTGGCGTTACCCTTATCATTTCCCCGAAAGCACCCATCGCAAAATGCTAGAAACGTTTTATAAAGGTTGCGCCGAGAACACAAGGTTTTTTATTTTATTTTTTATCATACCTCTCTCTTGCTTTGACCCAAAATTATGTATGTTAGATTTTGCTAAGCATCCGTTATTAATAAATATATGCTAGTGATTATTAGGAGTACAAAATTAAATAAAAAAGCTAGTCACTGATTTTGAATTTATAACTACATCTTTGGTACCGTTTGAAGTTATTTTACCTTTGACAAGATTGATAATATGTGTCTCGGACAGAGTTTAATTTCTCTGTTCTGGACCTTGCTATTCAACTAATATTGTACTTAAAAACAAACTTGCTTGGGAAGTCCTCACTTGATGTGCAGAGGATATGAAGGTAACTTTGCAATAGGTGTTTGGTCTCATTGTTCGTTATCCTGTTCGGGCTGTTCTCCTGCAAAACCTTACTCCTACTCATGGACTAACTGTAAGTTGTCCCTGGAGGACCTATAGTTTACAAGGGTGTTGACCCGTGGAATAACCTATTGGGGCTTGCACCGGGGTAGGCTGCCTATATCTCTGGAGTAGTAGGACCCTTCCAGGGGCCCTGCGTGAGCAGGGGTGCTTTGTGCATTGAACTCCTGCCCTGCTCTAGATTTCAATGCCCCATTTCATTTGACCTGTTAATAAGCTACAGATCCATGATATTATTCTTTCCTCTGAGTGTTCTTTTCTGGTTGCCGAGATGCAGCTTTAAGTTCTCAATTGAGGCAGTGACAGTTGGTGGGGTGGGGCTTTCTAGCTACTCCGAGCTGCTAAAGATTACTGATTTCAAGACTAGGAGCTTTATTCAGAAGACTCTTTCAGGAAGATTGTTCGGTGGCGCCATTGTTGAAGGATCTGAAAAACGGCTTGTGATTGTAAAGACATGGGATGTTCTCCTTCCTTACAGGCATTATCTTGCTCAACGTCTACCTAAATTTTGTGTATGTTTGCTAGATATGACTTAATTTGATTTCCTGTCTGTTGTTTTGGGTTGAATGATGATAACGGTTCTTTTGTAGGATGAGATTGAGTTATTCACAGATACAACAGCAAATATGCATCCAAATTTGGCGAAATTGTGTACATTCTGTTGTGACACAAGGCTTGCAGCTGTCTATGAGTATGATGAAAAATGTACCGGACTCTTGTCTGATGTTCTTCTGGATGGTATCTAAGTTGCCTCAAGTCTTATGTTGAATGACTGTTCATAGTGACCTCTGTGTGCATTTTAACCCATTTTTTGTGTTCTTTATTTCTTATTCCTCAGATAAATTTGGGTGGAGTAACAGGATAAAAGTGGCAGCTCAACTTGCAGATCTCTTGGCATTCTTGCATCAGAAGGGGATTGCAGTTGGTTGTGTTACTGCATCATGTATTATGATAGATGAGGTTGAGTTTCAGCCCTTGGTCGTCTGGCCAACTTTCTATTTCTCTTAGACAAGATATTAGAAGATTTTTAACAAATTACTACTTCGGTTTGGCTGCAGGAAGTGAATATAAAAGTATTTGACTTTGGTTACGTTTCTAATCATGTGAACGAGGATTCTAAAATTCCTATTGAGTTTGTTGTCGGCAGGGATGCTCCACTACGTGATCCAGGCATGTTTGCTCAGACTTCATCATCTCTGATGTTTTCATGCTGTAGATCAACGATTTTCTTACAGTTGCCTATGTAATGCATGATATGCAATGCGTCATCTAAAGCCTGCCATCCCCCCCCCCCTTTCTTTGCATTTTCCCTTTATCTTCTCCCCTCATTACCTCAGTAATGTGCGAGTTATGTGTAGTTGTTTGACAAGATAGTCTCTAACTGGAATATTGGCCTGAGCCTATGGTTCGTTATGAAACTGATATGAAGACCTTAATAATTAAGGTGAACTAAGATAGTTAAAATGGCTGGCTAAAATATAAGCATGAAAATATCTGATACTTGAGTCATGGAAGGGCGGTTGTTTCACATCCTTGAAATTTGCATTCTTAATTCCTGATGCCGTAAATTACTATCTTTTTTTTGGTGATTTTTATAAATACTGAATCCTCCTTTAATTCATCTTTAACATCTTTTGTCTCGCATTCATCAACCAATTGTTTTTTGTCGCGTTTAGCCTCAAAAGTTGAGGAATCATACTCCTCCTTAGTTATCAGCTCCAGCAGTAGAATGCCAAATTGATAAACATCACATTTCATCGTCCGCTTACCTGTATTAATCAAGAAAATACAAGAACATAACCGTTTTTACTGGACAAAAGACAATAAAATATGTAAAAGTATGCATATAATACAAACAACAAATATTGACGACATCTACTCAAGGGTCATAATTCTTAGTTCAGACGTCTTTTCATAAGCGCTTTTCTATTTCGGCCAAAAACATAAAAATATGAGATTCTTGGCAGCGTCAACTGAGGACTTAATTACACGCTAATGAAAAACGTATAGGAACAATGCATCACATAAGTCTTCAGTAAAATTAAAAGAACATCATCAGAACTTAGTATTCGTTCAGGATATATAGCTAGATACGGAACGACAACCAACATCAATTTGTAAGTTGTAAGGCTTCAAAGAAGCTGATCATACAATTGCTATCACACTCCTAACACTCAACTGCATGGACTTTGATCCAAAGAAAAGGCCAACGATGAGGCATGTTTCTGAAGCTTTGAATGCAATGACAGTGAGAGGGGAGAAACGCAAAAGAGATGAAATTGAGTCAGAATAGGATAAGCTATACCCTCTAAGCTTAGTTGCTTTTTCTTTTTGTATAACTTGAATTAGTAAAGTAGTTGCTAGGCTGTCTTCGTAGAGGAAGCAGTCTTCTTCTGAAGCTTTATGAATGATTCCTGAAAATTTGATTGTACTAAATACCTATGAACCGGAGATGTTCCAGCTCTTTAAACAGATTATTGTAGGCACCCAAATTGTCCCCTTTTTCCTCTTGCTATTTGAACTCTTTCGTGTTAATTCGATGTGCAATGGTTTCTACCATACTGGTTTCTTTTTTGGCTGCTTATTCTCTTTCGAGTTAGCCGATGTGCATTTCCAATCTTTATCAAGTGGTGCTGTTGTAACGCTAGATTGCACTATTTCAGTAGTGCGCGCAATTGAGAGCATATTAATGGAAAAAAGTTTTCCTTTCCACCCTGTGCTAATTCTGTGACTTCTACCGTCGATCCAACTCCTTCGCTGAACTTTCGCTTGATTCACCCCTTCAGCTAACAAATAATCCAAGTGACAATGGACAAAAATTGCAGTCTTGATGAGGCGTCAACATTAGTAGCTGTAATGGTTTAAACTTTTTTCAAATAAATGTGTCAAGATGCATATCACAGAGAAATTTTACAATGTGTGAGGCATGCCACATCATACTTGAGTGAGGCTATTTATCGTGTGACACATGGAACAATGGACCCCACCCTTCATTATCACTTCTCCATCACAATTCACCTACTCACTTTCCGGTCATTCCTCATTTTTTTTTTCTAACTCATTCTCCGCCGCACGGACTTCACCCCCCTTTATATCCTCTTCTCTTGTTTTAAATCCTATAATTATTTTTCTTTTACAAATCCATTCGATTAGCTCTTCTTTACTACTGAACTTTGTACCCAAAAAAGAGGTTTGAATTTATGAAATATTTCAATCACATGTCAGAAACACAAGACCCAGGATAACAACAAAAAGATGAATTTTGAAGCAAGAAGCTCTCACAAAATTAAAGTTAATTAGCTTAATCAATGAGCAAATGCTAGGGGTGGTGCGCAGAGTTCGGGAGGACCCAACCGGTTCTATGCCATGAGTGGTCGTCAGACTGCAGAGGCTTCTCCAAATGTTGTTACCGGTATTCTGACTGTCCAATCTCATGATGTGTATGCACTTATTGACCCCGGTTCCACCTTGTCCTATGTTACCCCTTTTGTTGCTATGGAATTTGGGATAGAACCGGATCAGCTTCATGAGCCATTCTCGGTATCTACTCCGGTTGGTGAGTCAATTACGGCTGCTCGAGTTTATAGAGGTTGTGTTGTCACGATACGTGGTAGGGATACCATGGCCGATCTTATTGAATTGGGGATGGTCGATTTTGATGTAATAATGCGAATGGATTGGCTTTATTCATGTTTTGCCAAGCTTGATTGTCGGACTAGAACTATGAGGCTTGAGTTTCCTAATGAGCCCGTTGTTGAATGGGTGGGGGATAATGTAGTGCCTAAAGGTCGGTTTATTTCTTACCTTAAGGCCGCAAAGATGATCAAGAAGGGGTGTATCTACCATTTGGTTCGGGTTACGGACACCGATGTCGAGGCACTTAGCCTTGAGTCCGTGCCAGTTGTTAATGAATTTCCAGATGTCTTTCCAGATGAGCTCCCTGGGATCCCACCAGACAGGGGGATTGATTTTGGGATCAATGTGATGCCAGGCACGCAGCCTATATCAATTCCACCTTACAGAATGGCACCGGTAGAATTGAAAGAGCTAAAGGAACAATTGAAGGATTTGTTAGAAAAGGGTTTCATCAGGCCAAGTATGTCACCATGGGGCGCACCAGTTTTGTTTGTAAGGAAGAAAGATGGGTCGCTGCGGATGTGTATTGACTACCGGCAACTTAACAAAGTCACAATCAAAAATAAATACCCTCTACCAAGGATAGATGACTTGTTTGATCAATTGCAAGGTGCTACGTGTTTCTCAAAGATTGACTTGCGGTCCGGGTATCACCAATTGAAGATAAGGGAGCAAGATATTCCGAAAACAGCTTTCAGGGCTCGGTATGGGCACTTTGAATTTCTGGTGATGTCTTTTGGGCTAACAAATGCCCCGGCAGCCTTCATGGATCTTATGAATCGAGTCTTCAAGCCTTTTCTAGACTCCTTTGTGATCGTGTTCATTGATAATATTCTTGTGTATTCCCGAAGTCGAGAGGAATATGCTAACCATCTCAGGGCAGTTTTGCAGACTCTTCAGCAACACCAACTGTATGCAAAATTTTTGAAATGTGAATTTTGGCTTGAATCTGTCGCGTTCTTGGGTCATGTCGTCTCCAGGGAAGGAATTATGGTTGATCTCAAAAGATTGCAACAGTGAAGAATTGGCCTAGACCTACCACTCCAACAGAGATTCGCAGTTTCTTGGGTTTGGCTGGGTACTACAGAAGGTTTGTGGAGGGCTTTTCTACTCTTGCCTCTCCCTTGACTAAATTGACCCAGAAAGCTGTTAAGTTCCAGTGGTCCGATGCTCGTGAAAGGAGCTTCCAAGAATTGAAATAAAGATTGACTTCAGCACCGATATTAACCCTACCAGAGGGTACAGAGGGGTTTGTGGTGTATTACGATGCTTCAAGGATCGGGGTTGGGTGTGTGTTAATGCAACACGGCAAGGTTATAGCCTACGCTTCTTGCAACTCAAGAATCATGAAAAGAACTATCCAACCCATGACTTAGAGCTTGCGGCAGTGGTGTTTGCGCTAAAGATCTGGTTACATTATCTATATGGAGTCCATGTGGATGTATTCATGGGCCACAAGAGCCTTCAATATATTTTCAAGCACAAGGAGTTGAATTTGAGACAAAGAAGATGGCTAGAGTTACTCATGGACTATGACATTGATATTCTCTATCACCCGGGAAAGGCTAATGTTGTGGCGGACGCTCTTAGTCGAAAATCTATGGGAAGTTTGGCTCATTTGAAGGCGTATCAAAGGTCGTTGGCCCGGGAGGTTCATCAATTGGCTAGTTTGGGAGTTTGCCTTGCAGACTCTAATGAAGGAGGGATAGTTGTGCAGAATATGCTGAATCATCGCTTGTGACGGAGGTGAAAGAGAAGCAATTGAACGGCCTATTATTAGCACAGCTGAAGGAGGGGATTCATAAACATAAGACCACAGCTTTTTCCTTTGGCAAGGATGGTGGTACCCTACGGTACCAAGGCCGCCTATGTGTTCCGAATATTGACGGTCTTCGGGAAAGGATCATGGCAGAAGCTCACACTTCCAGGTATTCTGTGCACCCAGGTTCTACAAAAATGTATCATGATCTCAAGAAGTTTATTGGTGGAACAACATGAAAAAGGAGGTGGCGGACTTTGTGGCAAGATGTCCGAACTGTCAACAAGTGAAGGCCGAACATCAAAGGCCCGGTGGATTGGCTCAAAGCATAGAAATTCCAATGTGGAAATGGGAGATCATCAACATGGATTTTGTGGTAGGGTTACCGCGCACTCCGCGCAAGTTCGACTCAATTTGGGTGATCGTGGATCGACTCACGAAATCAGCGCACTTCTTGCCAGTCAAATCTACCGACACAGCGGAACAGTATGCTCAGTTGTATATCAAGGAAATAGTCAGGTTGCATGGTACTCCAGTCTCAATCATTTCAGATCGAGGGGCTCAGTTCACAGCCAACTTTTGGAAGAAATTTCAGCAAGGTTTGGGCACGTAGGTAAATCTTAGCACAACTTTTCACCCTCAGACCAACGGGCAAGCAGAGCGGACTATTCAGACACTTGAGGACATGTTGCGTGCTTGTGCTCTTGATTACAAAGGTAGTTGGAATGATCATTTGCCACTCATAGAGTTTGCCTATAACAACATCTTCCATGCTAGTATCCAGATGGCGCTATTTGAGGCATTGTATGGTAGGTGATATAGGTCTCCCATAAGGTGGTTCGAGGTTGGAGTGGCTGAATTTATAGGGCCGGATCTTGTGCACCAGGCCATGGAGAAAGTCAAAATTATCAAGGAAAGGTTGAAAACTGCTCAAAGTCGCCAAAAGTCTTATTCGGACGTTCGTCGCAGAGATTTGGAGTTCAGAGAAGATGATTGGGTATTTTTGAAGGTTTCCCCGATGAAGGGTATCATGCGGTTTGGGAAGAAAGGAAAATTGAGTCCAAGGTATGTCGGACCATACAAAATCATTCAGAGGATTGGTCAGGTGGCATACAAGCTCGAGCTGCCACCCGAGATCTCATTGGTACACCCAGTCTTTCATGTGTCTATGTTGAAGAAGGTCGTGGGAGATCCGTCCACTATTGTGCCAGTTGAAACTATTGAGGTTAATGAAGAACTGTCATATGAAGAAGTTCCAGTTGCCATTCTTGACAGGCAAGTCCGAAAATTGAGAAATAAGGAAATTGCCTTCGTAAAGGTGTTATTGCGAAGCCAGCAGGTTGAGAAAGCCACTTGGAAAGCCGAGGAAGAAATTAGAAGGAAGTACCCACATTTGTTTGTATAGCCATGTAATAGCTTTCATGCATTTGGCCCCTATGAACTCTGTATCCTTGATTTGATCTATGTAAAACTATTTTGTTTCGTTTTGGTTATATGATTGCCTATGCGGCCATGGTTAGTATTGTACAGGTTATGTTATGTCTATAGAATATGTATATGCTGTTAGGATATGTTTCTGGAGCTCTCTGACAGGTGGATAGGCCTAGATACAAAGGAAACGCTGGCAAAATTTTTGGAAATTTAGGGAGTTAGACAAATTTGGGGCTATTGATATATTCCATGATTGTGAAAAGCTGAGGTTGCATAAAGATTGCTAATAAGTGAACCTTGATCCTCATTTCGAGGACGAATGATCCTAAGTGGGGGAGGATGTAAGGCCCCGTGAAAATTTCTACTCAAAACCCGAGAGCTCGTAGTGCCAAGTTAGGACCCTTGGTACTGATCTATGCATTAAGGACAAATGTTTTCCAGAAAAGTGCATTTATGCGGTCCATTATGCGGTCGCATAATAGCTATGCGGGCCGCATAGTCGCCGCGGAGTCAGACAGTTTGATGGTGATTTTGAGGTCAACTGAGCGGCCAACTATGCGATCGCATAATCAATACACGGGCCGCATATTCATCGCATAATCCCCTTGGAATTTTGCGAGGGGTTGTTCTGCGGTGCATTATGCGACCGCAGAACAGGTATGCGGACCGCATTCCTGTCGCATACTCGGGCAGTTTGTTGAGGTTTCTGAAGCCACACTACTAGAAATCTGGTCTACTGCAACGCTTTTTTTTTGCAACGGTTATAAAACCGTTCCAATAGAAAGCATATGGCAACGGTTTTGATCGTTGCATAATATATTTGGCTCTAATGGAACACTTTGGTTGAGATCCGTTGCATCATTAAAAGAAACCGTCACAATATGCATGTTTATTGCAACAGTGTTTGTAACCGTCCCATATATTACTCTAATGCAACGCGTATTTGGTTAAAATTATCTATTGCAACGTATACTAATTTTCCCTCTTTAATTTTTATTTTCCCTCTTCTCAATTCCCTCGCTTATTTTCGTATTCCTTTTCTAATCTTTCATTCCCTAGTCGCTAGAACCCATCACTAGATAATTTGGCCAAGACTTCATTCATCTCAAAACTTTAGTCGAACATACCTCTCATCAACAAATAAACTAGGGTTTAAGTCCATCAAAATCCTAATTGACACCCTTACCCTTCTCTTTCTCTCACTCACCCACTGCTCAATTTCGCAATCAATCAGAATATACAAAACCCTAATTGATTCTTACTATATTTGAACCATTTTATCTCCTCAAAGCCCGCCAATGAAGCGGCTCTATAGATCTGCAGAGAACAAGAACGAAGAAGAAGAAAAAGAGGCAAAGTAATTACTTATTGAAGGTATTCATATATATGCTTATATTTTGTTTCTATGTATTTCTCATTCGAAAAAGGGCATTTTTAGATTCTAAGCTATTACCTGCAATTCCCTGGTCAGCTATCATTTTGTCTCAGCTCTTGCTAGTAAGTTCAAATCTCTTTTGTTGCAATATATGATTTGAAGTATTTGGACTTTTGAGATGCCTGATGATGTGTGTTGTTGGTCAAATCTTGATTTGTATGATTTAATTTATTTCCTTAAGTGGAGTTTGGACTTTTTGGGATAATGGTTCTATTAATTGGCTTTTGATGTGAACTTAGCTGATTGTTCTGTCACTGTGATATAGAATTCTTTAAATTACAGTGATATAAATGGTAAAGCATACTCATAGGAAGTAAAGAATGATAAATTGTGAGAAAATTTTACGCATCCAAAATGTAAAGTAGGAGTTTAATTAGTGGGCTCCTGCCTAATAATAATTAAATATTAGAATGGGCACAAATATGCACTAGATGCTAACAAATTTCTTGAAATTTAACACGTCCATACATTTTGCCCTTCATCTTGTCTTCTAGTATCAAAAGGATGCACAAAATGAAGTCCTTGTGTTTCTTTCTCTTGCTAAAAGTTGGTTGATTCTTTCTCNTGGACAGGTTTATTTACCTTGGTTGGAACGTAAGAAAAGTAGAACATGACTATATTTAGAGCATATACGTACAAATGTTGCTTTTCATGACCAAAAGTGCTAGCCAACCCATCAACATCAAATAACAAACAGTAGTTGCTACAACTTAGAAAGTATATAAGACTTGCTTTCATGAATTTTCATGGATTTCCATTGAAAATAAGAGAGCAAAATTTTAACATGCCACGTATCTTATAAATACTTTTAGCTTTTGCAGAATGATAGAAAATCTCTTACATATTATGTTGTATGCATAATCTTCTTCATACAGTTTATATTTTGCTTTGCGGATTCATAAATCCATCCAATAAGTTGGGGAAGGGGAATGAGTGAAATTATTGTGATAAAGAAAGATCAATAAGCACCCAAATATGAACAACTTATAAAATGAGACCACCGTGGACTGGTAAGAAACTTTTGTCGACAGAGGTAGGCAGTATGAAAGGTTGAAGTACAGCTTCGGGATGCTTTTAACATAGTGCAACGACTTCTTCTGTTAAAGAAAAATAAACAATATCCATAAAATAGACGATTAGGTTAGATATTACTTTGATAGATACATTCCTTATAATCATTTATTAGGTAAAAGTATACTCACATGTTATAGTCATATACTTGCTCCAAGTCTTCAAGATTCTCAACCTGACTTAAGAGCTCTTTTTTTGTTTATCAACGTCTTTTTAATAGCCGATATGCCTTAACAGAGTTGCAAATTTAGTAGCTTTCTGTATATTCAATATTGGAATTATTAAACTTCGGTAGGTTAGCTGATAGTAAGGTCAGACTCTCAAATACCATCCTGATTGCATAAATACCATTGCAAGGTAAACCAGGACTTATATAATGTAGTCTATGATCAAATTATTTAGAATGCTTTCCCATAGGTACTCTGCTTGTGCAATTGATAAAAAACACTACTATCTTTAGCTTCAAAATTTGGGATATATTGCATTTAGGTACATTAAAATGTTCACTATGTGATCATGCTGTGAGTAATAAGTTCTATCACACAAGTTCGCCAAAAAAAAAAATGATCCCAATCTCAAGAATAAAAAAAATCAAAGTTTTTAACTCCACCTGCACTTGAGTTATATTGCAACATAATTGGTGTCAAGCCCAGACAAAGGAGGAGGGCTTATTGTCTATTATAATCCTTCACTCCTTGTCACTAACAAAAATTTATCTCTGTCTTGGCTTATAACTATGTTAAAATTTAACTTTTTAGGCGAAGAAGTTGTTCACATGACAAATATAAGTTATTATATTCTTTATCCATTTTTGTGGAACCTCTACGCCGGTCCGAGGCAAGTCCTAACTTTCAGCTAGTTCAACTTATTATCCTTGTATACGCGGCTTCCTATCTACTATGGTATAGTCTGCTAACTTTGGATGCCATACTTATCGCTTATTACTTTTCTTAGTTTCAAAGTAATGTCTTTCCTTTTGACAATGTTAAATGTTAGTTGGGGTACCGAAAAAATGTCAAAATTTGATCTCTTTCTCATTTATGTGAAATCCGAAGTTATTTTCTTAGCAGTATAGCTTTTTCTTGTGAACACAAATATCATTAGAGTTGATATACATACTGGATTAGGATCTAAATAATTATGTGCACTTAAAGGGCAGAAACTTCATGTGTACTCAGATATTATTATGGGAGAAATCCCCGAAATTGATTCGATTATCTTTGAACTATGCCAACATTAATGAAATACACGTTCTTGTCTCGAATGAATTGTTTGCGCATTCTCCTACTTCTCATTGTTCAGTTACCTACTACATGGATGTTATAGTCTTCCTAATATTTAACAGAAGATAACTTAAGACAATTCTTCACTGAATGTTATAGTTATAATAAAAGTAGCATAATATATAATGAAACAACACGGCTTTATTCAAGTCGGGCCGGGCGAAGCCCGGGCTACCCCCAATAATTATTTAATACACATGAATATTTTGTCGATACGTAGAGTGTTGTTGAAGGATAGTTGAATGTTAAAATCAAATAATGTATCTAGGTGTCATTGGGTCTTTAATTGCTTGTGGATAAGCTAATGATTAACCACTTTCTTGTTCAACCTATTTTTTCGTCAAGGATCTGAAATTATTTATTTAGGATATAACTGGCTTCTCCATTCTCTATTCTTCCCGATAAAATCAGTGGACTTGTATGATTTAAAATGTCAAATGTTATTTGTTCGTAGTTCATCTCAACTTTTATTTTTACTTCCATATATGCATCTTCAAAAATATATCTCTGAAGTAGCTACATTTTGGTTTTCCTTTTACTGTGCAAGACCACAATATAATTTGCTAATTCTATAGTGTTTGCGCTTTTTTCACGACTGCTAAAAGGTTGAATAATGTTGGTCAATTATCGCACATGGACAAACCAGATCTTTAATAGAGAACTAATGGTAAGATTTTTAGTCTGGTTTTGGAGGTGTTTTACTTGTTGATGTTCAAGTCATTTTTATGCCGTTTTGTATGGTGTTTTGTATAATATTTAGGTTGGTTCAGGAGGTGCTCTACCTGATTTCTTTCAAGTTCTTTTATGCTTTCGGTGTGATGTTTGTATCCTTTTTAGGCTGGTTCTGGAGGTATTTTACTTGCTGCAATTTAGTTCCTTTTTTTCATCTGGAGTGATGTTTCATATCATTTTTACGATGGTATGAAGATGTTGTACTTACTGCAATTCAGGTCGTCTTTATGACATTGGTGTAATGTTTCGTATCATTTTTAGGCTGGTTCAGCTGGTGTTTTACTTGCTGTTGTTCAAGACCTTTTTGTGCCATCTGGTGTGATATTATTTTGTATTATGTTGTGCTTTGACTGATACGATTAAGCAATGGAACAGTAAATAACAGAAAAAGAAAGAAGAAAGAAAGAAAAAGAGCTGCGGCAGAAATTGAATAAAAAGGAAATAAGAAGAAGAAGCTAGCTAGGGTAAAGAAAAGGGTATATTCTCTGATGATGGTCCCTCTAAAGTAGGGATTACACTATATATAGGTAGGGTGAGTGAGGTACAATAACCTCCTACACCAATTCGTACACATTTGCTCACAATAGCTCAGATGGACCTTTCGTGAATAAGACAAGGAAAATTACAGGGTTAATGTGTAATATCTATAAGTTGTAATTTAAAACTAAGTGGACTAAACTAATAACTTCTCAAACTTCTTTCCAGCCTTCATTGTAACTAACTTAACCGCTCCGTACACCTCCGCAAGCGCGAGTACTACTGTCTCAAGCTACTCATTCAGATCCCCCTTGTCAAAATCTTCCTTGTCCTCAAGGAAGAAAAGATGGAAATCTTGTTCTCAAGGAATGATACTCCTCCCAAGTTGCTTGCTTAGGTGTAGTGTTCTCCCACTGGACGAGTACTTGAACAATGGCCTTGTTCCCTTTTTGCACCATGCGCCTGTCTAGGATTTGCTGTGGTTGAGGGCAGTAGGGACTGGCAATATCAATAACTGGGGGGTGTGAAATCTTGTCAGGTAGTTTGTGGCAGGGTTTAAGCTGGGATACATGGAATGTTGGATGGATGAGGAGTTTGAGAAGGTAGAGATAGCTTATAGGCTACATTACCAATTTTTTGGAGGATTTGGTATGGTCTATAGTATTTGGCTGAAAGTTTTAGGCTACATTACCAATTTTTTGGAGGATTTGGTATGGTCTATAGTATTTGGCTGAAAGTTTAGAAAAATGAGAGCCTGACATACTGAGCTACCTATAAGGTTGAATTTTGAGGTACACCCAATCACCTACCTTATAGTTTCTGTCAATTCTATGTTTGTTAGCCTGTGAAGCCATTCTTTGTTGAGCTCTGTGGAGGTGGTGTTTCAGCCGCTGATATTTGAACTCTCTAGTGAGTAAGCTTCTGTCGACTTCCTCTATGACTGAATCTCCAGCCATGTAAGGCAAATGGAGCGGAGGAGGTTGCCCATACAATGCTTCATAGGGTGTGGTTTGAATTGATGAGTGAAATGTGGTATTGTACCACCATTCAGCAGCTGCTAAATATGAGAACCAATCCTTCTGAGAATCAGCACAGAAACACCTAAGATAAGTCTCTAGGCATCTATTCACAACTTCTGTTTGTCCATCTGACTGGGGATGATAGGCTGTGGAAGTACTGAGAGTGACACCCTGCATAGAGAACAACTCTTGCCAGAGTTTTCTTGTAAATATAGGATCTCTATCACTGACTATATCCTCAGGCATACCATGTAGTTTGAACACATTCTCCATGAACAACTTGGCAATGTCACTAGCTGAGTAGGGATGGGACACTCCAATGAAATGTGCATATTTGGTGAGTCTGTCAACAACCACCCAAATAACAGACTTCCCATGAGATTTTGGCAACCCTTCAATGAAGTCCATACTAATACTGCTCCAAGCCATTGAAGGTAACTTGAGGGGTTGAAGCAACCCTGGGGATGGTGTGGTCTCATACTTGCTTCTTTGGCATGTGTCACACTGCTTGACATGAATCTGGACATCTTCTCTCAAGCCCTTCCAGTAGAATAATGCAGCTAACCTTCTGTAGGTATGGTCTATGCCTGAATGTCCCCCACAAGGGGAGTTGTGCCATAGCTGGATGATATTCTTCCTAAGCTGCTCATCAGGTCCTACTACCAACTTCCCATTCCTTCTTAGTTGGTCATGAGTGAAGGAATAACCCTGGTTGTCAGTACCTCCTAGCTTGAGTATATCAATAAGGTCAGTGAGATTAGTGTTTAAAGCCCAACTCTTCATAATGAGACTTAACAAATCAGTTTGCACAGTGGACAAGGTTAGAGCAGCCAGTTCCACCAACTGCAATCTGGACAATGCATCAGCAACCTTATTCTCCTTCCCTTTCTTATATTCAATAGTAAAGTCATACTGCATGAGCTTAGTGATCCACTTAAGCTGAGAACCTGTTTGCATCTTCTGTTCTAAGAGAAATTTTAGTGCCTTTTGGTCTGTTTTGACTGTAAAGGGTCTCCCTGTCAAATACTGAGCCCACTTAGTAACTGCCATTACCAATGCTAGGAGTTCTTTATCATACACAGAGAGAGATTGGTGTTGAGGGGATAACCCTTTGCTCAAATAAGCAATTGGCTGCCTATTTTGCATGAGGACAACCCCTATTCCCATGCTGCAAGCATCAGTCTCTACCATAAAAGGGAGTGGAAAGCTTGGTAGGGTCAATACAGGTGCAGAAGTTAGGGCTTCTTTCAACTTGTTGAAAGCTTCAGTTGTCTTGGAGGACCACTGGAAGTTGTCCTTCTTGAGCAGGTCCGTCAAGGGTTTGCTTATGACTCCATAACCCTTGATGAATCTCCTGTAATAGCCTACTAAGCCTAGGAACCCTCTTAATTGCTTGATGTTAGCAGGTTGGGGCCAGGACTGCACAACTGCTATCTTCTTAGGATCAGTGGCAACTCCTGCAGCTGATATGTAGTGCCCTAAGTATTCAATCTTGTCAGCAGCAAAAACACACTTACTCCTCTTGGCAAAAAGTTGGTGTTGCACCAGTAGATCAAAAGTGGTCCTGAGATGTTGGACACGGTCCTCCAAATTTTTGCTGAATACCAAGATATCATCAAAGAAAACCAATATGAATTTCCTTAGGTAATCTTGGAATATATGATTCATCAACCCCTGAAAGCTTGAAGGAGCATTAGTCAAGCCAAAGGGCATAACTAGGTACTCATAATGCCAATAGTGAGTTCTGAAAGCTGTTTTATGAATATCTGCAGATGTCATTCTGATTTGATGGTACCCTGCCCTTAAATCTATCTTAGAATAGACCCTTGATCCTCCTAACTCATCTAGTAATTCTTCAATAATGGGAATGGGGAACTTATCCTTGATAGTAAGTTTGTTTAGGGCCCCGTAGTCCACACATAACCTCCAAGAGCCATCTTTCTTGCTCACCAAGACCACAGGAGATGCATAAGGGCTTGAGCTGTAGTGAATGATACCTTGGTTCAGCATTTCTTGGGTCATTTTTTCAATCACATCCTTCTGAAGGGGTGAATACCTGTAAGGTCTAGAATTCACTGGCAGGCTTCCTTCCACCAAAGGAATGTGATGATCAAACACTCCTCTAGATGGAGGCAGTTGGGTTGGTTTAGCAAATAACTCATGGTATCCCTCCAATAGCATTTGTATCTCCAATGGTGTTGCCTGTGACTGGGAGTCTGATTCATCTTTATTGCTTACTTCTGAGCAGACTCTAATCATGAAAAGTTGAACAGTAGTGTCTGTGATCTTATTGAGGGCCTTAGCATTTACAGTCTTGAATGTAGGATGAATCCCTTGCAAGGTGACTGACTTTCCTTGATACATAAATTGTATCCATAGTTTTGCAAAATTGATCTGGATATCTCCCAGCTTACTTAACCATTGAATTCCTAGAACCACATCACAGCTCCCAATGGGAAGGACTAAGAAGTCATCTGAAAACACCACACCTTGCATTAACCAAGTAAATCCCTTGCTACCCTTGACTGATTGTATCACCCTCCCATCTGCCACTGAAACATCTTGAGGGTTCATCTGGTAAACCTTACATCCAAGCCTTTTTGCTGTCTGCTCATTTGTGAAGTTATGGGTGGAACCACTATCAATCAAGATATTGATTGGTTTTTGCTCAGTGAACCCTTGGATCCTCAGTGTCTTGTAGCCCTTAGAGCCATTCAAAGCTTCCAATGAGATCTCACAGTTTTCAATGGTTTCTTCTACTTCTACCATCTCCTCGATTTCATTGATTTCCTCTAAAGCTGATTCCTCTACCTCATTCAACTTCTCCTCTTCAATTTCCAAGGAATATAACTGCCTTTTTGCCTTACACTTGTGTCCTGGAGTGAACTTTTCATCACAGAAAAAACAAATTCCATTTGCCCTTTTTTCATCCATTTCAGCTGGTGTCAACCTCCTTCTCCTATTGTTGTCAAAATTAGCCACCACAGGCTTCTTATAAGGAGCTTGAGTCCCTTTAAACAAGCTCCCACCTATTGGTACAGCAGGGGTTCTGTATGCAGCTGAGGCAGTAATTGCTCCTTTGATGGCCTTGGCCTGGGCAGCAAAACTGGCCTCCTGCAATCTGGCCAGGTAGTAGGCCTGAGGAAGACTAGTGGGATGGCTCACCTTAACAGCATGACTGAGATCAGGTTTCATATTATTCAATAAAATGCTAATGGCATGTTCTGTGGACAAGTTAATTCTAGTCATCACACTCACAAAGGCCTTCTGATAATCCTTAACAGATCCTGTGTGCTTAATGTTCATCAATTCAGTCATAGGGTCAGAGTATTTAGCTCCAAAACTGTCACAAAGAGCCCACAAATACTCTTCCCAAGTAGGTAAAGGCATAGAGCCCCTGCTCCTCATATACCCCAAGTGCCACTGTAGTGCATCACCTTCAAAATATAGGAAAACCAATTTCATCTTTTGCTGGATGGTAACATCTTCATCAGCAAAAAATTGTTCCACCTTATACAACCAGGTCCTCAAGTCCTCTCCATTCGAATTTAGGGAACTCCACCTTACGTGTATTTAGTATAAGGGATGTAAGGTAA
>NC_031999.1:38444781-38560762 GCF_001879085.1 Nicotiana attenuata
AGAGAGGAGATTATTTGGGTTTTAATCTCCGAGTCGGTTTCGACTCGAGCTTCATCTGACTCTCAAGGGCTTTTGTAGTTGCGATATGGGTTGGTCGACAAATGAGCTTTATGCCTTTGATCGAGAGCGATCCTTTTATGTGCACACTGTGCACTGAATGCTTACTTAGGGCTGCGACAATGGCCTCTTAACGCTTTTGGGGCCGATGCGGCGCAGTGTTATTGTATAGCTGGCGACACATGGGCTCTTACCTTGGTCGAATGACCTTTTAATGTAGGCTTATTTTCCTCTCGATATGGACCTTTTGAGATGATTTTGGGTGACTCGTCACGTTCGGAGAAGAACCTATCCGATTTTAAGTCGTTTGCGGCGATGTTCCGAGCACCTCTGAAGGTGTTTGGCCTCGTAGACTGGCTCGGTTCGATGCCTTGTGATTTGAGCTGGACCCATGCGTCGCAGTCTGACTTTTTCCTTCGACGGCTAGCTTTTTAAAGCCGGTTCTTTTCCGAAGTAGAGATTCGAACGTAATGGCCCTATGATTTTGGTAGCGTCGTCTCAGGCTGCGTCCCTAGCGGAGCTCCTGTGTTACCGTCATTACGCCTGGTACCAGGTCGTATGAACCGTAGTTCATGTTGTGTTTTGGCGCCGAACATTTTTGGTCCGGTCATAGTAGTTTAGGTGTATATATCGAGGGTAATGCCTTTTCAGAAATCTAGAATGCGATATAATAGCCTAAAACTTTGGGATTTTATGCTATTAGTAAGGTCTAAACTAAAATTTCATGCCTTTGATGTCTTACGGTTTTGGTTGATAACTTGGTACAGAGTATGATTCATGCTTGCTTGAGGTCCTTACAGTCTTTTCGTTGTTGCTTACTCATCAGGTTCTTACCGAGACCGACGCCTGCCCGCGCATCGGGTCCTTACGGCCTCGCGTTCTTATTAACTGAATGAGATTTGCGAACCGTCTCCCCGAGTATCGAGTTCGTTTTGGGCATCGACAGCCCGTTATCTCGTTGACTCGAATTCCCAAATGAGCGCTTACGGATTTGAGCTTCTCGCCCTTACGGTTCCTGCGCTTTCACTTAGTTTTTGTGACGCCAAGTGCTCCGAGTAATTCGGGTCGCTTTCTTTCTTTTTAAAGAATATTCCGTGATTTTCGCTGTTGCCTTTTTCCGTTACTGGAGTGGCTTCGAGTTGTGCAGATCTCCCGACTGCCTGAGTCTACGTGGGTGCCGAATTTATCGCCAATGCTCATTAGCTCCGAGGTATATCGGGACGTTTCTTGATAAAGGAATCGTTATGGCGAAAACACGGGGTTTTCTTGGAGCATGAGATATGTTTGAAAAAAACAATCTCAGCTTATGATTGGCACTATGTACATCGTTGTCTCCGCCATCGGGGGCATGGTTTCTTTGCGGACAGGTTCATTAACCGTTTTGGTTCTGGTATACTGGTTCATTTTCCCCATGGGCAGGATTATTTGGCCATTTCTTGGCTCTTCTGAGCGAGTACTATGATCTTTTAGAGAGGAAGTCCTTGTCTTACCGGCACTCAGGATTGATAGGAAACAAAAGCCCGAAGGACTTGTAAGCATTCCCTTAGGTAGCAATATAGGTCTGTTTGAACCTTAGTCGTTGAAAACCTTTTGCCCAGGCAATAGTGCACACCCGCTCTCGAGGGGCATTCCGTTCGGAGTTTTCAATCGGCATGTCCTAAGCAGTAATCGTATCGTTTTAGCATTGATACGTTCCAGTTTCTCGGAAGTTATTCCGCCTTCCATGGTGCGAAGCTATAAACACTTTCCCGACTATCCCGAGGACACGATATGTCCTTCCCAGCTCTGTCGCTAGCTTTCCTTCATTAGGATTCGTGCGTTGAGAGTAAAACTTTCCTTAGAACCAAGTCTCCGACCCTGAAATACCGGAGGTTTGTTCTCCTGTTACAATACCTTTCGATTCTCTGTTTCTGGGCGCCATTCGGATTAGCGCAGGCTTCTCGTTTTTCATCCAGTAGTTCAAGGGCCGTTGTCATGGCTTCTAGTTCGAGCTCTCGGTAGTAGTGTTGGATCTAGAGCTCGGCTCCCGACCTCCATGCTAATCAAAGCCTCAGCGCCGTATACTATGGAGAAAGGTGTCAGGCTCCGCCGACCGTCGGGAGCGACGAGGGCGCTCAACCTGATTAACCGCAACTGAGTAAGCCTTATAACACTTTCTACCCAACCATACTTTAAAGGAAACCATGCTTTCGTTTATTTAGACAATAGCAATGAACAACATTCACGTTGTTAAATTCATTATCGTGTCACAAACCTTAAATCATGACTAAGTTCCTCAAGATTTCATACAGTTATTAGCAGAATTTAGAGTATAGAGTTACAACACAGTTCATTGACCCAATCAACACCCGTACAAAACCCACAACAAATGTCTACGGAGCCTCTATGGATACAAAAGACAAATTATGAGAACGCGGCAACAAGGCCCCAGCTTACCTCAAAAGTGGAAGTCTAACAACAAAAGATGTACAACAAATCCCCTTGAAGGAAAAAGGGGCTCACCAAGACTTTGAGAGGAGGACAATCCGCTACGCGCGATCGGCACTGTCCGCTATAGAGCCACCTACAGTTCATTTAAGAATATAGCGCCCCCGGCAAAAGGGCGTTAGTACCATGGAATAGTACTAGTATGTATAACTAAACACCATCTAGTTAGAAAGAACTTTCATACAAGAATAAGGAAATCACAGTAATATACTCAAAAGCTTTAAACGACACCATATCATCAAATAAAAGATCACATAACTTTCAACATAATTTTCCATTGCTGTTATGTTTAGGGAAATTTATATTGTTCAACATTGTTTGCAATACCACCGCTATCTTGAGCGATAGTCAGATCTCGACCCGATCGGTCTCATAGGTTGCCTCATGAGACATATACCTCGAATCATAATCTCATTTTCCTTTTCCGGAATTCAATATTCAGCAATTACCACCATGTGTGCGGCATGGCGTCCGATCTTGGCCCGAAAGGCTAGCGCCGCTTACAAGGCATTTTTTCTTTCTCATTAAACATCTCGTTTTCAATCTTTGTTTTCACATATAATATTTCATAGGCACTTGGGGCCACAAATATCACATTATTTTTTTTGGCACTAGGCCTTTCAACATCATTTCCAATTTCAATGTTAGCTTTGCAATTTAGGATACTAGGTGCACAACAAGAGCAATTTAATATTGTAAGCATAGATAAGATTTACATAGATGGCACAACAAATGCAGTTTCAATCTTGGTTTAAGGTCTAAGCATTGCAATACATGATTCACATTCTTCGCACCATTTTAAGTTATCAAGAATACACATTGATCATATTGAGACACACCTTTCACGAATTTAAAGTTGAACACCAATTCATGTGAAATAACAATCAATACATCAATCCAACTTTAATCTTACCGCATTTACACAACACACAACGGAGCTCAATTTCTAAAAAGAGGGGACTTTAGCCATACATACCTCAATAGAGCTTTCATTAAATTCCTACAAAAGTTCCGGGATCTCTTAGAAAATTCAATCTATTTTATAGGAATTACAAATTGGACCAAGAATTAGAGACATGATTAAGATTCAGCTCATTTGAGCATATTATCAAGTGTTAGGTGTGCATTGTGATCTTAGGTTCCTTTTGTGAGAGATCTCTTCAAATACTTATACTCCAATTGCTATCTTTTTAGTTCACAACCTCCCATACCCATTATCTTTTATGCATACAAGATTATCAGCCTTATACCTATGAACCCACTTTGCTAATAACTATTTTAATAGAAATTTCGAAATTAAAGATTAGGGCACAAGTTCTTTACCTATTAGGGTGAAGACCTAGTGATTTCACTTGACAATCTTCAAGGATTTGGGGCAAGAATTGAGTGGGGACTTGATGAAGATCACTCCCAGAGACTTCCTCTCTCACTCTATATGCAGTAAAATATCAGAAAATGGTCTAATAGGGTGTTTTTAATGGGATGGGGTCGGGTTATAAAAGTTAGAAAATAGGAGCCCCGACACAATCTGCGATCGCATATTGACATGCGGCCCGCGAAATGGACCGCAAAAATGGCACTACTGGAAAATGAGTCTATGGCAACAGTCCGAAAAGCGTTGCAATAGGTAGTAAAATCGTTGCAATAGATCTATTAGATCGGTTTAGGGACGTTATTCATCAGGTCGCGTGCCTATAGCTCTACTTCAAGGTTTTCAGCAACGGTTGGGTTGATCCGTCGCAATAGCCACTCTATTGCAACGGTTTTCCTTTTAATCTAATTGTAACAGTAATTTTAATCAAATGCAACGGCCTTGAACCGTTGCAAATATCTTTTTATGTAACGACTACTGAGGCTTACGTAACGGTTTTACAGTGATGATGCAACAACTTTAATTGTTATCGCAACGCTTGAAATTACCTATTGCAACGCTTTTTTAGCTATGCAACAATTATTATGATCAAGTGCAACGCTTTCCAAAAAGAAACTATTCATTGAACCAATATAATAAAAAATATTCACACTAGTAATATCTATAAAAACAAAATACACATATTATTTGACAATTCAAGAAGCTAGCATACATAAGTTTGTAAATACACAAAAATAAAAGATCCCAAGAACATTTGAAGTCTTAGAAATAATTTCCAGTAACATAAGTATTGTCTTCACTTCTTTCGTTAATCCTTTGTTTATATTTGCACCACCTACAAATATCATAAATAAGTAATTCAACAAAATTTCACCAGAAGCGATCATTACAATTCACAACAAAAAAATCGTCGAGAGTTCAGAACCAGTTAAAGAAATATTAGTTTACTGGGAGTAACACAGAACACCATCTGGAGTAAAATACAGTCCACAAATACCAGAAAGCTTCACAGAAACACTATATAGAGGCACAAAGTACACACCTAGCTGATACGAGTAGCTTGAGACAGTAGAGTACACCTCGCGCTTGCGGAGGTGCACGGAGCGGTTAAGTTAGTTACAATGAAGGCTGGAAAGAATTTTTGAGAAGTTATTATTTTAGTCCATTTAGTTTTAAATTAACAACTTATAGATAGTACACATTGACCCTGTAATTTTCCTTGTCTATTCACGAAAGGTCCATCTGAGCTATTGTGAGCTAATGTGTACGAGCACTGGTTTAGGAGGTTATTGTACCTCACTCACCCTACCTATATATAGTGTAATCCCTACTTTAGAGGGACCATCATCAGAGAATATACCCTTTTCTTTACCCTAGCTAGCTTCTTCTTCTTATTTCCTTTTTATTCAATTTCTACCTAGCAGCTCTTTTTCTTTCTTTCTTTCTTTCTTTTTCTGTTATTTACTGTTCCATTGCTTAATCGTATCAGTGGTATCAGAGCAATTTCTTTGCTCTGTGGTTATGGCTAACAAAATGAATGAAGTCATGGATGCACTGCACAGATATCTACAGAGATGTCCGGGTAGGCAGCTCGACAGGAGCAGTTGAAGCTGCTCAAAGAACAAGCAGCAAACAGCAAGAAGAGTCACTGAATGAGCTGAGAGAGGTCCTTAACGAGGTCATACATTAGGAAAAAGGCCTGAGAGAGACAAGAAGTCACTGTTGAGTAAGGTGAGCCTATTCTCCTAGTGACAAACCATTGATTTTGGAGATCTAGCCACACCTAGCTCTGGTAACCCAACACACGACTATGACTGTTTTACCTTTCCTGCTAAATGTCCCTGCTCAGAACCTTAGGCCAGTTACTACCAACCCTCCAGCCAGTAATGTTCCCTCCTCATACTCCCATTGACACAGACAACAACTACAGTCACAACTCAAAACCAACCACAAGGCTCATTCCTTTCGTTCAGTCATGGTAAACACCCCACCTATACAGTACTCTCAACCCCAACCCTATGTACCTCCTAACATGCCTTCCCTTATCCAGGGGCTACTAACCTTCAGCCACAAAAAAATCCAAATCCACCCCTTAATGGAGGTTTTACCAACCCATGATGAGCTGGAACCCAAGCTCACCTATGGGAGCCTTACCCTCTTACCTTCATTATTCCCAAGCCACACAGTACCCTTCCCCTTATCACACCCAAGCCACCCAAATGCTTCCTCCCTTGTATCACAAACCACTCAAGCACCTAACCACCCTCAGTAACCAATACAATGGCAATCCACAAAACCACCTTCAGACACAAACAATCCAACATGCCTTTACCTAACAGATCTTTAATAGAGAACTAATGGTAAGATTTTCAGTCTGGTTTTGGAGGTGTTTTACTTGTTGATGTTCAAGTCATTTTTATGCCGTTTTGTATGGTGTTTTGTATAATATTTAGGTTGGTTCAGGAGGTGCTCTACCTGATTTCTTTCAAGTTCTTTTATGCTTTCGGTGTGATGTTTGTATCCTTTTTAGGCTGGTTCTGGAGGTATTTTACTTGCTGCAATTTAGTTCCTTTTTTTCATCTGGAGTGATGTTTCATATCATTTTTACGATGGTATGAAGATGTTGTACTTACTGCAATTCAGGTCGTCTTTATGACATTGGTGTAATGTTTCGTATCATTTTTAGGCTGGTTCAGCTGGTGTTTTACTTGCTGTTGTTCAAGACCTTTTTGTGCCATCTGGTGTGATATTATTTTGTATTATGTTGTGCTTTGACTGATACGATTAAGCAATGGAACAGTAAATAACAGAAAAAGAAAGAAGAAAGAAAGAAAAAGAGCTGCGGTAGAAATTGAATAAAAAGGAAATAAGAAGAAGAAGCTAGCTAGGGTAAAGAAAAGGGTATATTCTCTGATGATGGTCCCTCTAAAGTAGGGATTACACTATATATAGGTAGGGTGAGTGAGGTACAATAACCTCCTAAACCAGTGCTCGTACACATTAGCTCACAATAGCTCAGATGGACCTTTCGTGAATAAGACAAGGAAAATTACAGGGTCAATGTGTACTATCTATAAGTTGTAATTTAAAACTAAGTGGACTAAACTAATAACTTCTCAAACTTCTTTCCAGCCTTCATTGTAACTAACTTAACCGCTCCGTGCACCTCCGCAAGCGCGAGGTACTACTGTCTCAAGCTACTCGTATCAGAGCTGGTGTACTTTGTTGCTCTATATAGTGTTTCTGTGAAGCTTTCTGGATTTTGTTGGAGCTGTATTTTACTCCAGATGGTGTTCTGTGTTACTCCCAGTAAACTAATATTTCTTTAACTGGTTCTGAACTTCGACCGATTTTTTTTGTGAATTGTAATGATCGCTTCTGTGAAATTTTGTTGAATTACTTATTTATGATATTTGTAGGTGGTGCAAATAAACAAAGGATTAACGAAAGAAGTGAAGACAATACTTATGTGTACTGGAAATTATTTCTAAGACTTCAAATGTTCTTGGGATCTTTTATTTTTGTGTATTTTACAAACTTATGTATGCTAGCTCTTGAATTGTCAAATAATATTGTGTATTTTGTTTTTATAGATATTACTAGTTGGATATTTTTTATTATATTGGTTCAATGAATAGTTTCTTTTTGGAAAGCGTTGCACTTGATCATAATAATTGTTGCATAGCTAAAAAAGCGTTGCAATAGGTAATTTCAAGCGTTGCGATAACAATTAAAGTTGTTGCATCATCACTGTAAAACCGTTACGTAAGCCTCAGTAGTCGTTACATAAAAAGATATTGCAACGGTTCAAGGCCGTTGCATTTGATTAAAATTAACTGTTACAATAGATTAAAAGGAAAACCGTTGCAATAGAGTGGCTATTGCGACGGATACCCAACCGTTGCTGAAAACCGTTGCAATAGAGCTATAGGCACGCGACCTGATGAAACGGTCCCTAAACCGATCTAATAGATCTATTGCAACGATTTTACTACCTATTGCAACGCTTTTCGGACTGTTGCCATAGACTCATTTTCCAGTAGTGCCATTTTTGCGGTCCATTTCGCGGGCCGCATGTCAATGATGCGATCGCAGATTGTGTCGGGGCTCCTATTTTCTAACTTTTATAACCCGACCCCATCCCATTAAAAACACCCTATTAGACCCATTTTCTGATATTTTACTGCATATAGAGTGAGAGAGGAAGTCTCTGGGAGTGATCTTCATCAAGTCCCCACTCAATTCTTGCCCCAAATCCTTGAAGATTGTCAAGTGAAATCACTAGGTCTTCACCCTAATAGGTAAGAACTTGTGCCCTAATCTTTAATTTCGAAATTTCTATTAAAATAAGTTATTAGCAAGTGGGTTCATGGGTATAAGGGCTGATAATCTTGTATGCATAAAAGATAATGGGGTATGGGGAGGTTGTGAACTAAAAAGATAGCAATTGGAGTATAAGATTGAAGAGATCTCTCACAAAAGGAACCTAAGATCACAATGCACACCTAACACTTGATAATATGCTCAAATGAGCTAGAATCTTAATCATGTCTCTAATTCTTGGTCCAATTTGTAATTCCTATAAAATAGATTGAATTTTCTAAGAGTCCCGGAACTTTGTAGGAATTTAATGAAAGCTCTATTGAGGTATGTATGGCTAAAGCCCCCTCTTTTTAGAAATTGAGCTCCGTTGGTGTTGTGTAAATGCGGTAAGATTAAAGTTGGATTGATGTATTGATTGTTATTTCACATGAATTGGTGTTGCAACTTTATATTCGTGAAAGGTGTGTCTCAATATGATCAATGTGCTATTCTTGATAACTTAAAATGGTGCGAAGAATGTGAATCATGTATTGCAATGCTTAGACCTTAAACCAAGATTGAAACTGCATTTGTTGTGCCATCTATGTGAAATCTTATCTATGCTTACAATTTAAATTGCTCTTGTGTGCACCTAGTATCCTAAATTGCAAAGCTAACATTGAAATTGGAAATGATGTGAAAGGCCTAGTGCCAAAAAAAATAATGTGATATTTGTGGCCCCAAGTGCCTATGAAATTATATATGTGAAACAAAGATTGAAACGAGATGGTTAATGAGAAAGAAAAAATGCCTTGGTAAGGCGGCCTAGCCTTTCGGGCCAAGATCGGACGCCATGCCGCACACATGGTGGTAATGTGCTGATATTGAATTCCGGAAAAGGAAAATGAGATTATGATTGAGGTATATGTCTCCAATGAGGCAACCTAGCCGATCGGGTCGAGATCTGACTTCGCTCAAGATAGCGGTGGTATTGCAAACAATGATGAACAATATAAATTTCCCTAAACTAACAGCAATGGAAAATTATGTGAAAGTTATGTGATTCTTTTATTTGATGATATGGTGGTCGTTTAAAGCTTTTGAGTTATACTTGTGATTTCCTTATTCTTGTATGATAGTTCTTTCTAACTAGATGGTGTTTAGTTATACATACTAGTACTATTCCATGGTACTAACGTCCCTTTTGCCGGGGGCGCTATATTCTTAAATGAATGTAGGTGGCTCTATAGCGGACAGTGCCGATCGCGCGTAGCGGATTGTCCTCCTCTCAAAGTCTTGGTGAGCCCCTTTTTCCTTCAAGGGGATTTGTTGTACATCTTTTGTTGTAGACTTCCACTTTTGAGGTATAGCTGGGGCCTTGTTGCCGGCGTTCTCATAATTTGTCTTTTGTATCCATAGAGGCTCCGTAGACATTTGTGTGGGTTTTGTACGGGTGTTGGATGGGTCAATGAACTGTGTTGTAACTCTATACTCTAATTCATCTGAACTATAACTGTATGAAATCTTGGGAACTTAGTCATGATTTAAGGTTTGTGACACGATAATGAATTAACAACGTGAATGTTCGATTTTGCTATTGTCTAAATAAACGAAAGCATGGTTTCCTTAAACGTATTGAGTTGGGTAGAAAGTGTTAATAAGGCTTGCTCAGTTGCGTTAACTCGATTGAGCGCCGGTCGTGCCTCCCGAGGTTCGGGCGTGACACCTTTCTCATTAGTATACGGCGCTGAGGCTTTGATACCAGTGGAGGTCGGGGAGCCGAGCTCTAGATTCCAACACACTACCGAGAGCTCGAACTACGAAGCCATGACAACGGCCCTTGAACTACTGGATGAAAAACGAGAAGCCTCGCTAATCCGAATGGCCGCCCAGAAACAGAGAATCGAAAGGTATTGTAACAGGAGAACAAACCTCCGGTATTTCAGGGTCGGAGACTTGGTTCTAAGGAAAGTTACTCTCAACGCACGAAATCCTAATGAAGGAAAGCTAGGACAGAGCTGGGAAGGACCATATCGTGTCCTCGGAATAGTCGGGAAAGGATCTTATAAGCTCGGCACCATGGAAGGCGAATAACTTCCGAGAAACTGGAACGTATCAATGCTAAAACGATATTACTGCTAGGACATCCGATTGAAAACTCCACGAATGCCCTCGAGCAGGTGTTGCACTATTTGCTGGCAAGGTTTTCAACGAGGCAACACCTATATGCTACCTAAGGGGAATCTTACAAGTCTTCAAGGCTTCTTTTCCTATCAATCCTGAGTGCCGAAGGACATCCTCTCTAAAGATCATCCGCTCAGAAGAGCCAAGAAATGCCAAATAAGGTCCCAATGGGAAAATGATATACCAGACCAAACGGTTGAATGAACCGTGTCCGCAAAGCCGAGCCCCCGATGGCGGAGACACATGTACTAGTGCCAAATAAGCGAGGATTGCTTTTTTCAAACATATCTCATGCTCCAAAGAAAACCCCGTGTTTTCGCCATAACGATTCCTTTATCAAGAAACGTCCCGAATACTCGGAGACTAGCATCGATAATTTCGGCACCCACGTGACCTCAGGGTCGGAATCTCCAAACTCGTAAGCCCTCAACGAGGCAACACGAAAATCACGGAATATCTTTAAAAAAGAAAGAAAGCGACCCGAATACTCGGAGACTGGCGTCACAAAACTAATGAAACGCACGACCTTAGGGTCGGAATCTCCAAAGTCGTAAGCCCTCAATGAGGGAATTTCGAGCTCACGAGTAACGGGTCTCGAGCCAAAACGAACTCGATGACTCGGAGACTTTCGCCAATCTCCATTCAGTAAAAAACCGAGGCCGTAAGACCCCGAGCGGGCAGGCTCGGTCTCGTAAGACCTACATAAGGCAACAACAAAAACTGTAAGACCTCAAGCAAGGCATGAATCATACTTGTACCAAGTATCAACAAACCGTAAGACCTCAAAGGCATGAAATTTTTTTAGACCTTACTAAAGGCATAAAATCCCAAAGTTTAGGCTATATATCGCATTTCTAAGATTTCTGAAAAGGCATACCCTCGATATATACACCTAAACTACTATACTCGGGACCAAAAATGGCTTCGGCCAAACACAAATGACTACGGTCATACGACTGTACCAGCCAAACTAACACGACTCGGGGACGCCCGACTGACGCTACAAAATCATAGGCCATTACTTCGAATCTACTTCGAAAAGAACCGGTTAAAAAGGCTACCCTCGACAGGAAAAAGAGCTTCGACCATGTCAGCTCCAAATCACAAGGCATCGAACCACTCAGTCTACGAGCCAAACCTTCTGAGGTGCTCGAACATCGCCGCAAACGACTTGAAATCGAGGTTCTTCCCGAACCGATGACGAGTCAGCCAAAATCATCTCAAAAGTCCATATCGAGAGGAAAATAAAGCCTACATTAAAAGGTCACTTCGACCCAAAGCGTAAGAGCCATTGTCGCCAGCTTACAATAAAGGCCGCATCGGCCCAAAGCGTAAGAGCCATTGTCGCCAGCCTAATAAGCATCAAGGCCATTCACATAAAAGATCGCTTCGATCAAAGGCGTAAGAGCCATTGTCGCCAACCCATGCAAACACAAAAGCTTGAGAGTCAGATGAGCTCGAGTCGAAACCCGACTCGGAGATTAAACCCAAAATAGTTGAGCAAAAGTATAAGAGCTCTAACACTAGCTCACACTAAAGGTCGCATTGACCGAGCGCGTAAGGGCCCTCGGGCCTGTCTAATGAGCCCCAGGACCGTATCACGAATCTAAGGATTCTTGCCAACTTTGAAACCGGATCACCCGGCCAAATTCGAGATAGAAAGGGGAGTATAAGAAGCAAAGCCACAAAGATTCCTTTTATACATATGCAAGTATGAAAATACTATATACAAAGAGGGAAATGGAGAGGATCCTAATCCATTGCCGGGCCTACATTCTCAATGGCTCCACCAAGGGTTGCACCCCGATAACTACGGGTCCTCCAGCGGCCTTTTCTCGACGGCATCTTCCCTTTCCGCGGATCCGCCCTCATTTTTAGCACCACCTGAGCCGCCATCCGGCACACCTCCAAAGGTTTGATTTCGAGGTTCCAGCTAAGCACGATCTACAGCTCAAGTTAATTTCAGACTAGCCTCCTCAGACGCCCTCTCGACGCGAGCGCTTTCGGCAATATCTTCCTCCCCATGCAAGGATACAAGCGCCTCGGCTTCGGATTTGATCCTAGATAGTACAGCTACCGGCTCAGAATGGAGACCTCTGTACTTGTCACTATCCTCCTTCGCATCCTGAAGCTGACGCCTGACTGAGGTCACCTTCCCTTGGAGGGTGTCCCTCTCGGATGTTATCTCCCTTACGTACCGTTTAGGCTCGGAAACTTCGGCATCTCTGGCCCGAAGCTCCTCCCTAAAAAAGGCACCTTCCTTCTCAAACTGCACGATGCAGGTCCAAGATGTTAAAGCACTGGAACAAACAAAAAATTTAGATAATAGTAAACGGGGGCTGAGTAACCTACTCAGTAAGATAGGCTTTCTCACGCTCATGACGAGTCAGCTCAACCTGGTATCGGGTGAAAACCTGGCTATAAAGCACCTTGGCCTGAAGCCACGAAAAAAGATAAGTTAGAAAAAAAAAGATCAGAAGCAGCACAGAACGACGGACAGAGTTAGAAAAAAATTACCCGCTCGCAAAGTCTGCTCGTTTCGCCAAAAATGAGTGAAGCATCGACCCCAGGAATTCCCTCGAGAACGGTTGGCAATGTCTTGGGCGCATCTCCACATTTGACTGGTGTCCCTGCATCGGAGGGCTCTTCATGCGGGGCATCCTGCACTCCCCGAGGTGGCAGGGTCGTTCTCTGAGGAGAATATATCACGACCGTGGCTTGGGCAAGATCAATCAAAGTCTCCACCCCTTGTTCACCCAGGGCTCGAGAGCTGGGCCCCTTCCGAACTGCCTATCAAGAGCACCTCGACTCGAGGAGAATCCTGGCCGCCAGCCAACTCAGAGGTAGTACTCCATACTCCATCCATGGCCTCCCCACCATGAAGCTGAACCACAACGGCATCAAGCTCCGGCTTAGAAGCCTCCGTCCCTACGGCCCAGGGATCAGCCAAGTTTATACGCTCCTCGGGAGCCGTCGGGAAGCTACTCTCCCCCTCACCTTTAGCTCGAGGGTTTCTCGCCGTTTTCGGAGTCAGAGCTGCCGGGTCGACCCTAGACTCTTCCACCTTAACCTTCTTGAATTTGGGCGGTCCGTCCGATGGATCCCCCTACATTCTATTCCTCTCACCGGGAACCGGGGCGTTCCCCTCAACGGGCAGTGCTCCTTTCACCAATGGGACTTCCCACAGACCTACATAAATACAGAGGTTAAAAACAAGGAATGGGGAACGCTATTAATAGCGATTTGGATGGAAGAATACGGCTACAGCAGGTTTCGGAGCTTACCGTGATCCTTGGCTTCCCACCGAGCTCGGGATAAATCGCGCCACACTCGCTCAGCGTATGAGCAAATCGAATACAGGCGGCTGACCTAATCCCGGAGATCTGGAACTGCGCTAGGATAGGTTGCTATGGCTGAAATAGTATGAGAAGTAAAGTTAGATGCTTGGAGAAACATTGTCAAAGAGAAGCAAAGGAAGTCTAGATAACACATCTACTTACGCCCCGCATTCCACTTCTTAGGGAACGACATCTTCTCTGCCGGAATCAGGTCGGAAGTCCTAACTTAGACAAATCGGCTCACCCATCCTCTATTCCCGAGCTCGCCAGTACAGGCAAAGAGAGACCTGGAGGCTCGACAGCGGATCTTGATTAGGACCCCACGGAGGAGACGAGGGCTATACATCCTGATCAGGTGGTTAAGGGTGAAGGGCATCTCCTCGATCATGTTTGTGTAATGCCTGATCATATAAACGATGCGCCAGAGCGAAGGATGAATTTGACCAAGGGTTACTTGATACAGCTGGCAGAAATCGAGAATCACGGGGTCGATCGGGGGCGAGGACGACCCCACCAGCCCTAAGGTGAATGGATAGGTATACACACTCAGAAAGCCGGCCTTATATGCCGTAATATCTTCTTCCCGAGAGGGGACCTCCACAAGCACGGTATCCCCCCATCGACAGTCAGTTTTCACCCTCCCGACGTCTGTTATCGAGCTGATGTACCAAATCACGGGCTCGCAATGCTCTGGCTTCGAGGAAGGTCTCTCGACCTTGAAATCAGAAGTCATCGCAAAGGATCCAGGGACACATTCCTCAGCCCGTGGGGCTATGGCCACTTCACTTGAGATAAAAGCGAAGATGATGAGACCGCAATCTCCTAAGAAGGAGAGGCGGAAGTTTTCGCCATTACTAAAAGATTCCGGAAGGAGAAAAAGAGTCGCAAAAACAAAGGAAGAGCGAACCTTTTCTGGGGTTTGGGAACACAAGGGGTTAAAGAAAACAAGAAGGGGAGAAGGGAAGTATTTATAGAAGCTCCGCGTGCGCATTGAAGAAGGCCAAGGGATAACCAACTGCCATAATCACTACGGAGATTTTCAGGGGCTACCTGCGTATCGTATCTTGGCATCTTGCGACCGATGCCGATTACAAGAACACCTGAGGAGGAAGAAGCTCAGGATATTTTCTTATCACCTTCACTCTAAGAGACGCGAAGACTATCTGTGTACGGTAAAACCGGGGGGGGGGGGGGGGGAGGGCGATTTCCCCGTCATTGGGTTGCCCCGAACAACGGGTCCAATTTCCTGTTTCGGAAGATCACCTCGTAGCCTCGAGGCTGCAAAGATGCGCTCGAGTCTCCTTCCTCGGAGCTCGTCGGCACCCGGCCTGAAGAGAATATCAATCGAGGCTAAAAGTAAAAATGGGGCATTCCCAAGACACACAGCTAAGTCTGACGAAGTCCAGCCGGCCTACTCTGAACCCAGATCAGGGTGTCACATCTAGCTGTCCCATCTCCATATATTATTAATTAATGAATATCGTACCGTATAAGATTTCCCCCTCTATATAAAGGGGATTTTTACTATTTTGTAGAGGACTGATGTTGCTCCAACTATTCTGCACGAAATATATGATAACTCTCTCTCTATTCTCTCTAACATACTCTCTCGATATTGTTGCTCTTATTTACTATCTTCATACTTGTTCTTCATTTATTCCGTATCATTGGCCATAAAGAGCCTCCTTTGATTATATCACGACGGTCCCCGACTGCCCCTAATAACTCGATCCCGAGCCTGGGAATCTACCTCGAGGCCCCAAACCAACTAGCTTGAGGTCCTGAATAACTAACTCATCGGTTCGATTATAGCTCTATTTTAGCTCGCATTTCGTCCTTAAACTTCATACACATAGCATCAACAGCTTAACAACTAGCATAAAAATAGATCACGTGTTTTTAGAGTCCTATCAACAAGTTTAATTGTTATTACCTTTTTCACGGTAAACAATAACGACATCTTCAAGGGAGAAGACGGAGAAGAGGAAAGTGACGCAAAAGAGCGGAGGGGGATGAAGAAGTGGCTGGGTGAAAAATTTGGCTAGTATGGATTTTGCCAGCACTACTATTGTGAAGCCACTTCTTGAGATGTTGCACCGGCGCGGGATACAACAGTTAGCAGGTAGTACCACCTCACTCCACGGAAAGTAAAGGGAGTGAGGCGTTGCACTGAGTAATTAGGAGAGATGAGTGGAAGTTCATAGTCTGCGTATCCTCTAATGCGAGGATAATTTGAGATTTCTCTCTCATCACCTCGGGTCAATAACAACAACAACAACAACAAAAAATCAGTACAATCTCGCTCGGTAGGGACAAGCCCTGGAAAAGGGCCGCGGCCTAACCGATGAACACGCCACCATGTAACCTTATGGCCACGGGCCTCAAACATAGGAAATAACAATGGATGAAGATGAAGAGAGGAAATAGGGGTGAACGGCTGTTGAAGAGCATTTAGATGAAGAATTTATCCCAAAAGGCTCCCATTTATAGAAAGGGTGGTAGTGTAATCGGCGGCCTCATTAATAGCCTTGAAAGATGTATCAGCAGGCGCAATCAATGCGTGTTTTGGGAAGAGAATCGACGATGATATTATCGCTTTGAAGAATAAGAATCGACAGTACATTGAATGACACTGGAAAGATAAACTGACGGGACGCCTCAGTTATCACAACGGCTTATGTCATAAGCGTGAAATCATCACGGAAAGTTCGAAGATATGGGTATCAAAGTCGTTTCGTATCGTTACACTCTAAGAAACGCGGGGACTATCTGTATATGGAAAAATCGGTGGGTCCAATTTTTTGCCATTACAACGCCTCGTGAGAAAGGTATCCAAAGGCCTGAGACTATGGTCGAGATTTATCCCGAGAGACCATCAGTGTCAAACCTCGAGGTAGCGCAAGTCAACGGTTATGTTAGAATAGTGGAAAATTTCCTAGGCGCACGACTAGGACTGACAAAACCTAGAGGGCTAGCTTTGACCCGTATCAGGGCATTAAGTGGCTATACCTGCCCCATATCTTTGTAATTTATGCTTTTGTACTATGTTCCCCCTCATATATAAAGGGGAACCCTTGTCATTTGTAGACACCTGATGCTCAATACTAAAAACACACAAGAACATTCTCTCTACTCTCTAACATATTCTCTTGATTTTACTACTTCATTTATTGCTTATATTCATTGTGTTCTATTTATTGTTCTTCATTTATTGCTTGTCCTTGATCTTAAAGGACCATCATCATAGCTCTCATAGCTATTATCTCCCTCTCGACTGCCTCGAATCGGCCATCCAGCTCGACCCCGAGGCCCTATAAACGGCAGCTCGAGACCCTCGATTTCCAACTGTTTGGTTCGATTATCATATTGCCTCTAAGCTATAGTCCTGATTTCTAACCCTTTACTTAGAGTCCATTGCTTTACAACTAGCATAAAAATAGATAATGTATTTTTAGAACCTCATAATCAAATTTAATTGTTATTACCATTTTAAGGGTAAATAACGTTACTAAGTTCTTTTCTTAAGAGATTTGAAGAAAATGTTGAATTTGAAAAGTTATCCTTAATTATTGGGTGGGCCCCACTTTCCAAGATGACTAAGCCACTAGATTCACCAATTTATGCCACCTTGAAATGTGACTTATGAGTCATTATTCAAGACCACTATGGCTGCCACATAAATGATTATGAGGCTTATCCAAAAATCATCCACTTAATTCCTTAATCAACTCATTAGTCCCCCACCAATCCAATAATTAACTAATTATCCACATAATTAAGAATTATCTCCACTTACTTAAAATATTACTCACTTTTCACATACCTTATGCACCTTACTATCATGGCCATATGGTACCTTGTATGGTATTAGTCCATAAATATCGAGTATTTTGGCTCGAGCCATTTTTTATCGCAAAATACCAAATTTCAACAGAATTCATTTCCTTCGATTTGCTTACCCCCTTACCATCACGAATTTACTCATCGCTTGTTTGAAATATCATAATTCTTATAATCTCCAAATAATCTTTTCCTTGGACTGATGTCAATTAGCTCACGACAAATTCAACGTACAATATTACAGGGTGCAACATCGTTGTAATTTAATACTGCAAAGCGTAACATCATCGTAATGTAATACTGCAAAGCGTAACATCATCGTAATGTAATACTGCAAGGTGTAACATTATCGTAATATAATACTGCAAGGCGTAACATCATCGTAATATAATACTGCGAGACATAATTTCGATGTAATATTGTGGGGCGTAACATCATTCGCCCCTTTGGAACATTCGTCCTCGAGTGTTGACTGTTGCTCTTATCATTTTCGTAACTTATAGCTCTTGTGAATACCTCAATACTTTCCTTCCCATTTAGGTAGTTATTCTGTGAATAAATTCAAAGGCCAGGGCATTCGCCCTTTATGCCGCTTTCGCACATCATGACTTGTGATCGAAATCCTTCCAATCTCATAACTGTTGCTACCTTCTATCATGTAGCCTGTACGATACTGACCTTGTAAGTGTGCCTATGTGACTCTTCTCTCCTTTTTCCACCAGCTTTTAGCCAATCTCTAGGCCTTTCTTTGTAAACATATACAGAGGTTAATAAGATGTCTCTCTGGGCATCTATAGGTGTATTGAAGTTCTTTGCTCGGTACTTCGTAGAACTTGCGAATATGGCTATATCTTATTTCATAGACCTGATTATCCATTCGTATGACTTTACTGCCTCCACACACGTCATACTATACCATAATTCTTACTTTGATTTATCGTTACTGAGGTCTTCAACCAACTGCAGGTTACTCTCGTTGCCTATCCTTAAGACTGATGGTGTAATCTCACCTCATACTGTTGGACTTTTATCCTTCTATTGTTGATTCAGCTTAATATTTATTCATCATCTACCACTGATAACTTGATCTTTTATGTAACACCGCCGCTAGGGCTCGCGTCTCATCGGGGACATCAAGAGTAATTAGGTTGATCCTAGGGGTGATATTATACTTCCATAACCATACTTTATATCATCCCAATGTGAGCCACCTTATATGGGTATTTTAGCCCCTTACAATTCATGCAATCCTCTTCAAGTCATTACTTAATTGAAGGCCCAAACGTCATCCTTTATCTATCAAAATTACGCCTTTATTCCACTACCAGGGCAGCATTCCATCTCTTCTAAATGCTACTAGTCTTAGACTCCTTTGAGTTCATTCTGGCTATATTGAGCCTTCTATAACTTAGAGAATCCATCAGCTCTTTTATTTTCATGAGCTTAATCCCAAGAACTTATCCATTCTTGTCACCTTTTCACTTAACTTTTCTTATCCTTACTCCAGTCTTCCTAAAACCATTCCGCTCTACCATACTTTTAGCTTGCGACCTACACATATCTATTTATACCTGTTCGCAACCTTCCTTCAACTTGCTTGCTCCATAGATTTCCTTATGTTATTATGGAACATCAAGCGAGACATCACATCGTCTCTAACTCTTCTTTACTCTCTTGACTAGATCTCTCAGTACTTAGAAACCATAGGCTGGAAGGTACGCCATTTGCAATGTTGCTATCATTCTTGGATATTGAATCCTAGTGCTTCTAGCCTTCTATCCTAAGCATGGACTATTCATGATCTTTTGCCTTTGAGTATCTTGTACGTTGTTCACTTTTACCTTACTTACCTTAAAATCTCGCATCGTATCTTTTATCTCTTTCATGATCTCCCTTCCACATAGGTATAATTCACATTCATAACTTGAAGCTCTATTTTAATACTTGCACCTCTGGTGCCTATACAATCCGGTGGGAGCTCCATACTGAATTCTTATGAGGCTGGTATTTTTCTAACTGGTTTTATCGTAGAGCCGTAATAGAATATGGTTGTTGTACTATCCCTTTGGTATCTCTGATATTAAGAGTAATCCTATAATGTTCTCAATCACGATTTCTATAATTTTTTGGGTCCAATAATCAGATTCCTAATTTACATCGTTGATGTAACTCTTTAGTTTTCTCCTTCTTCTGTTCAGCCTTTAGCTTAAGCTATCTTCCGATCTGTGGCTCATGGCATTTAGTTATTACTTTAGCCTTTTATGGATGCTATGGAGAACCATGATATAATATTCTAATGATTCAATCCTTTGTCTATGACCTGGAGCCAATTCCTTCTTTTAACTTATACCGGAGTCTTCTACGGCTGATAATTTATACAATAATTCCCTTCATTCCATTTCAGGTTTTTTTTTTCAAATGTAAGCAATTGCTTTTCCTAGTCTTTCTGCCCCCTTTTGCGTGCATACTTAGCTTATCTGAGTCCTCACGCATGCTGAAGTTTTTGTGCAACTCATATGGTATGGAATACTATTTTTTGGTTTTTACTCCCCGCTCATTAGCCATGGTAGGTGCCAACTTTTTTTGGAGTACATACAATGTCGTTGTGAGACTGTTATTATAAGATCACTTCCTCCTTAGGTCATTGAGCTTAGTTTGAAGCCTTCTTCCTTATTTGCTCAGCTAGTCTTTCATTGTAGTATTTAGGGAGGACCCTCTTACTATTGTAAAGCTGCGAGCTTATTGCATTGTATACTCAATGGATTTTTGATGTCCTTCTTCGCCTATAATTATCCGTAGTTACTTTTCTCCACGCCTTTGTGCTTGTAGGGTTGCTTCTAAACTTTATATTTGACAGTTTTTCCCCATTCTTTTTTATTTTCGTACTACTCATACGGTACCTTTATCTACCCCAACTCCTATCTGAATATTTCTCAAGGATTACAATGTCATATCTGCGAGACTGAATTCCCCATGTTGGGGTTCCCTATGTTTATCTTGCACGATCTGTTGATTTGTCTGTATCCTCTGGTTTAGCCATAACGAGGCTCTTCCTGAATCAACTACTAACTACTTGTTGACCCATTCTCGTATCATTCCTCGTAATCTTTCTTGGGTTATTTCCTTTGTCTTAACTTACCTCTCGCACTGGCTCCTTATTAATCAATAACATCTCGGACAGGAACCCTTACTTCCTCTCCTTGACGTCGTGTTTACGTAATGCACTGGAATCGTAACATATCTATAGGCTTTGAATACGTGCAATCTCATCCCTTTTTTATTTTATTGCATTCTTCCTTTACCATTCCATAATTACTAGAACCGCTTAATTCTGACTTAATGCCACATCACTCCATATTCCCCCCTTTTAGGGTGGGTACTAAGATTTAGCACTACGACGATCTACCTGTAGATGTTTTACCTCTTTAGCCTTGGTGTCTTCTCACATCATCGATGACCCTTACTTGCCTTGCGGTAATCCTTCTGTACCAAGGATAACAACTTTCCTTACTCGTGGGGTGACACTTAGTATAACTGGCACATATAGTCCCTTAAGCTTAAATTTGCTCACATTGCTTGCTTTAGGGAAGCGTTTTCCTAAATGACCTTTCTATGAGTTCCTCATGAATATTCTTTTGTTGTCCATTCTATTATTACCGGAACACAATCTGAAATTCTGATGATGTCGACCATTATCAACTAACTCAGCCCCTAATTCATTTTTAGTTTATCTTGTTCACCAGCCCATACTGATTTCTATTATTCCGGGGTCTAACTTTTCATTCTGGTAATAAGGTTAGAGTCACAAACTTATTTGTTGAAATGAGGATACTACTTTATGGCCTATACTCTTTTATTGTCTCAAGGCCTGTCACCTCTCGTCTTTTCCTTCACTTGACTATAGATTCTGTAATACTGCCAACTTTTTTTTTTATATCTACCATTGTCTTCCATGCATCACATCTTACTCATAATGCTTCATTAACTCTCTTCTTATTTTCCGTTAACATTCATGCCTATCACTTTATTTTGAAAACTCGAACAAGACATTCTTTTGCTTTTAGCTCCCCTTCCATCTACTTGCTCTTCGAGTTGCCTAACATTCTTTATCTACTAGGGACGGGAGCCATACTAAGGTAACATTTATCCTTTCAAGGCACCCAATGCCTATCTTTATAGGACTCATATCTAGCCCTATTATTTCAGAGTGTAGCATCTGGGTGTCTCACAAGGAGGTTTTGTTAGCATATTAACAATATCCTTCGAAAATGTAAACTAACGCAAGCACTCCAACCATCATTTTGGGTTACTCTAACTCCAGTCGGTTCCTGATATTCGTCCTTCTCTTAACTATTTCTGTTAGCTCCCATGGAGCATAATTGAGATGGGTGTGACTAATTTCACATACCTCTGTTACAATTGAAGGTATCTCGAAATGCTTATATTTCTCTGCTTGAATGGTAAATACTATTAATCTTCATTAACTGGGTACCACGTACCCTTCTTCACCTTGCTTCTTTTACTTGCTGAAACTTGTGTTTACCTTCCTATTCTCTTATTCCTTTTTACCGTAAGAGTGGATAGACATTCTTGCCTTAGGGATCCTTATCAAGAAACTTACACTTCTTAGTACACGCATTATCTGCTGTATACCCTAAATTTAGCCATCATAAGCATGATGCGAAAATCGAGTTCCTCTGACTCAACTCTTCCACAGCTATATTTGTTACCAATCATCTTTCTGGATGTGAGCATCGTCGTATTATGAATAAGATAGAGTTACGAAATTGAGTTCTTACAATTGAGCTCTATGACACGATCAAGAGTAAGAAGAAAGAGTGACAGTCCTAAATGCCCCGTAGCCTCCTACTTATAAGTGCGGTGCACGACACACCCATAAATAAGACTTTACTAAACACGGCTTGTAGACTCCCTAGGACAGAACTGCTCTGATTCCACTTTTGTCATGACCCAAACAGATGGGCCGAGACAGGCACCCGGTACCTTACTCAACCGAGCACCAACATAACGTATCTTTTCATGTCATACTATCATAGATAACTGAGCCGGAAGGCGGTCGTGAGATAAGTAGAATACAACATATGATACTAACTTATGCATAAGACATACGGCCTATAAGATCAAAATAACCACTCGTATACTGAACATAGGCCAACAAGGCCATACAATCTCTTACGTAAATGACATTTGTCTACAAGCCTCTAAGAATGCATAATTTTTATCAAGAACAATACACGTCTAAATCATACCACACAAATAAGCAACTCCGAAGCAAATGGAGCGCGCCAACACCTTTCGCTGAGCTGATAGCCTACTTGGAGGGCTCTCGACCTGTCTATCAGGACCTGCGGGCATGAAACGCAGCATCCCCAGGCAAAAGGGACATCAGTACGAATAATGAATCGAGTATGTAAGGCACATAAATAAGTACATAACAGACGCGGAAGAAATATGGAGTAAATGACTCAGCCTGTAAGTCTGGATAATTATGTAATTCATGAAATAGTTATAGTGTAATGCATATGTGTATGAATGTCATGTCGTGCATAGGTACATGTTTCATAACATCATCAGGCTTTGAGGGCATCCCATCATATCATCTTGGCCACTGTGCGCAAAATTATCAATATATACCAGCTGATCACGTGGTGGTGGGTATATAATATATACGCGTATATAACGCCATCTGGTCATGGGTCAATATACATGAATGCAAATTCATGAGTGTCATAAGACCATTTTTCCTTTGAATAATACCATGAAGTAAACTTTATAAACTTACGTATTTTTTGAGACCCATGAACATGTGATAGAATAATATGATACATAGGGAATTAAGAACATAAGCTCTCTAATATTTCTTCGAATGGAGTCATTTATGGAAATTGTGCATTTGCACGTTTCGTTTGTGTCGTATAGATCATGTCAAAAGAAAGAAGGGATAGCCTTAACATACCTGAGTTGATTCTCTTGACAATCCCTCTAAAATACGTTAATTGCGATGAAACATGTAACAACGAGATCGAAATAGGGAACAATCCGTATGAAATGCTCAAAGCAATAACGTTGCTACAGCAAAATCATCTTTGTCGAAACTCTTTCTCAAGAGATTTAGAATCAATGCTATATAATGGAAAGCTTGCTGAAACTCTTCTTAAGAGTTTAGGAATAATGTTATACGAAAATGCAAAGCTTGGTTGAACTCTCTTAGAAAGAACGTTACTATGTTCTTTTCTTAAGAGATTTGAAGAAAATGTTGAATTTGGAAAGTTATTCTTAATTATTAGGTGGGCCCCACTTTCCAAGATGACTAAGCCACTAGATTCACCAATTTATGCCACCTTGAAATATGACTTATGAGTAATTATTCAAGACCTCTATGGCTGCCACATAAATGATTATAAGGCTTTTCCAAAAATCATCCACTTAATTCCTTAATCAACTCATTAATGCCTCACCAATCCAATAATTAACCAATTATCCATATAATTAAGAATTATCTCCACTTACTTAAAATATTACTCACTTTTCACATACCTTATACACCTTACTATCATGGCCATGTGGTACCTTGTATGGTATTAGTTCATAAATACCGGGTATTTTAGCTCGGACCGTATTTTATCCCAAAATGCCAAATTTTAACGGAATTCATTTCCTTCGATTTGCTTACCCCCTCACCTTCACGAGTTTACTCATCGCTTGTTTGAAATAGAATAATCCTTATAATCTCCAAATAATCTTTTCCTTGGACTGATATCAATTACCTCACGACAAATTCAACGTACAATACTATGGGGTGCAACATCGTCGTAAATTAATACTGTAAAGCGTAACATCATCGTAATGTAATACTGCAAGGCGTAACATCATCGTAATATAATACTGCAATGCTTAACATCATCATAATATAATACTGCAAGGTGTAACATCATTGTAATATAATACTGCAAGGCGTAACATCAACGTAATATAATACTGCGAGACGTAATATCGACGTAATATTGCAGGGTGTAACACAATCCCTCACCATATGGTGGGTATCGCCACACTCAAAACAAGCTCTGGGAGGGCATGGCGGCTGTGACTAGCTCGGGCCAGGTCTGCTGGACGACCACCGAAAGCACCCCGTGCAGGAGGTGCACTAATTACTGGAGGTGCATAATAAGGCTCTGAGGTCTAGGAGGAGATGGAATACCACTGGCTGCTGGAAGAGATGAATGAACAGGGTGACCCATATAACCCCTACCATGACGAACTGTAGTTGGAGCACGGGCACTAGAAAATGGCCCGACTCTTGAGACCTCTTGGCCTCTCTCTCCTCTCTATCCCGAGCAAGCATGCCCTCTACTCTCCTAGCAATGCTCACCACCTGCTGATAAGTAGCGCCCATCTCAAACTCCCAGCCATGCTAGACCTGATGCTGGAATGAGTCCCTCAATAAACCAGCAAACTCTCTCACGAACTGTAGAAACCAAGGCCGGTACATGTCTAGCCAAGTCGATGAAATGGATAACATACTCCGAACCAGTCATAGTACCCTGACGCAAGTGCTCAAACTCTCCGTGCCATGTGTCACTGAGACTCTGAGGAACAAACTCCCTCAAGAACATATATGAAAACTGGGTCCATGTAAGGGCTGTCTCAGCCAGACTGTCCAACTCAACAGTACGCCACCACTGATAGGCTGCTCCTCGTAGCTGGAAGGCAGTGAAAGAAACCCCACTCGATCCTGATATACCTATAGTGTGGAGAATATGGTAGCACTCCTCCAGAAATCCCAGAGCATCATCAGATTCTAGACCACTGAATGTAGGAGGGTTGTACTTCTTGAACCTCTCAAGCCCCCGCTGCTCATCCTCTGAAGCTACTGCCATATCCTCGGGCTGAACTGGGGCTACAGGAGGCAGTGGTATAACCTCTGGATCTGATCAACCTGAACTAGCTGCTCTTGAATGCTGGTGGCGGGAGTCTGTACTCCTCCCCCGGCCTGAGATGTAGCTGCAGCAAGGGGAATCAACCTTGCTGAGCTAGAGTGGTGTACATGCTCATGAACTGTGCAAGGGTCTCCTGGAGAGCTGGAGTGTAGTAGCGGTAGGCGTATCAGGTGCCCGGGTTCCGGCTAGAGTTTCTGGTGGCTCCTCTGTAGCAGCTCGAGCTGGTGCTCCGGCTGCACCACGTGCGCGTCCTAGGCCTATACCCCGGCCCCGGCCTCTGGCGGCTATAGCGGGGGGCGTGGGTGCCTGGTCATCTCCAATAGCACGTGTCCTCACCATCTATGAGAGAATAGAAGACAGATGTTTAGAATTTTGATGTCAAAACTCTCGCATGACAAGGAAATCAAATGAAGTGAAATTTTCCTAGCAGTTACATAGCCTCTCGAAGATAAGTACAGACGTCTCCGTACCGATTCGCGTAACTCTAATAAACCGGCTTGTGATTCATGACTCCTATTAACCTAGAGATCTGATACCAACTTGTCATGACCCGAGTTCTGCCTCCGTGAACTGTCGTGACGGCACCTAGTCTCTACGACTAAGTAAGCCTACAATTTGTGGAAAAAATAAATATCAAAGTACAAACTAGCCATCCAACAGGTAAATATAGATAAAATGTTGGAAATGCCACTCGGCATACACAATAATAACACTCTCGACCAATAATAACACTCCCAAAATCCGAAATCTCATGTATCACAAGCTAATACATAAGGTTTCTAACTCCAGAAGTCTAATAAAAAAGGAAATACAAGGAAAAGCCTATAACTGAAGGGAGAATAGAGAGGGACTTCTAGGTCTACGGATGCGGCAGATATGCCTTGAAGTCTCTGAATCGCCTCGCCTCACGGATAGTATGACTGAGCAGAAGAACCTGGATTTGCACACGAAAACATGTGTAGAAAAGGGCATGAGTACACTACAGCGGTACCTAGTAAGTGCTAAGCCTAACCTCGGTCGACTAGTGATGAGATCAGGTCTGGGCCCTACTGGTTATATATACATAACAAGGTAAATAGTATGAAATGAGACAGTATAATTAAATGCTAATAGTCAATAAGGACGAAGTCACATAAAGAAACAAACTCAATACACAGAGAATAGCAACAGGGGATCTCCAAGATAGCGTCCCGTAGTCCCAAACGTAAAGGTGCGGAGGATCTCCCGGGATATCGTGCCGTAGTCCAAATCGTAAATATGCAGGGGGATCTCCCAGAATACCGATCCGCAATCCCAAAGTAAACATGCAGGGGGATCTCCCAAAATACCGATCCGTAGTCCCAAAGTAAATACGCAACAATATCAAGAAAGAATTCTACAATTTCTGCTCTAGTTTGTATCAGGAAAATAGGGAATTTGTAATCTAAACATGCTACACAAAATCCAAGTAAACAGTTAAAGCAGGTAAGGCAGTTAAGTCACATAAGCATACTTTCCTAAGCTAAACAGGAGGCTTCATATACTAGTGTTGCTCAGATAAGAGAAAACCGAGATATTTACCTAATGAAAATGGGGGTTTCAACAATTAGCACGTGTACGAACTCGTCACCTCACGTACACAGCTTTCATATAACAACAATACCAAAATCCTAAGAGGAGTTCCCCCACGCAAGGTTAGGTAAGCCATTTACCTCGAACCAGCTCAAAAATCAATTCGCTATCACACTCTTGCCACGAGTATCCAACTCCGAGTGGCCCAAATCTTATCAAATCAATTACATAACGTAAATAAAACTACAAGCAACTAATTTAACTAATGATTGAAGCTACGACGATAAATAAGAAAAATGCCCAAAAATCGTCCCCGAGCCCACGTCTCGGAATCGGGTAAAAGTCACAAATTATGAATATCCATTCACTCACGAGTCTAACCATACCAATTTCACTCAAATCCGATAATAAAATCTCGATCAAAATCCCAAAATTAGGCCTAAGAACTTTTTTCAAATTTTCCCCAATTTTCACCCCAAATCCGAAATTACATGATGAATTCTTGTTTAGATTAATGGGATATAATCAAAAAGGAGTTAGGCATCATTACCCACAAACTTCCTCCGAAAATCTCTCCAAATTTTGCCTCCTACCGAGCTCTCAATTCAATTTTTGAGTTATGAACTCAAACCCTCCATTTTGGAATTTAAATTCTGACTGGCCAAATTTCCTCCTTCGCGACCGCGAGGGTCCACTCGCGAACGCGTATTTTCAGCTCCAGGACCTTCGCGAACGCGACCCTATACTCGCGAACTCATAGAGCAGTTTCCTGGGGTCCCAGCTGCTCCGCCTTTCCTCTTCGCGAACGCGCTAAGCTCCTCGCGTTCGCGATGCTTCCACTGGCAAGCCTTCGCGAACGCGATCTCCCCCTCGCGAACACCATCTCCCCTTCGCAAACGCGAAGACTAATTGTCTGCAATAGAAACACTTGCAAATGTGCTATACTTTTTAGTCCAAAAATGACCCGTTTAGCATCCGAAACACACCCGAGGCCCCCGGGACCTCAACCAAATGTACCAACCAATCCTAAAACACCATACGAAGTTAGTCGAGCCCTCCAATCACACCAAACAACGCTAAAATCACGAATCACCCTCCAATCCAACTTAATGAACTTGAAATTTCAAAATCCTACAACTGATGCTGAAACCAAGCAAACCACGTTCAATTGAACCCAAATTTAGCACAAAAGTCATATTCAACGTTATTGACTTATTCCAACTTCCGGAATCGGATTCCGACCCCGATATTAAGAATTCCACTACCGGCCAGAAACTCCAAAAATTCAACTTTCGCCATTTGAAGCCTAATTGAGCTACAGACCTCCACAACATAATCCAGACACGCCCCTAAGCCCAAAATCAGTCAACAAAGCTTACGAAACTGACAGAATTCCATCCTGGAGCCGTCTTCACACTGTTCCGACTACGGTCCAAATTCTGAGGCTTAAGCTCTCATTTTGGGGCTAAGTGTCCAAAAACACTCCGAGACTCAAAATGAATCATCTTGGCAAATAAAAATAGCAGAAATAAACACGGGGAAAGCAGTTTATAGGGGATCGAGGCGTGAATTTTTAAAATGGCCGGCCGGGTCGTTATATGATGGCACCTAACCCAACCCGCTAGGTAAGCCAATACATTAATCCAATTTCAGATGACTTGCTTGGACAGCGGTCATAGTCCAACACCAATAGCCAAGAACAAATCGTAACATTATAATAAAAATAGTACAAGTAATACTCATTATATGATGCTCAGCTCGTTCACAGTTACAAAAAATATGCGTGCTTCTCGTATATAATAGTAAAAACCCAAATCTTTAACCGAAATTACCAAAAAGATTCAACAAAAAACGAGATTTTTCATTATTAGATAGCATGAGGAAAATATATAACTATGCCTACATGTTAATGTGCATGTGAAGTCATGAATGTCATAATATCGTACAACATGGGGAAATGCATCTCTATGCATACATACCAAGTACGCATGTCAAATGTAATGCACCACATTGATAAACTCATGTGCTCATGCTCTCAGAGTAGTCAACCTCACTCAGCACCTCCCAATCACTCAACACTCTCAATCACTCGGCAGTCGCACTCGACACTCGCACTCAGCACTCAACGGTAACTGCTCTAATTGCTGGCATGCCAGACTCCGGAGGGGCGGAGCCTGCTCAAGCTCTAATATAAAGCCAATCTGTCCTGCTGCGGCATGCAGCCCGATCCCATAAAAATGAAGCCTATAAGGCCTGTTGCGGCGTGCAGCTCTATCCATATAATAATAATAATAATAATATATATAAAGCCTATATAGCCTGCTGCGGTGTGCAGCCCGATCCCATAATCATCACTCACAATCAGACCCTCAGCCTCACTCGGCCATCAATATCTCTAGTCTCTCTGGCTCATAAATCTCATGACACTCAGCCCAAAAAATGATAACATGATGTTACAACAATTGATAACAGAGACTGAGATACAATATGCAAATGAATGAATGTGACTGAGTGTGTAATTGCAATGTAAGAAAATAACTCAACAATAGAAATGACCTCGGTTGGTCTCAACATAGTAAGAATATAGCCTAAATATGATTTCCAACATGATTCACAACTCATATAATCAAACAAGTAGGGAGAACATAGAGGTAATAGGATATAACAACAAAACAAGTCATATCATAGTCTAATAGACGACTAAAATCATGATTTCCTCGGTGCACACCCACACGCTCGTCACCTAGCATGTGCGTGACCTTCATACACCTATTGTAACATAGTTCTCAGGGTTAAATACCCTCAAGTCCAATTTTAGATATGTTACCTCGAACAAGCCAAATCAAATACCGAGCAAGCCGAACAATACTCTAGAAACACCATCCCGTGCATATCAACCATCGAACGACTTGAAACTAGCAAAACGCAACTCAAAAAATTCAAATAATGCCAAAGGAAACAAACCCAAACAATAAAGGTTGATTTTTTAAGCAAAAGCCCAAAGTCAACAAAAAAGTCAAACCCAGGTCCGCACCTTGGAACTCGACAAACCTCACAAAATCCGATAACCTATTCAATTACGAGTCCAACCATGCTTATTTCCCTCAAATCCGACAAATCAATGTTCATAACTCAAGAACTCACTTTATGGAATTTTAGACAAAACCCTGAAATTTCTCTTTGAAATTCATAATCCAAATGTCAAAAACAAAGACGGATTCACGAAATATTATCAAAATCGAGTAGAGAACACTTACGCTAATCCATGTGCTGAAAATCTCCTCAAATATCGCTTTAATCTGAGCTCTATAGCTCAAAATATGCTAAAATGGCCGAAACCTCCGAAAATAGAGTACTTATAACCATTGGACGAATCAATGAATCGTGATCGCGGAAATACCATCGCGATCGCGAAGAAGAAAAATATGATGCCCCTGAAATACTCTACGCAATTGCAGCAAAAGCCTCGCGAACGTGATACACAAGGCTAACAGAACTACGCGATCGCGGGAACAACGTCGCGAACGTGAAGAGGAAACCAGCATCCTGCCCAGCTCAGCCCAATCACTACTCGAATGCGTAGAAAAAATTCGCAGCAGACTAAAACACCCTTCGCGATCGCGAAGAATACCAGAAGCAACAGGTAACAACAGAAAACCAGCATGTAAAACCATTCAAAATAATCCAAACGATGCTCGAAACTCACTCGAGCCCCTCGTGATCCCGTCCGAACATACCAACAAATCACGTACCATAACACAGACCTACTAGAGGCTTCAAATCATGCATAACAACATCAAAACCACAAATCGCACCTCAAATCGAACTTAATAAACTTTTGAACTTTCAACTTTTAAAACTCGTGCCGAACCATATCAAATCAACTCGGAATAAACTCAAATTTTGCGCATAAGTCCCAAATGACATAGTGAAGCTCTTCCAATTCTCTGTACAAAAATCCAAACCTAATATCACCAAATTCTCTGGGTCAAACTTATGAACATTCCAAACCTTCAAATTTCCAACTTTCGCCAATGAGTGTCGAAACCTTCAGAAATATCCAAATGCAAATCCGGGCATACACCTAAGTCCAAAATCGCCATCCGGATCTAACAAAACCATGAAAGCTCTGATCCGGGGTCAAATACTCAAAAGCCAAACTTGGTCAATTCTTCCAACTTAAAGCTTCAAACATGAAATTCATTCCCCCAAACTAATCCTGAAACACCTGAAAACCAGAACCGATGATTCACACAAGTCATAATACATCATATGAAGCTACTCAAGACTTCAAATGGCTGAACGAAATGTAATGCTCAAAACGACCGTTCGGGTCATTACTTTCTTCCCCACTTAAACATACATTGGTCCTCAAACATGCGAAGATCATTCCAAAGCCATCAAATTACCGTGTAACCTTACCGTGCACATACCCAAGGGTGATCCCACATGACCCTAACCCATATAAGTCTGACAACATAACATAACTGAAGATCCTTAATTGAACCAGAATCTCGCATCTACACAATGTATAAGTATCAACAAGTTGCATCAAGCCATAACCACAACCCAAGACGTAATCACATGATATACCACAAAACTCGTATACTCGTTGAAATAATTCTCGATCACAGTAGCTGCTCAAAATGAACCCAATACGGTAGTAAACCCCTTATAAAATAAAACCGCATTCAAAACCTTCGTACACTGCCGATGATGAAAGAAACATACATAAACTTATAACCACTCATCAGATCAAGAAGTCATGGAGCCCTCTCTTGTCCGACAAGAACCAAAGCCAAATCCTAAGCTGACTTCCGATATTATTCCTCCATACATACTGTAATCAAATCTAATAGTACACATTCCAGGTCAATGACCTCATCACATCAAACACAACCATTATATTGACATGCCACACCAATATAACCTAAAGCCACAAATCGTGCAATCCCTGCACCAATAAGCAACAATTCAAATGTACTCAATCATGAAAGATGATTCAGATAAGAGAACCGTCCCGCAAGCTCAACAAGTACCACCACAATGTAATACTATGAATCCATCACATACAGTAGGACCAAGACACACGAACCTAACAAAAAGTATCATATCCCAACATAGCTTCGCTGCAATGCATGACCCATCCAAACACCGGCCCATATGAAATGCCTCAATCCACAATGCTCAAAATCAACAACTACACACAATTCAACATCAAGTACACAAAGTGCATGACCGTAACCATGGAGAAGCGAATAACACAAATGTAAGGCCCCGTCAAAAATTTCCTAATGATTTAAGATTTTAAAGTGTGACAAAAGTATTCGGGGTTAACACGTCATTTATTCAAGAATAAGTGGTATCACATTGATCAAATGAGCTCCCAATTCAGTTTTTTATTATAGCATTAGATCCATATTGAAATTTCAGAGCCATAGCAAAAAGAATCGTTGAATTTGGTCATCGTATGAGTGAGTTATGCCCATTTCTGTGCCTTTCCCGTCGCCAGTGTCCATGTAGCGTGTGGCACTAGGCTTGGCTCTGGGATTTTTGAGGTTCTGGAATCAGCACCACAGGTAGCGCCCCATGACACCCGCGGCGCTACAAACATTAAGTTATGTACGGGGTTCATTTCCCCCATTTTATTTGGACGGATTTTGGTGTTCTTCTTCACTCACTCAAGACCACCAACTCTCGTAATAGTGATTGCCTGGTAATAATTATCATAACACAGACTACTTTATGCTTGTTCTTGTGAGTGTTTTTTTATTTCAGGATCAACATGTTAAACTCGCAAGCAGTACCCACTCACGCCGACAACGACCTCAGTTTTCATGGAGAAAATGACAATATAGCCGCCCCAGGGATCGAAGTGCCTCAGGCTGGCCTCGAGGGAGTACTAACTACAAATCCAGCCGATGCCAGTTCACATGTCGCCTTAAATGCAAATCTGGGCGTTGATCTTGAAGGTAGCGTATGTAGGGAAGTTCGATTAGGTGTTCGAGGTATGAAGGGCGGAGAAGATGGTGGAGTAAGCCTCCAATTGATATTTGAAATGCTACAGGCTCAACATGACGTTATAGCTCAACTACTGAATCAGCATCGAGCACCAAGTGGGATCAAACCCGAACCCGAACCTGAAGTTGTTCATAGGGTTGAACCTGTACTGGATAGATCGAACTCCAATTAATCGGGGACTGACACCGCCATTTTGAAAATGCTCGAGGAGCTCACTAAACGTATTGAATCAGAAGAAAAGAAAATCAAGGCAAATGAAAAAAAGGTAGAAACATACAACTCCCGGGTTGACTAAATATCAGGGTGTATACGGCAAAATCGGAGGGTCCGATTTCCCGTCATTAAAGCATTTCGGAAGATCTCCTCGAAGCCTCGAGGCTGCAAAGATGCGCTCGAGTCTTCTCCTTGGGGCTCGTCGACATCCGGCCTTGAGAGGATGACGGTCGGGGCTGAAACAAAATTGGGAGTTCCCAAGACGGAGCTAAGCATGTCACGGTTGAGTCTGACAAAGCCTAGCCAGGCTACTCTGAGCCCTACTCGGGGCGTCATTTCCAGCCGTCCCATCTCCATACCTTTATAGCTAATGTATGCCTTACCGCATAAGTTTTCCCCCTTCTATATAAAGGGGATTTTTACTATTTTAGAGTGGACTAATGTTGCTCCAAAGACTCTACATGAAATATATGATAACTCTCTCTCTTTCTCTCTAATATTTTCTCTTGATACTGTTGCTCTATTTTATTATCTTCATACTTTCTCCACATTTATTGCTTATTTATTGCTTATCATTGGCCATAATGAGTTTCCTTTAATATTACTGCATCTGTTAGCCCTTCCCCGATTCCCCTTGACAGCTCGAGCACGAGCTCGGTACCCGACCTCGAGGCCCCCAAATCGACCAGCTCGAGGCCCCGAAAGGCTATCTCTCAGTTCGATTACTGCTTTATTTTAGCTCGCGTCTCGCCCCTAAACTTTACATACATAACATCAACTTCTCCACAACTAGCATAAAAATAGATCACGTATTTTTAGAGTCCCATCAACAAATTTAGTTGTTATTACCATTTTCGCGGTGAACAGTTTGGCGCCCACCGTGGGGCTAAAAATAATAGTGATTATTTTCTTGCTAGTTTCGTTACACAACCACGTTATCTTTCACACTTCTTCTTGTCGATGATCTTCGATTTCAGGTCAAAATGTCTGGCTCAGTGAACAGAGTTGACAACAACAACCTCAAAAACCACGAAGAGAACGGTGTAGCTATTCCAATCGTCGGGCGCCACCACTGAACCCGAATAACGCATCTGGACCGATTCTAGCGGATGCGGGTTTGCAAGACGCACAGCAGGTCGACGAAACCTCACGCACCCACAGAAGCGTACAACAAGATGACCAACAGGAAGCCCGAAAAACCCCAGCTCGGGAAGAACAGGAAGTTAGCCTTCATGTTATTCTTTAAATGTTGCAGGCACAACAGCTAGCTATCGCTTAGCTGCAAAGCCACCCGGAAACTCCCAGCACCGTAGCACCAGGGACAACTCCCCCGGCCGAACAGGAACCAGGGAGACTGAGCAATGATGGTTCGATAGGCGACCCTGCTATCGTAAAAATGCTCGAGGATCTTACCAGAAGGATTGAGTCGGGCGAGAAGATAATAGCTGCCAACGACAAGAAGGTCGAAACTTACAACTCCAGGGTCGACCAAATCCGGGCGTGCCCTTGGTCCTAAAAGGCGTAGATTCGAGGAAGTTCGCGCAGCGGCCGTTCCCGGAGGAAGCTTCCCCGAAACCCATCCCAAAAAAGTTCAGAATGCCAAAACTCCCGAAATACAATAGGACCTCAGACCTGAACAAGCACGTTACCGCCTACACTTGCGCAGTAAAGGGCAACGACATAAAAGATGACAAGATCGAGTCCGTCTTACTGAGGAAATTTGGGGAAGCGCTCTCGAAAGGGGCCATGATGTGGTACCATAATCTAGCTTCCAACTCCATAGACTCATTGGCCGTGCTGGCGGACTCCTTCATAAAGGCATTCACCGGTGCCATTAAAGTAGCAACGAGGAAATCTGACGTATTAAAGATCAGGGAAAGGGAGAACGAAATGCTGCGAGTGTTCGTGTCGCGCTTTCAAACAAAACGAATGGAACTACCCCTGGTCTCCGACAACTGGGAGGTACAAGCCTTCACTTAAGGCCTAAACGAGCGGAGTTCGGTGGCCTCGCGGCAGCTGAAAGAAAATCTGATCGAGTATCCTGCCGTAACCTGGGCGGATGTCCACCACCGATACCAGTCAAAGATCAGGGTCGAGGATGATCAATTGGGAGCCCCTTCGGGCTCAGTATACCCGAACAGGCTCTTAGCAAAGGAGTCAAAGCCAAACAAAGAAAGGTATCAGCCATATACCGAGGACAGGAGAAATGCCCCGAGACGCAACCCGCCTCACAACGACCAACCGATCAACCGAGGGCAGAATCTCCGAGGGTTCATTAACAGAGCCAGATTCGACGGAAGCATGGGGCCAACAGGGGCACCACGCCTATCAGAATACAACTTCAACGTTGATGTTTCAGACATCGTGTTCGCCATCGGCAAAATCAAGGATACCAGATGGCCCAGGCCTGTACAATCGGATCCTTCCCAAAGGAATCATAACTTGGTATGCGAGTTCCACAACATGCATGGCCACAGGACCGAGGATTGTCACCAGCTACGAGAGGAGGTGGCCAGGCTACTCAGCAAAGGTCATCTCAGAGAATTCTTGAGTGACCGAGCCAAAAATCAGTTTTGAGAAAGAGAGGCGACCAAGAAGAATGAAGCAAACGAGCCACGACATGTTATCCACATGATATTAGGGGCGTCGATGCTCCTCAGGAACCAGTGATGAGAAGGATGAAAATTTCCATCACCAGAGAAAAGCGAACCCGGGGATACGTACCCGAAGATGCCCTCACATTCAGCGAGGAGGATGCCGAGACCTTGTCCCAACCTCATAACGACGCACTGGTAATCTCTTTCCTCGTAAATACATTTCAAATAAAATGTGTACTCGTGGATCCAGGTAGCTCGGCCAACATTATCAGGTCGAAGGTAATAGAGCAGCTCGTACTGCTAGACCAAATTGTGCTTGCCACTCGACTCATCAACGGATTCAACATGGCAGACGAGACAACAAAAGGAGAGATCACTCTCCCAGTTAGCGTGGCCGGCACGACCCAAAACGTCAAATTCCATGTCATCGAAGGAGACATGAGGTACAATGCCTTGTTCGGACGTGGATACACTACATGAGAGCGGTACCGTCCACCCTCCACCAGATGATGAAATTCCCGACAAAAGACGGGATTAAAACCGTCCACGAGGAGCAACACGCTACAAGGGAAATATTTGCGGTGCACGACGTGGCACTGGAGCCAATATCTCCACTCTCCAGAAAGCCTAAGGATAATCAAACTACATCTTCGGCTAAGCCCGATTGAATCCAGCGGAGGACCGTACCAAGTCCTCACCACAAACAACGGAGGCGTGCCAGACCTTAGAACATCGCCAAACACATCCTGCGATAAGGTATAACCATCTCCCTTTTGATTTATATTTTATATTAATCCTTTATACAGACACTCGATCAAAGCGGTCAAAAACGCACGCCCAGCCCGAAGACCATAAGGTTTTTAAGGCATCCGTTGTACTCTTTTCCTTCGACCAAGCTTTTTGTCCGGAAGAGGGTTTTGCCGGCAAGGTTTTTAACGAGGCAACACCTATATGCTACCTAAGGGGAATCCAACAAGTCTTCAAGGCTTCTTATGCTATCAATCACGAACGCCGAAGGACATCCTTTCGGAAGATCATCCGCTCATAAGAACCAAGAAATGCCAAACAAGGTCCCAATGAGGAAATGATGGCCCGGACCAAACGGTCGGATGAACCGTGTCCGCACAACCGCGCCCGATGGCGAAGGCACGTGTACTAGTGTCAAATAATCAAAGAATGCTTTTTGCCGACATGATTCATGCTCCAAGGAAAACCCAGCGTTTTTTACCAGAACGATCACTCCATCAGAAAACGTCCCGAATACTCGGAGACTGGCATCGATAATTCGGCACCCGCATGACCTCAGGGTCGAAACTCCAGTCTAAATATGCCCTCAACGAGGTAGCACGAAGATCATTAACTATGTCCAAAAAGAAAGCATCCCGAATACTCGGAGACTAGCACCAAAGAGCTCCGCATATGCAGGACCCCATAGTCGGAATCTCCAAAGTCGTAATCCCTCAATGAGGCAATCCTGGGCTCACGAGTAATGGCTCTCAAGCCAAAACAAACTCGATGACTCGGAGACTATCGCCAATCGCCATTCAGCAAAAAACCAGAGGTCATAAGACCCCGAGCGGGAAGACTCGGTCTTGTAAAACTCCCTCAAAATAACAACACGAACTGTAAGACCTTCAAGCGAGGCATGAATCATACTTGCACTATGTATCAGCAAAAATTGTGAGACCTCAAAAGGCATGAAAGTTTTGTAAGACCTTATTACAGGCATAAAATCAATCTCAAAGTTTAGGATATATATCGAATTTGTAAGACCCCTAAAAAGGCATACCCTCGATATAGGCGCCTAAACTACTATACTCGGGACCAAAAAATGGCTCCGGCTAAACATAAATGACTACGGTCGTATGGCTGCACCAGCCAAACTAACGCGACTCGGGGACGCCAGACCGTCGCTACAAAATCATAGGCCATTACTTCGAATCTACTTTGAAAAGAACCGGTTAAACAGGCTACCCTCAACAGGCAAAAGAGCTTCGACCATGTCAGCTCCAAATCATAAGGCTTCGAGCTACTCAGCCTACGAGCCAAACCTTACGAGGTGCTCGAACATCGCCGCTAACAACTGGAAATTGAGGTTCTTCCCAAACTGACGGCAAGTCAGGCAAAATATTTGCAAAAGTCCTTGACGAGAGGAAAACAAAGCCTACATATGCCTAAGGGCAAATCGTAAGATCCATTGTTGCCAGCCTAACGAGCTTCAGGGCCACACATACGCCTAAGGGCGAAGCGTAAGAGCCATTGTCACCAGCCTAACGAGCCTCAGGGCCACACACACGCCTAAGGGCGAGGTGTAAGAGCCATTGTCGCCAACTTACATAAAAGATCAGTTCGATCGAAGGTGTAAGAGCCATTGTCGCCCGCCAAATACACACGTAAAACTTCAGGGTCGACTAAGCTCGAGTCGTAACCCGACTCGAACACTGGATCCAAGAGAGTTAAAATGTAAAGGCCACCGGCCCATGCAAACATAAAAAGCTTGAGGGATATATGAGCTCGAGTCGAAACCCAACTCGGAGACTCTACCCGAAATAAGTGAACAAAAGCATAAGTGCTCAAATGCCTGCTTACTCCAAAGGTCGCACCGACCAGGTGCATAAGAGCCCCCGGGCCTGCCTAATGAGCCCCAAGGCTATATCACAGACCTGATAATTCTCACCGACTTTGAAACCAGTCCACCTGGCCATAAGTAAAACAAAAGGGGGAACAGAAGAACAAAAAATCCGCAAAAGGTATTTCTTTTCCGGTACATACGCGTAAAAATACATTCTCCATCTACAAACATGCTCTAAAAAGGTACTACATACGGGATGGCGAGGTCTATGCCCCACCCCCGAGAGCTACGGCCTATCGGCCTCATCTTCACTCTCCTCGGCATCGGATAGGAGTAACCGGCATCATGCTCGTTCGCCCTCGCTCGTGCCAACTCTTCCGAGAGAACAAAACCCCTGACACTAATCTCCTCGAGAACCTTTCTCCGAGATTTGCAATGAGCATATTCTTCGATCTTCTCTCCACAATCAAGGACCCTCTTCAACTCGGCTTGGGCGTCGGTAGCATCCTTCAAATGAATCACCATCTCCTGATCGGCCTTACTACGGTTCAGTACCGTTTCGGTCCGAGCATCAACAATCTCAAACCTAACCCTCAAGAGTTCGAATTCAAGCTTCGTGATCATATCCGCTTGAATTGAAGCGTTGCCACGAGCTAAGTGGAGTTGGACCTCGAGGGCCGAAAGTCTAGGCAATGCATCTTTCTCCTCTAAGGCTTGGACCTGCGCCCAAGCTCTTAGCTCGCTGCAATCATTCCTGATTCGATCGGCCTCGCCCCTAAGACGCTCCAAGGCCTCCATTTTTTTTTGCAGCTGAGGTAGGCATAGAGTTAACCTTAGAAGTTAAAAAGCCAAACGCATACTCAACCTGGACGGGAAATTACCTGCTCCATCATATAGCTCCCAGCTCCGATACGCCTCACATCGCCAGTATGCCAACTCGGCTTCCTTCTCCTCGCAAAGGAGCCTAAGGGATCTACCCTCATCCAGAGCTTACCGGAGCCTAGCTCCATGACGGAGCAGATCAGACCTAAGCCCGTCAAAGGCCTGCAAAATGAAAAACCCGGTAAGAAAGGGAAGATGCGGATTCAGGAGGCCTATGACGAAGCTCACCTCAAAGCAAAGTCGGAAGACTTCCTCGAAGGCCGAGCATGTATCTGTCGATCTAGCCCCCTCTTCCCCAGAAGAATCGACCCCGGTCTAGACACGATCGCTCGGAGGAGCTATCTTCCCAGAACCGGAAATCTCGGGCGCGATAGATCCGGGTGATATTTTTGTCTTGGAGGCCCGTCCCCGTTTCGCCTTGCCACAAGCGCCATCTCCCTGCAAGTACATTTCCAGCTTACTATCGACATCCTTTGGCTCGAAAGCCGACAACCCCTCCTCCTCTCCGGAGAGGCACACCCTCACCTTCGGAGGCTCTCTGATACCTGCAGCAGCAAGATTAATACATAAAATGGTAAGAATGTCTCTCCAAATAAACAAGGGACAAGGGAAAAGCAATATACACACGTACCATGACGTTTTGCTTCCCATCTGCCCCGAGATGCAGCTCGCCAGCTACGCTTGTCGCAAGTCGAGTGGGTCGCCAGCTTCCAAATCCAACCAGGCAGATTAGGAACTTCGCCCGACGCCCATGAAATCGATGCAGAAAAGAAGGAAACACGGTTACAAGACTAGCTTTCAACATGAACAAATCTAAGAAAGTACATGACGCTCCACTCACGCATATAGTTTCATTCTTCAGGGAATGGAATAAACTCCATGGGGACAACGTCAGTCGTCCGGACCCGGACGAATCGACTAGCCCAATCCCGACCTCCATCTTCATCATCAACAACAACAAAAGGCGTAGACTAACGGCACTGCAAGGTTAGCAGACCTCGATGGTGAAAGGGCCGGTACAGCCCGACGAGATAGCTGAGCGTGAATTCAAGCCCCGCCTTCTCTGCAAAAAGCTCATCATCAACACTGCTCGCCAAAATGACGGGTGTACCTGGGCCAAGGTAACCTAATACTTCACACAAAAGTCGAGCGCGACCCTGTCAAGAGGTCCCAGTGTGAAGGGATACGTATATACATTTAGGAATCCATCGGCAGGGTCAGCGATACCCTCATCCGGGGAAAGCACCAGTAGCTCTACCTCCTCTCCCCATTCGCAGTCTCTCCTTTCCAACTCAAGGTGCACCTTTCCTATCAAAGGCATAGTCTTCAAGATAAACTCCCGCGGCTCCTGAGCATTGGGAGAGGAACTCTCCCTCTCTTATAGGAAAACTCTGAAGTAGCAGTCATGACTACGGCAATACTGAAAGGGCAAAAGCACGGACCTACACGAACACTCCGATGCTACGATAACGAAGGACTCAACACAGAAATGAGAAGATAGCTATCTGGAAAAGGTGGGATCTCCTAAGAAGCGGAAGCAACCCCATATACACATGGAAACAACAATGGCTCGCCTGCTTGAGATATGCCCCGGGAAGCCAATGTCTTCGAATGCCAGTCCCGAGGCAGTATTCGACCTCGAGGACCTCCATCGAAGAGAAGTTAGGCTTTAAGAAGCCGACAACTCCATCTCCATTCCCGAGGTAGTACTCGACCTCGAGGACCTCCATCGAAGAGAAGTTAGGCTTTATGAAGCCAAGACCTCCATCTCCAGTCTCGAGGTGATGCCCGACCTCGGGGACCTCCATCAAAAAAGAAGTTAGGCTCCAGAAAACCTCCAGCACCGTTATAGGTTCGAGATAGTAGCCGAACTCTAAGGTTCCCACCAAGAGGAGGAACAGGCACTTCGAGCTCCGCCCATAGAGGCTCGAACTCAGGACACCGCCTAAATCCGGGTAACCCATCATCTAGGATCTATCTACAATGACTTAAAAGGTTATCCACTCCAAGTTCAAAGCAAATCTCCAAGTATCCGAAGCCGACCCTCACTCAGACACTGCTCTCAAAAAACTTTAAGTCTCAAAGTGCTATCTCCATATGATTCGAGGGTCCCGACGGCCCGGGTCTATCGGACCACTTCAAGCTTGGTTTGAGGAACAACGGTGGGCTCAGAAAGGAGCCATTTCTATCATACAAAGCCGAGAAAAATACTCGCGTTCTAGCTAGATGTCGATAATCGTCAGCAGAAGCATACATTTAGGATCCCCGCAAAATTAAAAGGAATATGGCAAATATCAATGGCAGAAGTCAAAAAATATCTTTACATTAATTTTCTTACAACGGCCCTCGAGGGGTCCTCACATATGGTTACAAAAGCTTACAAAGGGTTCCTATTCAGAGATAAGGAAACAAAAGGGAATATGTGTAGCGTAAACCTAGTTTACCCTCGAAGGTTCATCCCCGGTAGCAGTATCCCCGAAGCGCCGCCTCCTCGAGCTTGCGTCGTCAAAGGTGATACCTTCGGCCGCCACCTCCTCTAGGTTCCCAGCTTAATTCCTCGGAATAACATTTTCGAGGGAAAAGACGAAGAACAGGAGAGAGGGAGGACGCAGAAGAGGCAGAAAAAAGAGACATAGCCCGCCGAAGCCAAAGGTTGTAGATCCGGCGGGCCCCAGTCTCGACAGTCGCTTGTGCTATTTTATCCCTTGGTAAAAAACCCAAGGAATGAAGTGCCACACCAGGCTAGGGTAGGAGAGTGAGCAGCGCTGTAGAATCCGAACGCCTATCAACACCGGAATAAATTGGCCCCCCATGTATCATCATATCGAGTCAATAACGGCAGCAATAGCAGCAGTGATAACAACAGCAGCAGCGTTGAGACAGTGTAATCTCGTTCAATTTGAAGAAGCTCGGGCACGAGGCCACTACACAGCTGATAAGAATGCTGCCACACAACTTTAGGTCCGTGAACCCCAAACATGGCAGTTAATAATAGGAGAAGATGGTGAAAAGATAGTAAAGAGGAACGGATGAATGAAGGGAAGACGACACTTAACTGAAGAAATAGCATCAAAATGCGCCCATTTATAGGGAGCGATCACAGGGTCTTCAATGCCTTTGGAAGACGGATCGGCAAGCGCAATCAATGCTTTCTTGAAAACCGAATCAACTACGGTACTGCCACTTTGAAGAAGGAGAATCGACAGTGCATTGAATGCCGTCGAAAAGACAAGTCCAAGGGATTTCCCGATTGTCACAAAGGCTCATGTCATAGGTTGCGTAACCGATATGACATCGGCGCAGGGAACTCAAAGAGTTGGTCGTCAAATTTGTTTCTTATCACTTCGAGATAGGAAACGCAGAGACTATTTGTATAGGGAAAAATCGGAGGGCCCGATTTCTTGTCATTTAAGCATTTCGGAAGATCGCCTCGAAGCCTCGAGGCTGCAAAGATGCGCTCGAGTCTTCTTCCTCGGGGCCCGTCAACATCCGGCCTTGAGAGGATGACAGTCAGGGCTGAAGCAAAATTGGGAGTTCCCAAGACGCGGCTAAGCATGTCACGGTTGAGTCTGACAAAGTCTAGCCAGGCTACTCTAAGCCCTACTCGGGGCGTCATTTCTAGTCGTCCCATCTCCATACCTTTACAGCTAATGTATGTCTTACCGCATAAGTTTTCCCCCTTCTATATAAAGGGGGTTTTTACTATTTTAGAGTGGACTGATGTTTCTCCAAAGACTCAACATGAAATATATGATAACTCTCTCTGTTTCTCTCTAATATTTTCTCTTCATATTGTTGCTCTATTTTATTATCTTCATACTTGATCCACATTTATTGCTTATCATTGGCCATAAAGAGCTTCCTTTAATATTACTGCATCTGTTAGCCCTTCCCCGATTCCTCTTGATAGCTCGAGCACGAGCTCGGGACCTGACCTCGCGGCCCCCAAATCGACCAGCTCGAGGCCTCGAAAGGCTATCTCTTAGTTCGATTACTGCTTTATATTAGCTCGCGTCTCACCCCTAAACTTTAAATACATAGCATCAACTGCTCCACAACTAGCATAAAAATAGATCACGTATTTTTAGAGTCCCGTCAACAAATTTAATTGTTATTACCAATTTTGCGGTAAACACGGGGGCACCACCGATTCTAAAGGGCTTGGATTCGAAGAAGTTCGTGCAGAAGCCTTTCCCTCCAAATGCAGCTCGGAAGCCCATCCCGAAAAATTTCCGCATGCCTGAAATTCCTAATTACAGTGGAACCACCTATATGCGGGGAAATCGGGAGACCAATTTTCCTCGACATAGTGTTTCGAAGAAGAATCCTGAAGGCATGGGATCTCGATTCGGTTCTCCCTCGAGACCTAGCCGATGCCTTGCCCAGATCGAGCACCGATTAAGACCCTAATGGGCGAAGATATTCCCCGAGGGATGTGACTGGGGCCCGCAAGACTTCTCCAAACGGCTCGACGCCAGTTCTCCTACAAAGAAATGCAGGCTGTCACATCTCGTTATTTTATTGTATTTGTTTGTTATATTAAGTTTGGACGTCCCCCTTTCTTTCTATAAAAGAAGGGTCACCAACACCTTCTAGGATCATCTCTTGTTGGCTTTACAAAGAAAGCAATAGTATTCTCTCTCTCTTTCTCTAAATTCTTCTCTGGTTTTAATTATATTCACCGATAGTTATTCTCCCGATTTTTCTATTATATCTCGAGATCGTCTTCAGCATCTTATTGTTTCTTGATCTGTTCTTCAAACATTTCGCTCAAACTTGATCATATAAAGCCATACTTGCTTGTATATTTATCTGTTATTCCCTTCCCAACTACCCTCGATAAGATTACCCTCGATAGGCCCGAGGTAGGCTCGCAGGTCTGGTCTCGAGGTATTTATTGGCTTGTCCTAAGCTCGGAAACGTCCCATACTGGTTCAATTATCATTTTGGCTAGCTCGATCTTTATTATTTTACTTCACACTTAGCACTACTCATCCTCTCAAACTAGCTCGGGAATAGATCGCGTATTTTTAGAATCCCATTTTACAAATTTAATTGTTGTTACCATTTTCACGGTAAATAGTTTGGCGCCCACCGTGGGGCTAAAAATAATAGTGATTATTTTCTTTCTAGTTTCGTCACTTAAACGCACGATATCTTTCACACTTTTTCTTGCCCGAGAACGCTTTGATTGCAGGTCAAAATGTCCGGCTCGATAAATAGGGTTGGGAACAACGACCTCGAAGACCACGGGGAAAACGGTGTGGCCATTTCGACCGTCGGAGCACCCCTACAGAATCTTGACGGCGTTCCCGGACCAATCCCAGTAGATGCGGATTCGCAGGATGCTCAGCAAGTAGAAGAAACGTCTCACACCGATAGGAGCGTACGACGCAACGACCAACTAGAAGTGTAAAAAACCCCGGCCCGGGAAGAGCAGGAAGTTAGTCTTCACGTTATCTTTGAAATGTTGCAGGCACAACAACTAGCAATCGCTCAACTACAGAGCCACCCAAGAACCCCTAGTACAGTGGCACCAGATACAGCTCCCCCCGCAGAGCGGGTACTCTAAAGGTCAAGCAACAACGAGTCGGTGGCTGACCCCGCTATCGTAAAATTACTCGAGGATCTCACCAAAAGGATCGAATCGGGAGAGAAAATGATCGCAGCCAACGATAAAAGGGTCAAAACCTACAACTCTAGGGTCGATCCGATCCTTGGCACCCCTCCGGTCCTTAAGGGTCTAGATTCAAATAAATTAATTCAAAGGCCATTCCCCGAAGAAGCGGCGCCGAAACCTATCCCGAAGAAGTTCAGAATGTCGGAACTCCCTAAATACAACGGCACATCCGACCCCAATGAACATGTCACTGAGTATACCTACGCAGTAAAAGGTAACGACATAAAGAGTGACGAGATTGAATCCGTACTATTGAAAAAGTTCGGAGAAACGCTTTCAAAGGGGGCCATGATGTGGTACCATAACCTGGCCCCCGACTCCATAGACTCATTCGCCATGTTAGCGGACTCTTTTGTAAAAGCACACGCCGGAGCCATTAAAGTAGCGACAAGGAAGTGCGATGTTTTCAAAATCAAGCAAAGAGAAAACGAGATGCTGCGGGAGTTCGTGTCCCGGTTCCAAATGGAACGAATGCAGTTGCCACCAGTCTCCGACGATTGGGCGATGCAGGCCTTCACCCAAGGCCTGAATGAATGGAGCTCCATGGCTTTGAAACAACTGAAACAAAATCTGATCGAATACCCGGCCGTAACCTGGTCGGACATCCACAACCTGTATCAATCGAAGATTAGGGCAGAAGATGACCAACTGGGGGCCCCATCGGGCTCGGTGTACCCAAACAGGTTCCCAACAAAAGAGACGAAGCCAAGCAAAGAACGGTATCAACCGTACCTCGAAGACAGAAGGAACGCCCAAAGGCGCAACCTGCCCCCCAATGATAGGAATATGGATCGAGGGCGGGATCCTCGAGGGGTCATCAACAGGACCCGGTTTGACCGAAAGATGGGATCAGCCAACGTACCTCACTTATCGGAATACAACTTCAGCTCGACGTATCAGACATTGATTTCGCTATCAGCAAAATCCGAGATACAAAATGGTCCAAACCAATACAGTCGGATCCTTCGCAGAGAAATTACAACTTGACATGCGAGTTACATAACACACACGGCCACCGGACCGAGGATTGCCATCAACTACGAGAAGAGGTAGCCCGGCTGCTCAACAAAGGACACCTCCGAGAATTCCTCAGCGATCGGGCCAAAAATCAGTTTCGAGGCAGGGAGGTAGCCAAAAAGAATGAGGCAAACGAACCTCAACACATCATCCACATGATCATGGGCGGCGCCGACACCCGCAAGAACCCATGATGAGGAAAACAGAAATATCTATCACAAAGGAGAAACGGACTCGAGGATACATCCCCGATGACGCCCTTACCTTCGGTGAAGAGGATACATATGCTTTGTCTCAGCCCCACAATGACGCTCAGGTAATTTCTTTCCTTGTAAATTCTTTCCAGATCAAAATGTGTACTCGTGGATCCAGGTAGCTCGGCCAATATTATCAGGTCAAGGGTAATAGAACAGCTTGGTTTAACTGAACGAATCGTACCCGCCACTTGAGTCCTCAACGGGTTCAACATGGTGAGCGAAACAACGAAAGGAGAGATCATCATACCCATCACCGTGGCCGGCGTAACCCAACACACCAAGTTCCACGTCATCGAAGGGGACATGAGGTACAACGCCTTGTTCGGACGACCATGGATACATTGCATGAGAGCAGTACCGTCCACTCTCCACAAAATGATAAAATTCCCGACAAAGGATGGGGTCAAAACCATCCATTGAGAGCAGCACGGGGTGAGAGAAATGTTCGCAATACACGATGCACTCTCGGTCCCCTTGCCTCTGCCGCCGAATAAGCCCACGGGCAAATCAGGGCTCAATCCCGAGCAGGTCTAACAAAACGCAAAGATAAACCCGCGTCGCATGCCCGACCGCGGACGATCAAAGCAAGTCAGCACCCAGGAGTATCCCGTCTCAAGGTACCTTTGTTTCTTTTATTTTATTTTCAAAATAGAAATTAACCCTCGTGCAGGCACTGCCCGAAAGCCTCGGGGACTCCCAAGAAAGGCGCGCCCGACTTGACCGAAAGTATCAAGACACTAGCACTGTCTGAAGATCTCGAGACGCCCCAGTAAAGGCGCGCCTGTTGCACTCTTTTCCTTAGACCGAGGTTTTTATCCCAAAAAGAAGAAGGCTTTTTACCGGCAAGGTTTTTAATGAGGCAACGCCCGCGAAGCCACCAGGAGATAAAATTCCGCATAAATCGATCGAAGCCATCTTTATGGCCAACCCTCGAAGCTGCTGGGAGCATCCCTCCTGAAATCCACCAGACTCAGAGGAGCGCTGAATAAAGATCCATACGGGGAAATGATGTATCAGGCCAAAGCGGCCAAAGTAGCCAAATCTCGTTAAGACGAGAACATGTATCATTATATCAGGCAATCAAAAAACATCCCCCTTCTTTTTATGAGAAAAGAAAGGCTCCTAAACAAAAGCAAAGCAATGTGAGAATCAACAAAACAGCCCGAATTGACCTAAAAACCGGTCAAGCCAACTCGACAACACATATATCGCATCAATAAGTCAGAGCATATCTCCAACGCCTTGCTTTGCAAAAAGAAACAAATCACAGCACGCCCCCGATGGGGGCATCTCCACGGAATATGTCCCGAGATACTCGGAGACTTAGGAAGTCTGACATCCGGACGACCCCAGGGTTGAAACTCTGGGCTCACCAAGCCCCCGAAAAACAAACTCAGGGCTTACCAAGCCCCCAAAAAACAACTCCGGGCTCATCAAGCCCCCAGAAACTGCTCCGAGCTCGTGGAAAGCTATCTTCAAGCGAACTTGATAACTCGGAGACTGTCGCCAATCGCCACGCACTAGAAAATCCGAAATTGTAAGACCCTAACGGGCAGCCTCGGCAAAACCAGATCTGTTCTCCCTAAACTGTAAGACCTCAACATGCATGATAAATTGTAAGACCTCAATGGGCATGATAAACTATAAGACCTCAACATGCATGATAAACTGTAAGACCTCAACAGGCTTAACAAACTGTAAGACCTCAACAGGCATGAAAAATCCCGCAATTTAGGCTACATGTCGCATTTGTAAGAATCCCAAAAGAGCATACCCTCGGTGTGGACGCCTAAAACTGCTTCTCGAGATCAAAAATGGCCCCGGCCAAATGCATACGACTACGGTCGGAACGGCTGCTACACCCTAAAAAACGTGACTCGAGGACGCCCGACTGTTGCTAAAATATCCTCCGAATCTACTTCAGAAAGAACCGGTTAAAACACAAGCTTCCCTCAACAGGCAAAAAACGAGTCCCGACCATGTCGGCTCCAAAATTGAAAAAGCGTCGATCTACTCGACCTATGGGCTATGAACCTTCCGAGGTGCTCAAAACATCGCCGATTACGACTTGGAATCGAGGCTCTTTTAGAACCGACGACGGGTCAGGCAAAATAATCAATAAGACCTTAACGAGAGGAAAACAAAGCCTACAAAAGCCTCCTAGCCTCACATCAAACAACATAAGTGCCATTGTCGCCGACTAAGCAAAGCCTCCAGGCTTCAAATCGAAAGGTCTCTACGACCATCAAATTGAAAATTGACAACTTGAGGATTGTAGTGAGCTCGAATCGTAACCCGATTCGGAGACCGAATCCAAAATAGTTAAACTAAGCAAGGCCTCCGGGCCTCATATCAAAAGGTCTCTTCTACCATACATCGTAAGTGCCATTGTCGCCGGCTAAGCAAGCCTCCGGGCCTCATACCGAAAGATCTCGATGACCAAGCAACAGAAAGGCTACCGCTACTGGTCGAAAGCTCAAATGAGATTCAAGGGTCAATTACAGCTCGAATCGCGACTCGGAGACTAGACCCAGAAGATCATCAAACGCCTAAGGGCGGGAAGCAAAAGCCACTATCGCCAACCAGAACCTGCGAAAGGGACAAAGGCTAATTGCAACTCGAATCACGACACGATTTAGAGACTGGACCTAAGGATTGTAGTACACGCGGAGGTACGACACGAAGACCATTATCTCCCAACTCGGAGACTAGCTCCAAGAAAATCGCCAAACACCCAAAGCCAGAGAATGAAAATCATTATTGCCAGCCCAAACGAGCTCGGAGGTAGGATAAGCATGAGTCAGGACCCCGACTCGGAGACCGAATCCGAAGGCAATTCAACCAACGCCCAAGAAGCACGACAACAGCCGAGGAAAATCTTCGGGCCGCTCACCCACAAAGCCGATTCAGTCTAGAAGCACGAAGGGTCATCACCCTCCTCCCATACATACGGGAAGAAAGTGGAAGGCCAAACGGAGCTCGAGCCATGACACGACTCAGAGACTGAACCTTAAGATATCAGGAACTCGACATCAAACTCCGCTCCCTTGGCGCGTCCGAAAAAGGATCGAAGCCGCTGGACCGAATCGCCACGGGAATCCCCCTACCTGCATATTCCCCGCTACTACCTACGCAGTCAAGGGCCCTCTACAACTCGGCCCCAAAAAGTAAAGTAAGCCGCTATCTTTCGCTCCGTCCAAATCAAAAAGGTACCAAAGAAACAAAAAACCTCTCTTTTTTCGTATACATATATTTCTATCAAGCACGCAGGACGCCCTCTCCCTCTGCAGGGACCTCGCGACTATAGAACGGTCAAATCTACACCCCGCACCGAAAGGAAAATAGCTTGTCAAAATACGCCTTCTATGGCCTCGGCAAACGACAACCAAGCTCCCCGATTGTCCTCCTGGCTTGGGCCAATTCCTCCAGGAAAAGGAGCCCCCCGCACCGACCTGATTGGGATACTCCTCGGCAAAAAAAAAAGAAGAGGCACGAAATAGTTACCCTTTGACCATTGGGCCATCTAGTCGAAGGTTATATTAGCTTGCCCGCTTCGCCTGATGTGTCTCGAGACACCCGAAGGTGGAACCCGAGAATAATTAAACAGCGGATACGCCTGAAGAGACAACCCAAGCGGCGCTATCAATACGCCATTGGCAGAAAAGGCAAATCCCCGGAACACGCACCCATGAAATCGCTCCGGCCTAGAAGCACAAAGGATCACCGCCTTCCGCCCATAAAGGCAGATGGGAGCCGGAGGACCTACCCAAGCTCGAGCCATGATGCAACTCGGAGACTACCTCCAAAAGCGATCTGTGCGATCGAGAGAAGCGACAGGAAAAAGGTACAAAAGGAACAAAAAACCTTAAAACTTTTTCTTATATTACATGCAAAAACATTCTCCGCCTATAGGCACGCCCCGCGCGCCAGAAACAAAGTTACGAAACAACGGAACCTCTATTTTTTGTCAAAAAGAACGCCCCCTACAGCGTCCACAAGGAGTGGCCAAACATTGCCATCATCCACCTTGGCTCAGGCCAACTCCTCCGAAAAGACAAGGCCCTCGCTCCAGCTTCCTCGAACACCTCCCTCCAGGTTCAAACAGCAAACACGTTCTTCGACCCTCTCTTCGCGATCGAGGGTTCGTATCAACTCGGACTGAACTGCAGCAGCTTCCCCCATACAAAGTCTCCATCTCTCGATCAGCCCTGAGTCGGCTTGATACAACTTCCGCATCGATTACCCCAACCCTGACCTTCGAAAGTCCAGAGTCAGGTCTCTCGATCACATTCATTTGAACTGAGGCATTCTCGTAGGACAAGTTGAGGTGAACCTCAAAGCAGGCTCAAGATTATCCAAGGCTCAGGTCCTAAAAGAACCAGCCCGGATCTAAGGCCATCGCAAGTCCACAAAAGGGAGCTTCGTGTACAAGAAGGAAAACACGAGATACGCCCCTGCAGGACATCTCCTTGTCCCCCTGAAAACAAGTAAAGAAGGTGTCGGGGAACAACGTGAGCGGCCAACGCCGGACAACGAGACATATGCTCGAGTTCGCGACTTCCACTCCGTAGGAGTAGATGCCGAGAGCCAACCTTACGCTCTCTGAAGGAGTTACCCACACCAACAGGCTCGCCAGTGCACCCAAGGATGACCTCATCTGGGTATCGTCCCCAAAAGCCCCGAAGGGCGCAAGAGCAAACAAACGCAAAGAAGAAAACAGAAATATATCTTTGGCGGCATGGGAGGATCATCCACACCCAGATCAATAAAATCTCCGGGGTACCCAAAGATGACCTACATTTTGGGCACTACCCCCAGAGGCCTCGGAATTCAGCATAATTCAAGAGACCCTCATAGCACCGGTCTCTCGGGCCGACCAACAGAGGGACCAAAAAGAACCCGTGTCAAGTGGCAAGAAAACAAGGTTGTTTCACATTTATCAAAGCTCCGAACAAAATCAAAGTAGCGCACCCGCATGGGCGAATCTCCAAAGTAAATTCAAACACATTCCGGAGAATTATCTATGGTCCAGAAGGGCTCCCCCCTATATGATTACCTCTCAACGCCTCTCTCGAGGAACCCAAGATGCCGTCAACTATCTCCACGTGATCCGAGGGAGTCAACGGCCTAAATATGTCAGTTCGGCTTAAGCTCGGTCGGAAGCCCTATTATCAGGTTCGATGAAAGCCACACCGACCAACACGGGGTTCGGGAAAACGCTTCATCAGCGGTCGACACAAAACCAAGGCTTACAACAAACATAAGGATATATCGGAAAAGGGCAGGGACTAAAAGCAGAAAACCAATAAAAAACATATTTATATTCGTATAAATCCTTATATACAATTGTATCTTACATGATTACAAAAGCTTCTTTTACAAGTCAGCATATAGGCAGCATACAAGTCCAAAAGAGAACATCCTACGTGTAGCGCTTCGGAAGTCATCCTTCCGGTTATATGACCTCAAAGACAATATCTTCCAAGTCTGGCCCCCGCCAGGATCTCATCCCTACCTTCCCGAAATGGCATCTTCCAAAGGAAGCCGAGAGAAAAGCAAAATGACGAAGGGATACCAGAGGAAGGCGAGAAGTGGCTGGGCGAAAAATTGGGCTAGCGCGAACTCCGCCTGCATATTTCCCCCGNGAACCCATAATCAGGAAAAGATCATAATCTTAGCTCGCTTGAGCATTTTATCAAGCATTGAGTGTTCATTAAGGTCTTATGGTCTTTTTATGCAAGATTACACTAGCCCTTTCCCCATGCCTCTCTATTTATAATTTCCACATATCTTCTAAGAACACATGCATGCAATGTAGTCACCCTTATCCCCATGAATTACCTCACTAATGACCCCTTATAGCTATGTTTAAAATTAAAAGCTGAGGTGATGAAGTCTTACCTCCTGGGATGAAGGTTTAGGTGCCTCACTTGATTATCTTCAATGTTTTAACAAGGATTTGTGGAGCAATTTTCTAATGAAAAGCACTTCCCCTCTCTTAGACCCTCTTTCTCACTCTAAAAGCACAATGAAATAGGCTTAAAATGAGCTATTGCACAAGATATAACGATAGAGGGTCGGGTTTAAAATTTAAAAATCTAGAGCCCGACACAGATCTACGGTCGCATATGCGATCGCAAAGTTGACATGCGGCCGGTAGAATGGACTGCAAAAATGTTCCCAAAAACCTGAACAGACTGCCTGGGTACGCGACAAGAATGCGGTCCGCATACCTGTTCTGCGGTCGCATAATGCACCGCAGAACTGCTCCTCGCAAAAATTCCAAGGGGATTATGCGACGACTATGCGGCCCGCATATCGATTATGCGATCGCATAATTGGCCGCATAGTTAACCTCAAAATTAACCATCACACTGCTTGAATCTGCGGTGACTATGCGGTCCGCATAGCTGTTATGCGACCGTATACTGGACCGCAGAATTGCACTTTTCCGGAAAACATTATTCCTTGACTTTTGAATGCATAGATTAGTCCAAAGGGTAGCTCGCCGCGAGGAAGTTGTACAAATTTCCAACACATATTGGTAATTTGGCGCTACAAGCTTTCGGGTTTTGAATAGAAGTTTTCACGAGGCCTTACATCCTCCCCCACTTAAGATCATTCATCCTCGAATGAGGATCAAGGTTCACTCATGAGCAATCTTTATGCAACCTCAGCCTTTCACAACATGAAACATATTAATAGCCCCAAATTTGGTTAACTCCCCAAATATATAAATATTTTGCCAGAGTTTCCTTTGTATCTAGGCCTATCTACCTGTCAGATAGCCCTAGAAACATGTCCTAAAAACACATACATATCTCATAGACATAACATAACTTGTACAATACTAACCATGGCCGCATAGGCAATCATATACCTAAAACAAAACAGGACAGTTTTGCATAGATCAAATCAATGGGTACAAAGTTCGTAGAAACCAAATGCTCAAAAGTTAATACATGACTATACAAACAAATGAGGGTACCTCCTTCTCATTTCTTCCTCGGCTTCCCAAGTGGCTTCCTCAAGTAGCTGGTTCCGCCATAACACTTTTACAGAGGCAATTTCCTTATTTCTTAGTTTTCGGACCTGCTTGTCAAGAATGGCAACTGGAACTTCTTCATATGAAAGTCCTTCATTAACCTCAATAGTTTCAACTAGCATAATAGTGGACAGATCTCCCACGACCTTCTTCAACATAGACACATGGAAGACCGGGTGTACTACTGACATCTCGGGTGGCAGCTCGAGCTTGTATGCCACCTGACCAACCCTCTGAATGATTGTGTACGGTCCGACATACCTTGGACTCAATTTTCCTTTCTTCCCAAACCGCATGATACCCTTCATGGGGGAAACCTTCAAGAATACCCAATCCTCTTCTTTGAACTCTAAATCTCTGCGACGAATGTCCGAATAAGACTTTTGGCGACTCTGAGCAGTTTTCAACCTCTCCTTAATAATTTTGACTTTCTCCATGGCCTGGTGCACAAGGTCCGACCCTATCAATTCAGCTTCTCCAACCTCGAACCACCCAATGGGAGACCTACATCTCCTACCATACAATGCCTCAAATGGTGACATCTGGATACTAGCGTGGAAGCTGTTGTTATAAGCAAACTCTATGAGTGCCAAGTGATCATCCCAGCTATCTTTGAAATCAAGAGCACAAGCACGCGATCGTGCCCCTTTTTTCCCTCCTCGCGTTGGGAGAATCGGGTTAATGACATTTGGGTATGGGACAACTTGTTCCTCTTGGGAACTGGGTTTTGCATTTTGAAGAGTCGCCACCTAATGATTTATGGTGCATTAGGACACCTACAAGGTTCAATTACAACTACATTTTGATAACCAGAGATTGGGTAAGGGCTTGAAATTATCCCAAGGGGAAGGTGTTAGGCACCCCTCAAGATCCACTAGTGTGGTTCCCGGCCAGATAATACTTTGTGAATTTGGTGCAATTAACATCTAAGCAGATAAGGCTCAAATAAGAGGTTATTTTAATACACAAATGCCTGGAAGTAAACAAAGTATGAAAGAGCAATTATTAAAAGGCTGATTTTTGAAAAGTAGTCATAATACTTTAAAGACAAAGAAAGAGAGGGGAAAGGGGGTCCTAGGTTTATTTATAATATGGATCACATCAATGCAATACCCAGTAATCGCTCCTCAAAGAGGGGCTACACGTGGTATTAGCGCACCGGTCATCATATCCATATCTACCATTCTCACCCCGTTAAGGTACTAAAGTGCGGATTGGTCTCGACCACTATTGCATGCTATTACCCGTCCCATTCCTATCAGTCCCGGAGGCACTTAGGACTACTATTCCTAAAAGGGAGGAATATTAGGCTGACTTGGGGTTTTAAAGGTGAAAAATCTAAGGCGACGTACAAAACACATAGGACTGCACATTAAAAGGGGAAACACGTAAACACTGAAGGCTCATATATACCACCTCAAACAAAGCAATCAAATAGCATGACTCAAATAACAAGTAGGGTCTGGAAATATTAAGGCAAAAAGGGAGTTTGAAGCAGACCAATTTATTACACAACTCAGATAAGAAGTCCGAATCAAGCCAGCCTGCTGGTTGTAGAAATTATTAATTATCAGAAACGGGCTCAGTTTTATTTATTGTTATTACCTAAGGTTTGCCTAAGTGTTTGGGGCAGAATCATATGAGCATGGTATCTATTACTGATTTAGAATGCGGCGAAGCAGTAACAAACATAAAAATAAAAGGTTTGAAATCCTATAGGCATGCTTGCTAAACCGTGTTAAGTAGGGGATTAAATTATATAAAACTTGTTCGGAATGACTGATATTAAATTAGACAAGTCTCAGATTCTGCAGATGATGGCATCTATTATTGCTGGTTTTAACTCCAATAGACATGATATCTAATGTTGCTGATTTTAATTCCTATAGATATGGTATCTAGTTGAGGAAACAGGCAGGTTTTCACTTGGGAATTCCTATAGGCATGATCTCTATACATTATACTGATTTTAACCTTATAAACATGATATTCATTTATAGCCGTTTAGATCCTAGAGCATGATGTCTAAGTGGTAAAAAAGCGTGCAGAATAAAGTCCTATAGGCAGGTTATCTAGGTGTGAAGTTGAACATGCCGAATTTTAAATAAACACCTATAAGCATGGTATCTAAAATGCAGAATTGAACACGCAGGATGTAAAACAGTCCTATAGGCATGCTTTCTAAATGCTGAATTGAATTATTCAAAGCACAAATCCAATAGGCATGTTTTCTACCCTTGAGCATGCATAATTACCCATCCCTTTTTCACTAGCCAACCCCAAATGTTCATTATAAATTATTATAGACCAGTTGCTGAATTACATCAAGAAAATACATAAAAAGGGAAATTACAACTATAGAAAGCCTGATTCTGACTTCCTCATTGAGTTATGGAACAAAACGCCTCAAATACCACTTGTTTCAAATCCTTTCACGGACCTGGGTGTACCAGAGTTCCCTAAAGGTCTCGAAGAACCCCGGGCAATGCTTACACCCAGGTTCATAGAACTAGATAGAGATTAGTGCAGTGTGGAAGGGCCAGCCCTTATGTTTCCAAGTTTAGAGGGAGCGCATGGGTCTCAAGGCAAGGCTCACACAAGGGGAGCAGAACATAACTCTAAGAAAATAGTGGAAGTGCAGGAATGGAGTTTTAAAACTAAGGGGATAAGGAGAGGGGTAAAAGGTTATTAGGGAAGCAGTAATTAGTAAAACACAGAATTGATAACTTCATACAAAAGGGGGGTCAAGGGTTGGGAATTCATTGCAAGGAGCCTATGTACTTAGGCAGGGGTCAACTTTGGGCATGCACAGCAATAGAAGGTGCTGGCATGCCTCTAAGCCAACTAGAACACACAACAACTAGAGGAAACATGGAGGTTATGATCCCAGGGGGATCAAGTTTGGGTCATGCACACAATATTCAATGCTGTCATGCTCCAAACAACCCACAGATACCAAACACATTGGGGATGGGGATTTAAGGTTCACAAGACATGATAAGTAATTAACAGAAACATTAATTCAGAACAGAAAAGGCAGACCACAACATGCTTAATAATGGAACTTGGTTAAATACACACAGGAGACAAACAATAATGAAAGAAATAGTAAAAAAAATATTGTTGTTGATGCTGAAAATTAGTTAGAACATACCAGTCAAGATGCAAAATGCAAAGAAAAATGAGAAAGCTTCCCACAGCCTAGCCTTGGCTTTCAGCCGGCTAGGTAAGGCAGCAATACAAGTAGCAACAAAGAAAAGAGAGAGATTTTAGTGAGGTGTGTGTCTGAACTCAAGTGTTTTATGCGTTGTGTTCGTGTGTTTGAAAGAAGACAAGGTGGGTATTTATAGTTTTGAAAACGAGTAGAAATTAAGGTAATAAGCAAAGGCTTAACATAAACATGGAAACAATCGCAATCAGAATCAATTAACACAAGTACTTCCATTAATCAAGGAAGTACTGCTCAAACGAATACTAATCAGGCTAATTAAGGAAAGAAATTAGTTTGGGGACAGATGGATTCTTGCCATGTAAGAGGCAGTAAAAGTATGAAGGTAAATATTTGAGTCTAAGTACGAAAACATACTTAATTTTGGAAAAGGATTCGAGGTAAAACATCACAGTAATTAAGGAAGGGAATCAATAAATTTGAACAGACTAATAAGTTTAGGGTTCATCAGAAAAGCCTTTGGCAATCAATCGCAACATTGAAGGATTCAGAATCAGTTAAGAAAGGGTCATGATTCTGCACCTTAACATATAGATAGCAAGGGGAGGGACATACATACTAGGCATCTAGGGTCAATCATATTGACAAAGAAGCAACACAAACATACAGTAAATGGTAGGGGTAAGCTAGGATTCAGCAGTAGAAGAAAACCATTCGAAGCTCAGCAATCGAGTAGGTCAAGTAGTCACATAGAATCAAAAATGCAGAGAACCAAACTAACAGGTAAGAGAGTCAGAAACACGTAATAGTGTCACATTAGCAAGTGAGGAAAACCTTTTAGGAAATTAGGGTTTCACCAGTAGTCAACTTTAAAGGATGGTAAGAACTCAGAATCAGATAAGTCAAACAAGACAAAAAGATTCAAACGCAAAGAGCTTAATCGAACTAAACATGCATATAAAATAAACCAAGAAAAATTCAGAAGCCTAGGTAGAGCCAGAACACTTAGGGCTTTTAGCAGGATGAACCAGGTAGCAGCATACATGGACAAACATAGTAAAATCATAAAAACACATTGAAAATCGGAGAAGAGTTTAGGAAACCCTAATCGTTAAAAAATGGAGAATCATTTTGAAAGGAAAATCGAAGAACCTTCGAGAAACACTTAAAAAGTTTGTAATAAGCACAAATCTAAGATCGATCTGAAAGAAAATCGAATAGCTCTTAGAGCTAGGGTTTCAAAGAACCCAAAGAAAGTGAGAAAGGCTTTAAAAGATACCGATCCAGCTGGAAAAGTCAAGGATCTGACTCGAGTGGCCATGGCTAGCCGGAGAAAGGTCAAAGACTGGACCAATCCACTCAAGAATCTGTTCATGAGACCACAGCAAAAAACACATAGAAGCCATAGGAGGCTGATACAGGTCTTTGCGACCATGGAAAGCCATAGATTAGGGTAGATTAAGGGGGCGGTGGCTAGGGTTTATGGTGGTGTTGCAGAGAGAATTTAGAGAGAAGGGGATTCAGGGGCGGCAATATGTGAAAAATGAATTAGGGTGAAGGGGTCGTTTGGGTTAAAAAAGGAAGGGGGTAATGGGAGCCGTTGATCTAATCGATCAACAGCTGGGATCAGGTGGGGCTCCGTGTACGGGTATGGGTTTGGGTCGGGGTTTAATAGGAATTGGGCCGGGGTAATTGGGATTCAAATTGGGGTCCAATTTATGCCATAATCGAAATAAAAATGGGGCTAACATTTAAATAGCCAATTTTCCTATTTGATTTTTAAAAAATAATAAAATATTTTCTGGAAATAAATTGATGGTACCAAAATGATTTATAATACATAATTAATTATTTAAAAATACCAGACCTAATTTTATGAACATAAATGCAGTTAAATCTTAAAAGAGGCTAGTATTGCAATTATATGCAATTTAGCTTTTAAAAATACTAAATCAAATTTGTAAAAATATGCAAAAATTTCCTTGGCTATATTTTTAGTATAGATATAAAAGTGAAATAAGTGAATCACCAAAAAATTATAATTTTGGAAACAATTACTGAATTTTATGGATAAAAATAGGAAAATAAATAGATTTAAAAAATATTTTAAAATTAAGGAAAAGTAACGAAGCAGTTGCATATATACATATATATATATATATATATATATATATATATATATATCATTTTGAGTCTTATTTTCTATTATTAGAAATATAGTAAGGAAAAGTAGGTGTACAACAGCTCGCCCTTCCGTTACCCGGATGATAGAAGTAGTTTACGGTAAGATATAGTGGCGTATTTGATGAGCGAACAGTTTGGGAGAGGTTCAGGCCGCACCCTGGCTTGCGAGCTGCCTACATATCCCTGGTTTTACAAGAATCAGGCCATATGTAGTTCAGGATCCGTCGGCGGAGTATGCCGAGGGGTATTTTTCAAGAACGAACGCAATATTTTAGGATGGTCGAGTGAGTGGTTTACTGGGATGGTTAGGTTTGATGGCTCCGGGCACTGGAGCGGGCTCCTGCCGGGACGGCTGTTGCATGCCAGTTTTACCTACAAATAGAAACAATACAAGCCTATATCATACATAAATTTAAACATGATGCAAGTTCCCGCCGGACCATGAATGCTGTCTTCGGATGGTTAGGATGACGTCCTTAGACCATGATGTCCTGGGCCATGAAGTGTGTAATAAAGGATTTGCAGGCTATGAGATGATGCTCTCGGGCTATGAAAATGATGCCTCCAAACCATGATGCCTTTGAATAATGATATGCAAAGGATTGAAAGGGATCCTCAGGCCATGACATGGTGTTCTCGGACTATGAGGATGGTGCCTCCGAACGATGACGCCTTTGGTTAGGTTGGCGATATTTTAGCCCATGAATGATGCAGTAGCGTGTGGTGATCTTTCAGCCGTGCAGATGTGGCGATCTTTCAGCCATGCAATGTGGCGATCTTTCAGCCATGCGAATGTGGCGATCTTTCAGCCGTGCAATGTGGTATGAGGAATTCTTTCAGCCATGCAGATGCAGTATGAGGTGATCTTTCAGCCCATGCAGATGCAGTATAAGGCGATCTTTCAGCCCATGCAGATGTAGTATGAGGCAATCTTTCAGCCCATGAAATGCAGTATGAGGCAATCTTTCCGCCATGCAGATACAGTATGAGGCCATCTCGCAGCCCATGCAAATGCAATATGAGGTAGAGCTTAACCTCGGTAGGCAGAATAGTAGCCTTATGCAGATTTGAAGGCAAAATGGTAGCCTTATGCAATGCAAAAATGCAGATGGAGACAGCGCTTAGTCTCGGAAGGTAGAATGGTAGCCTTATGTAAATTTGAAGGCAGAATGGCAGCCTTATGCAATGCAGAAATGCATATGGAGACAGTGTTTAGTCTCGGAAGGCAGAATGGTAGCCTTATGCAAATTTGAAGGCAGAATGGTAGCCTTATGCAATGCAGACATGCAGATGGAGACAACGTTTAGTCTCGGAAGGCAGAATGGTATCCTTACGCAAATTTGAAGGCAGAATGGTAGCCTTATACAATGCAAAAATGCAGATGGAGACATCGTTTAGTCTCGGAAGGCAGAATGGTAGCCTTATGCAATGCAGGAATGCAGATGGAGACCGCGTTTAGTCTCGGAAGGCAGAATGGTAGCCTTATGCAAATTTGAAGGCTGAATGGCAGCCTTATGCAATGCAGAAATGCAGATGGAGACAGCATTTAGTCTCGGAAGCAAAATGGTAGCCTTATGCAAATTTCAAGGCCGAATGGTAGCCTTATGCAATGCAGAAATGCAGATGGAGACAACGTTTATTATAGGAAGGCAGAATGGTAGCCCTATGCAAATTTGAAGGCAGAATGGTAGCCTTATGCGAGAAATAAAATGGCAAATGACAGTAGAGTTTTCTTAGCTAATAGCAGATTGCGGCGTGATGATTACTGGGAGCGTTGCGACATACAGAATATTACGAGCGCGTGCTGATAGCGAATATTAGTTGGTGCAATGGTTCAGAGAATCGTGTTCTTGAACAAGATCTGCCCTGTGAGTATATAGTATGATTTCATAATCCTATTGCCTGCATCCAAAGAAAAATCGTGAGTTTTGTAAAGGGGAAGGTTAGTTCGTGTCTCCCGCTGGTTTTGCTTCACTCGTTCTGCTTTGATCTGGCTATACCGTCTGTATCATTGGGGTAGCGTTGCTAAACAAGGCAACTTTAGTAACAAAACGTGTATGCTTTCGTAAAAAATATGACATAAGTGTACAGTTAAAAATAGCTTTTAGATGAACCGACGACTGCGACGTTGTTTGGGACATTGCAACCTCTCTTGCTACAGAATTTTGAGGGCCCTCCTCAAAATTCTGCCCCAGTTTGATGGGTTGGTGATTCTGACTGTTGCTTGCCGCGATCGGCTAAAATTGCTTCGGAATTTTGAGGGTCCTCCTCAAAATTCTGCCCCAGTTTCCAATTTCGGGGGAAAATGAAAATTTTATTTAATTGTGACCGAACCCATAGGGCTGCCTACGTATCCCCACTTAAACGGGAATCAGGTCAGGCGTAGTTCAATTACATTGTGCAGGGAAAACATAAAGATTACACATAGTAGCGCTTGACTGCATCTGAATTAATCGGCTTTGGCCAAACTTCTCTGTCCATTTCTGCGAGTATGAGGGCTCCTCCTGTCAGAACCCGGTGAACCATGTACGGACCTTGCCAATTAGGAGAGAACTTCCCTTTGGCTTCATCTTGATGCGAAAAGATTTTCTTTAACACCAGCTGTCCTGGTGTGAACTGTCTTGGCTTGACCCTTTTGTTGAAGGCTCTGGACATTCTGTTCTGATAGAGTTGACCAAGGAAAATTGCGTTCATCCTTTTTCTGTCTATAAGAGCTAGTTGTTCATAACAGCTTTTCACCCATTCTGCATCGTCGAGCTCAGCTTCCTGTATGATCCTCGGGGAAGGAATTTCCACTTCGGCGGGAATGACGACTTCTGTACCATAAACCAACATATAAGGGGTTGCCCCGGTTGATGTGCGGACTGTGGTGCGATACCCCAATAGAGCAAATGCTAACTTCTCGTGCCACTGTTTATGCTTTTCTATCATTTTCCTCAATATCTTGTTGATATTCTTGTTGGCGGCTTCCACGGCTCCATTCATTTGAGGCCTGTAGGCTGTGGAATTGTTGTGGCTGATTCTGAAGGCTTCGCACATACCATTCATTAGCTCACTGTTGAGATTGGAGCCATTATCAGTGATGATCGACTCTGGGATACCGAATCGACAAACAGTACGGTCGCGGACGAAGTCTGCCATGACTTTCTTAGTTACTGCTCTGTAAGATGCTGCTTCGACCTACCTGGTGAACTCAACATCTTCTTCATCTATCATGATTTGATGGTAATCAACAAAACAATCTACAAATGATTGCAACCATGCTTGGCGCAATTGTCAATCAAGATATGTATATTTGGCAAAGGGAAGTCGTCTTTCGGAATGGCCCGGTTGAGATCCCGGTAGTCGACACAGACTCTGACCTTCCCGTCCTTCTTTGGTACTGGAACGATGTTGGCTAACCATGTCGGGTATTCCACTACCCTAAGAACCTTAGCTTTGACTTTCTTAGTGACTTCTTCCTTAATTTTCAAACTCATATCCGGCTTGAACTTTCTGATCTATTCTGCATCTCCCAGGTTAACAATTTCTGTCTCGTCCAGGTTGGACTTAGTTCTATTCTCAAAGTTCTCTACTTCTTTGACAATTTCCTCTGTTATGTCATCTTCTTCTGAATCAATATCCGTTTGTTGCGTTGTCTCATTGCATGTCACAGTCATGGGTTCATCAAGATAAGTAATACTAATGCTGTATAAGTAAAGTAATGAGAGAAAAATAATAATGAGTGTTGATTCATAAGAAAAGTTAAAATGTTTTGATAAATTCCATAACTGCTTTGAACATTGCAGATCTTATTGCGGGTATTAAAATGCAAAAAGAAAAACCGTCTAGTAAATAAAAACAATGCATGATGCTTGTCTTAGGCTTGCTACCCCGAGGCTCGCCGAGCTCTGGTTGTCCTGATAGTCCAGTTATTGAGACGTGCTCCTTTGCTTACGGCCTGTATGGAAGGGCCTTCCTCCCGCTCCTCCTCAAGGATAACACAGCAATCCACATCATCGTCTTCTAAAAACAAGTTTTTCACTGCTGCGAGCGCCTCTTCTTCGTCCGTCCCAGAGACGACGTCAGCCTATTGGAAAGTCTGTTCTAAGTGTGGTATCGGCTGCTCCAGTGGGTAGTACGGACCACGCCATGGTGGCGACCAGTTGTTGAACTCTTCCCAAGTGTATTTGTATCCCATGCCGAAAGTGGTGCCATGCTTCTTGAGTGTTATGGGTTTAGCTATTCCTTAGAGGTTTTTGCCGAGTCCTTTGCTAGGCTAGTACCCACTCCAATTCAATATACTCTCGATCTTGTTATCCCACCACTTTTCTTTGTCTACAGCATTGACCCGCTCGATGTGGTGGTAGGTCTCTCCGCCTAGCTTTCTTCTCCCTCCGATTGCTGGAATAGTCTGATGACCATATATGGGATTGCTGCCGTCACCGTGAATGATCACTTCTTGGTGATTCCGCTCAAATTTCACGGCCTGATGTAGTGTCGAAGCCACGGCCCCCAGAGAATGAATCCAAGGGCGCCCTAACAACAGGTTGTAGGATGCTGGCACATCTATCACTTGAAAGTCAACCTCGAACCAAGTTGGTCCCATTTGCAGACACAAGCTAATCTCACCGATGGTGGACCTCTGAGACCCATCAAAAGCTTTTACGTTGATTGCTCCTTCTTTTATCTCGTGTAGCCCTTTGCCCAATTTCTTGAGTGTTACCAGAGGACATATGTTAAGGCTGGAACCCCCGTCGACCAGGATCCTGGTGATGAAATAGTCCTCGCATTGCACGGTGATATGCAGGGCTATGTTGTGACCCAGCCCTTCAGGTGGTGCTGGTGCTTTTGCTGATGGCCGCTGCTTCGAACTCAAGAGGGATAGACACATCTACCTCAGTGACCTCAGATGGTTGGATCTGGACCATGATGGGGTTGAGGGTAACTGCTGGCTTCTTTGGATCATCGCCCTCCGTGATCAACCCGATGGATCCCTCGGGATCCCAATCATCCTCTACTTTAATCATGTGAATACTCCTGCCCTTATGGTCCGGCAGAGGGTTGTTACGGACATTTAGGGTGGGTTCCTTTGCCAGAACAACCTTATTGTCGATCAGAGACTGGATCTTGTCTTTTAAGGAACGACATTCGTCAATGGTGTGCCCTTTCATGCTGGAGTGGTATGCACAGGATTTGTTTGTGTTAGCCCATTTAGAAGGGTTCTCAGGGGTTGTAGCAGGGATGGGGGTGACATAACCGGCGGCTTTGAGTCTTTCATATAGTTGGTCAATGCCTTCAGCAATGGCTGTATATTGTTTGGGAGGCCTGCGGTCAAAATTTGGTCGAGGTCTAGGGAAATTCTAACGGGCATGAGGTGACTAATAGTGGGATGGTTGAGCATTATAAGTTCAGTAGACATGTGCGGGTTGGGAATATCTGGGCGAAGTAGGCTGATATATGGGAGGCAGAGATGGTTGATAGGCGGGTGGTGAGGGTGCTTGATAGTTCGGAGTGGGCTGATATGTGTGTGAGGTGTTGGGTAGGTTTGGTACTTGATAGGAGATTTGGTTCTTTGTGCAACCATCACGGCTCCTACCTCCCTCTTCTTGGACACACCACCGGACTGCAAGGCCTTATTTGTAGCTTGCAAGGCCTCAAAGTTTGTGACCATATCGCTCTTAATACCTTCTTCAATTCGTTACCCCAGTTTGATAATATCATAAAATTTGTGGCTCTCGATCATCATTCGTCGTTCATAGTATTGTGGGTCTTGGGCCCGAACAAAGAATTTTTTCATCTGTTCCTCCTCTAAGGCAGGTCTGACCTTAGCAGCTTCGGATCTCTAGCGAGTAGCGTACTCGCGAAATGTTTCTGTAGGATTCTTCTTTAGATTTTGAATATAAAACACGTCCGGCGCACTCTCTGTGTTAAACCTGAACCTGTCCATGAAATCGGACGCTATGCCTACCCAGTTCGACCATTTCTTTGGATCTTGGCTGATGTACCAAGATAGTGCATCTCCCTTTAGGCTCCTCATGAACAACTTCATGTAGATTCTCTTGTCTTTCCGTACCCCAACCAGCTTATCACAATACGTCCTCAAATGGACCCTTAGATCACCTGTACCGTCAAACATCTCGAACTTCGGAGGTTTGTACCCCTCGGGCAGTTCGACATCGGGCTGTATGCAGAGATCTTCATAATTCAGCCCTTCAATTCCCTTGTTTCCTTCAACGCCCTGGATCCGGCTAGTGAATTTCTTAAGCTCTTCGGCCAGGTTCCTGATGAGAAAATTTTTATCATCAGACTCGGGTATGCCTGAGATGGGTTGGGTGGAGAGTGGCATGGCCCAGACCATCATGGCTGTCTTCCAACCAACCCTAGTAGAAAGGAGCACAACCAGCATGATACCTGTCTGGCTCGATGGTATCTCTTCCCATTATGATCTTGCAGTGCCACATGTGCCGTGCTTGGCACATGTAAGGACTATCATCCTCTTGAAAGTCAGTTCGGAAATGACTCATTTTGTCGACCCTGTGTATAGCCTGCTTCCTACCAGCTTGCCTCATAACCCGAAGCAGGTCGTAAGGGTATGTCCCCCTGAGACCGATCAATATCATAAAAGGTGCGTCTGTTGAACAGGCAATGAATTCCTCCATTGGAAACCATTGGAACATCCACTGAATTTGCTCCTCGATCAAATTATGAAACAGTTCGGCCCATCCTTTAGCATCCTCCGGCTAAGCAAACATATCGGGGATGTAATTCATTTGCTTTGGGTGATGGAAAACGATGTGATCATCCCAGTCCCTACGCTGGATCTCTTGTCAATATTCGCCTCTCTGGAGATGTTCCATGAGCCAGAGTTGGAGTAATAGATTGCAACCTTCAAAGTGTTTTGCTCCTCGCAGACACTTCTCCAAAGCTCGGTATATGTCTACAACACTCATGGGTACGATGCTGAATGCCTGCCCATCAATCCCTTCCATTAGGGTTTTGGTCACCATAGCTAGCCTGGTGTGGATCCTTGCTTTCTTCATTGGAAACACGACCAGTCCCAGGAAACAAAACATGAAGACGAAAACTCTGCGATGGATGTGTCCCAAAGATGTGAGGGCAAATTCGCCAGAGTAGGTGCGGTAAGATTTGCTGTGACCATACCTTTCATACAAGTAATCAAAAGGAATGTATGAATCCTTCAAGCATGTTAATTCTGGATTCTTCTTCAAACCCATAATTTTAAGGAAGCCCCTACCTTTGCAGTTCTCAGGCATCAGCAAACCCGGAGTTTCCCACACCAAACCAGCCAATCCTCCTATTTCCTCTAGCAAGGGTGTCATTTCAATGTCTCCAAAGCGGAACACAGACCTTTCATAATCCCAAAACAGTGTGGCAGCTTCTATGATCTTGTTGTTGGGTTGAATTTCCAGGAGGGAAGGTAGATTTCCTAGATATTTTCGGACGAGAGTCTGATCACTAGAGTAAAGATCTTTCCACCAGCTTAGCAGTCTTGGGTGGATGTTGGTAACCAGGCCGAATCTGGGGATTTCGTGCCTCATTATCTGCAAAATAGAAAGGTTAGACCCTACCCCCACCAGACTCGACCATATAAAATCAAAAATTAGTATTACGCATTTAGTTCTCCAAATAAATGCACACAACGTGATGGTGTCCGTTTGGGTTTAGGGAAACCTAGTGGACTTTGGACAGGGCTATCTTAAAGGATCATTGTGTGGACAACATAACTTATCCGACTATGTTTGACTATGATACACACACAATTTAAACGGAGTAAGGTTTCTATGGGGTTTTAGACTGGTACCCTTGAGCGGAAAACTCAAGGGGGGAAGGCACAGAACAGTCGACTACACCGTTGATCGACTGGTTTTACCGCAAATATGCCTTTTCGAATTTAGGGTTAATGATATAGGAAGAGCGCAACCACTCATTATAAGCGTTGCTATAGTATTTGTTTGGCACGAGTGGAGTTTGATGTTAAGCATGATTATACAATAATAAAAAGCATGTTGTCACGTATTTGCATGTAAAGAAGGCAGTAAATACAACAGTTTACAAAGTAATGTAGCAAAAAGAAAAGAAAAGAAGGAGATAAGTCAGTTTTTGCCTTGTAAAAGAAATTAAATGCTTAAAGGAATTTAAACAAGTAATTGCATATAAAGAGAAGGCACAAATTCACAAGAATAATCTGAAATGGTAAAAGCCTAAAAATCCCCAGCAGAGTCGCCATGCTGTCGCGCCCCTTTTATTCCCTCCTCGTGTTGGGAGAATCGGGTTAATGACATTTGGGTATGGGACAACTCGTTCCTTTTGGGAACTGGGCTTTGCATTTTTGAAGAGTCGCCACCTAATGATTTATGGTGCATTAGGACGCCTACAAGGTTCAATTACAACTACATTTTGATAACCAGAGATTGGGTAAGGGCTTGAAATTATCCGATAGGGGAAGGTGTTAGACACCCCTCAGGATCTACTAGTGCGGTTCCCGGCCAGACAATTCTTTGTGAATTTGGTGCAATTAACATGTAAGCAGATAAGGCTCAAATAAGAGGGGATTTTAGTACACAAATGCTTTGAAGTAAACAAAGTATGAAAGAGCATTTATTAAAAGGCTGATTTTTGAAAAGAAGTCATAATACTTTAAAGACAAAGAAAGAGAGGGGAAACGGGGTCCTAGGTTTATTTATAATATGGATCACATCAATGAAATACCCGGTAATCACTCCTCAAAGAGGGGCTACACGTGGTATTAGCGCACCGGTCATCATATCCATATCTACCCTTCCCACCCCGTTAAGGTACTAAAGCGCAGATTGGTCTCGACTACTATTGCATGCTATTACCCGTCTCAATCCTATCAGTCCCGGAGGCACTTACGACTACTATTCCTAAAAGGGAGGGATATTAGGCTGACTTGGGGTTTTAAAGGTGAAAAATCTAAGGCGACATACAAAACATATAGGACTGCACATTAAAAGGGGAAGCTAGGCATGCTTTCTAAACCGTGTTAAGTAGGGGATTAAATTATTTAAAACTGGTTTGGAATAGACTGATTTTAAATTAGACTAGTCTCAGATTCTGCAGATGATGACATCCATTATTACTGGTTTTAACTCCTATAGACATGATATCTAATGTTGCTAATTTTAATTCCTATAGATATGATATCTAGTTGAGGAAATAGGCAGGTTTTCACTTGGGAATTCCTATAGGCATGATCTCTATACATTGTACTGATTTTAACCTTATAAACATGATATTCGTTTATAGCCGTTTAGATCCTAGAGCATGATGTCTAAGTGGTAAAAAAGCGTGCAGAATAAAGTCCTATAGGCAGGTTATCTAGTGTGAAGTTGAATATGCAGAATTTTTAATGAACCCCTATAGGCATGGTATCTAAAATGCAGAATTGAAACCGTAAGATGTAAAACAGTCCTATAGGCATGCTTTCTAAATGCAGAATGGAATCATTCAAAACACAAATCCTATAGGCATATTTTCTACCCTTGAGCATGCTTACCCGTCCCTTTTTCACTAGCCAACCCCAAATGTTCATTACAAATTATTACTGACCAGTTGCTGAATTACATCATGAAAATACATAAAAAGGGAAATTACAACCATAGGAAGCCTGATTCTGACTTCCTCTCTGAGTTATGGAATAGAACGCCTCAAATACCACTTGTTTGAAAGCCTTTCACGGACCTGGGTGTGTCAGAGTTCCCTAAAGGTCTCGAGGAACCCCGGGCAGTGCTTACACCCAGGTTCATAGAACAAGATAGAGATGAGTGCAGTATGGAAGGGCCAGCCCTTATGTGTCCAAGTTCAGAGGGAGCTCATGGGTCCTAAGGCAAGGCTCACACAAGGGTGGCAGAACTTAAGTCTAAGAAAATAGTGGAAGTGCAGGAATGGAGTTTTAAAACTGAGGGGATAAGGAGAGGGGTATAAGGTGATTAGGGAAATAGTAATTAGTAAAACACAGAATTGATAACTTCATACAAAAGGGGGTCAGGGGTTGGGAATTCATTGCAAGAAGACTATATACTTAGTCAGGGGTCAACTTTGGGCATGCACAACAATAGAAGGTGCTGGCATGCCTAGAAGCCAACCAAAACACACAACAACTAGAGGAAACATGGATGTTATGATCCCAGGGGGATCAGGTTTGGGTCATGCTCAGCAGTATTCAATGTTGTCATGCCCCAAACAAACCACAGATACCAAACACATTGGGGATGGGGATTTAAGGTTCACAAGTCATGATAAGTAATTAACAGAAACATTAATTCAGAACAGAAAAGGCAGACTACAGCATGCTTAATAATGAAACTCGATTAAATACACACAGGAGACTAACAAGAATGAACGAAATAGTAAGAAAAAAAACATGTTGTTGTTGATGCTGAAAATTAGTTAGAACATACCAGTCAAGATGCAAAATGCAGTTGAAAATGAGCAAGCTTCCCACAGCCTAGCCTTGGCTTTCAGCTGGCTAGGTAAGGCAGCAATACAAGTAACAACAAAGAAAAGAGAGAGATTTTAGTGAGGTGTGTGTCTGAACTCAAGTGTTTTATGCCTTGTGTTCGTGTGTTTGAAAAAAGAGAAGGTAGGTATTTATAGTTTTGAAAACGAGTAGAAATTATGGTAATAAGCAAAGGCTTAGCATAAACATGGAAACAATCGCAATCAGAATCAATTAACACAAGTACTTCCATTAATCAAGGAATTACTGCTCAGACGGATACTAGTTAGGCTAATCAAGGAAAGAAATCAGTTTGGGGACATTGCCATATAAGAGGCAGTAAAAGTATGAAGGTAAATATTTGAGTCTAAGTACGAAAACATACTTAATTTTGGAAAAGGATTCGAGGTAAAACATCACAGTAATTAAGGAAGGGAATCAATCAATTTGAATAGACTAATAAGATTAGGTTTCATCAAAAAACCCTTTGGCAATCAATCGCAACATTGAAGGATTTAGAATCAGTCAAGAAAGTGTTATGATTCTGCACCTTAACATATAAATTGCAAGGGGAGGGACAGACATACTAGGCATCTAGGGTCAATCATATTGACAAAGAAGCAACACAAACATACAGTAAATGGTAAGGGTAAGCTGGGATTCAGCAGTAGAAGAAAACCATTCGAAGCTCAGCAATCGAGTAGGTCAAGTAGTCACATAGAATCAAAAATGCAGAGAACCAAATTAACAGGCAAGAGAGTCAGAAACACGTAAAAGTCTCACATTAACAAGTGAGAAAAACCTTTTAGGAAATTAGGGTTTCAACAGTAGTCAACTTTAAAGGATGGTAAGAACTCAAAATAAGATAAGTCAAACAAGACAAAAAGATTCAAACGCAAAAAGCTTAATCGAACTAAACATGCGTATAAAATAAAGCAAGAGAATTTTAGAAGCCTAGGTAGAGCTAGAACACTTAGGGATTTTAGCATGATGAACTAGGAAACAGCAAACATGGACAGACATAGTAAAATCATAAAAACACACTGAAAATCGGAGAAGAGTTTAGGAAACCCTAATCGTTATAAAAGGGAGAGTCATTTTGAAAGGAAAATAGAAGAACCTTCGAGAAACACTTAAAAAGTTTGTAATAAGCACATATCTAAGATCGATCTGAAAGAAAATCGAATAGCTCTTAGAGCTAGGGTTTCAAAGAACCCAGAGAAAGTGAGAAAGGCTTTAAAAGATACCGATCTAGCCGGAATAGTCAAGGATCTGACTCGAGTGGCCATGGCTGGCCGGAGAAAGGTCAGAGATGACCGGAGAAAGGTCAAAGACTGGACCAATCCCCTCCAGAATCTGGTCATGAGACCACATCAAGAAACACATAGAAGCCATAGGAGGCTGATACAGGTCGTAGGCGACCATGGAAAGCCATAGATTAGGGTAGATTAAGGGGGCGATGGCTAGGGTTTATGGTGGTGTTGCAGAGAGAATTTAGAGAGAAGGGGATTCAGGGGCGGCAGTATATGAGAAATGAATTAGGGTGAAGGGTTGTTTGGGTTAAAAAGGAAGGGGGTAATGGGAGCCGTTGATCTAATCGATCAACGGCTAGGATCAAGTGGGGCTCCGGGTACGGGTTATGGAGATGGGTTTGGGTCGGGATTTAATAAGAATTGGGCCAGGGTAATTGGGATTCAAATTGGGGTCCGATTTAGGCCATAATCGAAATAAAAATGGGGCTAACATTTAAATAGCCAATTTTCCTATTTGATTTATAAAAAATAATAAAATAATTTTTGGAAATAAATTGATGGTACTAAAATGATTTATAATACATAATTAATTATTTAAAAATACCCGACCTAATTTTATGATCATAAATGCAGTTAAATCTTAAAAGAGGCTAGTATTGCAATTATATGCAATTTAGCTTTTAAAAATACTAAATAAATTTGTAAAAATATGAAAAAATTGACTTGGCTATATTTTAGTATAGATATAAAAGTGCAATAAGTGAATCACCCAAAAATGATAATTTTGGAAGCAATTACTGAATTTTATGGATAAAAATAGGAAAATAAATAGATTTAAAATATCTTTTAAAATTAAGGAAAAGTAATGAAGCACTTGCATATATGCATATATATATCATTGTGAAGCTATTTTTCATATTGAAAATATAAAGGAAAAAATTGGGTGTCAACACACGCAACATGTCTTCAAGCGTCTAAATAGTCCACTCTGCTTGCCCGTCGGTCTGGGGGTGAAAATCTGTGCTAAGATTTACTTGCGTGCCAAAAATTTCCTGAAATTTCTTCCAAAAGTTGGCCGTGAACTGAGCCCCTCGATCTGAAACGATTGAGACTGGAATACCATGCAACCTTACTATTTCTTTGATATACAACTGAGCATACTGTTCCGCTGTGTCGCTAGATTTGACTGGCAAGAAGTGCGCTGATTTCGTGAGTCGATCCATGATCACCCAAATTGAGTCGAACTTGCGCGGAGTGCGGGGTAACCCTACCACAAAATCCATGTTGATCATCTCCCATTTCCATATTGGAAATTCTATGCTTTGAGCCAATCCACCGGGTCTTTCATGTTCGGCCTTCACTTGTTGACAGTTCGGACACCTGGCCACAAAGTCCGCCACATCCTTCTTTATGTGCTTCCACCAATACAGTTCCTTGAGATCATGATACATTTTTGTAGAACCTGGGTGCACAGAATACCTGGAAGTGTGAGCTTCTGCCATGATCCTCTCCCGAAGACTGTCAATATCCGGAACACATAGGCGGCCTTGGTACCATAGGGTACCATCATTGATGCCAAAGGAAAAAGCTGTGATCTTATGTTTATGAATCCCCTCATTCAGTTGTGCTAATAATGGATCGTTGAATTGCTTCTCTTTCACCCTGCCACAAGCGACGATTCAGCCCTATTCTGCACAATTATCCCTCCTTCATTAGAGTCTGCAAGGCGAACTCCCAAACTAGCCACTTTCATACGCCTTCAAATGAGACGAACTTCCCATAGAATTTCGACTAAGAGTGTCTGCCACAACATTAGCCTTTCCCGGGTGATAGAGAATATCAATGTCATAGTCCTTGGGTAACTCTAGCCATCTCCTCTGTCTCAGATTCAGCTCCTTCTGCTTGAAAATATATTGAAGGCTCTTGTGGTCCGTGAATACATCCACGTGGACCCCATATAGATAATGTCGCCAAATCTTTAGTGCCAACACCACTACCGCAAGTTCTAAGTCATGGGTTGGATAGTTCTTTTCACGATTCTTGAGTTGCCTAGAAGCGTAGGCTAATACCTTGCCATGTTGCATTAACACACACCCAAGCCCGACCCTTGAAGCATCGCAATACACCATGAATCCCTCTGCACCCTCTGTCAGGGTTAATACCGGTGCTGAAGTCATTCTTGATTTCAATTCATGGAAGCTCCTTTCACAAGCATCGGACCACTGGAACTTAACAGCTTTCTGGGTCAATTTAGCCAAGGGAGATGCAAGAGTAGAAAACCCCTCCATAAACCTTCTGTAGTACCCAGCCAAACCCATGAAACTGCGAATCTCTGTTGGAGTAGTAGATCTAGGCCAATTCTTCACTGTTGCAATCTTTTGAGGATCAACCATAATTTCGTTCCTTGGAGACGACATGATCCAAGAAAATGACAGATTCAAGCCAAAATTCACATTTCGAAAATTTCTCATACAATTGGTGTTGCTGAATAGTCTGCAAAACTGCCCTGAGATGGTTAGCATGATCCTCTCGACTTCGGGAATACACAAGAATATCGTCAATGAACACTATCACAAAGGAGTCTAGAAAAGGCTTAAAGACTCGATTCATAAGATCCATGAATGCTGCCGGGGCATTTGTTAGCCCAAAGGACATCACCAGAAATTCAAAGTGCCCGTATCGAGTCCTGAAAGCTATTTTTGGAATATACTGCTCTCTTATCTTCAATTGATGATACCCGGACCGCAAGTCAATTTTTGAAAAACACATAGCACCTTGCAATTGATCAATCAAGTCATCTATCCTTGGTAGAAGGTATTTATTTATGATTATGACTTTGTTAAGTTACCGATAGTCAAACACATCAGCAGCAACCCTTCCTTCTTTCTTACAAACAAAACCGGTGCGCCCAATGGTGACACACTTGGCTGGATGAAACCCTTTTCTAACAAATCTTTCAATTGTTCCTTTAGCTCTTTCAATTCAGCCGGTGCCATTCTGTAAGGTGGAATTGATATATGCTGCGTGCCTGGCATCACATCGATCCCAAAATCAATCTCCCTGTCTGGTGGGATCCCAGGGAGCTCATATGGAAAGACATCCGAAAATTCATTCACAACTGGCACAGACTCAAGGCTAAGTGCCTTGGCATCGGTGTCCGCAACCCGAACTAAATGGTAGATACACCCCTTCTTGATCATCTTTGCGGCCTTAAGGTAAGAAATAAACCGACCTTTAGGCACTACATTATCCCCCTTCCATTCAACAACAGGCTCATTAGGAAACTCAAGCCTCATAATTCTAGTTCGACCATCAAGCTTGGCAAAACATGAATAAAGCCAATCCATTCCCATTATCACAACAAAATCGACCATCCCCAATTAAAAAAGATTGGCCATGGTATCCCTACCACGTATTATGAAAACACAACCTCTATGAACTCGAGCAGTCGTAATTGACTCACCAATCGGAGTAGACACCAAAAATGGCTCATGAAGCTGATCCGGTTCTATCCCATATTCCATAGCAACAAAAGGGTAATATAGGACAAGGTGGAACCGGGGTCAATAAGTGCATACACATCATGAGATTGGACAGTTAGAATACCTGTAACAACATCTGGAGAAGCCTCTGCAGTCTGGCAACCACTTATAGCATAGAATCGGCTGGGCCCTCCCGGACTCTACGCACCACCCCTAGCTGCACCACGCCCCGCGGGTGCTGGGGTACCTCGAGCTGGAGGGGGGCTGAAGATGTAGCAGCTGCTGGGCTGGCTGGCTGTGCTGTGTCCCTGCCCGCTCCCTGGCTGGATACATGACAATGCCTCTGAATATGACCCCTCATCCCACATCCATAGCATACGGGTAACTCCAAGTAACAAATCTCTGAGTGCATCCTCCCGCACCTGGGGCACGAGGACCTCTGCTGCCGCTGGGACCTCTCTCCTGACTGACCCCGCTAGTGGGATCCCCCGTCGCCCTGACTGGGCCTAAAATGACTCCACTGCTGCTGCTGGCTGGGCCCTGATGGCGGTGCACTGGCTGAAGACCGTGCAACAGACAGGGACGATCCTAACGATCCTCCCCAAAAAACTGATTTTCCCTCGCCTAGTGACTCACCCATGTTGCCCGTAGACCGGGTCTTTCTGCTACCCTCTCTCTCCATTCTGTTCTTCAGTTTACGGTTATCTGTGGCCTGAGCAAACACCACCATCTTCCCATAATTCATGTCAGAATTTAAGGCAGCTGTAGATGCCTCATTAATAGTCATTGGATTAAGGCCCTGAACAAACCAACGCACCCTAGCCTCCATTGTGGGCAACATGTGAATAACATATTTGGACTGGGGGGAAAACTCCATATGGTACTCCCATACACTTCTACTACCTTGCTTCAGATTCTCAAACTTTACTGCACGGGCTGCCATTGTCTCGGCAGGCAGGAAGTGATCTATAAATGCATCGGCTAACTTGCTCCACTTTGCTGGTGAGCTCCCCTCCTCACGGGAATTTTCCCATAACTCAAACCACGAATAATCCACCCCTTTCAGATGGTAGGCAGCAAACTCTACTCCCTCTGTCTCAGTTGCACGCATAACCCTAAGGGTCTTGTGCATCTCATCAATAAAATCCTGAGGGTCTTCTTCCGGATTGGCATCCGTAAACACTGGAAGGTCTAACTGAAGAAATCTGTTCACGTTGGAACTGGTGGAATCCCCTTGTGGCTAGATAAATTGGGTGAAGCACCTGACCTTTGGGCCTGAGAGGCCACTAGCTGAGTCAACATCTGAATAGCTCCCCTAAGATCCCCATCAGAAATACCATAACCGGAAGCTGGGGTTGGAGGCGGAACAAGAGTATCAACGGGAGGGATAGTGGTACCCCCGTATATGTAGGAACTGAGGTAGTCTGCTTCGTAATAGAAGAATCAGGCAGGTGATAGCAGGGCGATTATCCTCCCCCACAGTATCAAGTAGTGAATCATCGGCCACTCTTGTGGTGGCACTGTCTCCTTGGCCAATTCTGGCTTTCTTCTTAGGTGCCATGTACTAAAAATTGAAGGAATGCACTAGTAAGAGGAGGAATATTTTCACAATTGCCGCACGATCCAGAATATCAAAAAAGGGTGTTATTCCTAATGCCCAAGTAGCCTCCAACTCATAGATGTGGTAGACTTCACACCGATAAGAAGGACTCTACTAGACACGAATCCGAGACATCCTAGGACACTTTAAAACCATAGGCTCTGATACCAAGTTTGTCACGCCCCAACCTCGGGAGGCATGACCGGCGCTCAATCGAGTGAACCCAATCGAGCAAGCCTTATCAAACACTTTCTACCCAACTCAATATGATTAAGGAATACGGCTTTCGTTTAATTAGACAATAGGAGGGGCTGTACATTCAACACTTATAGTTTATTTTATATCACAACCTTCACCCGTAGTTAGCTTTGAAGATTTCCATACAGTTAAAATTTAGAGAAAACAAGAGTTTAGTGTTACAACATAGTTACGGAGCCTCTATGGATACAAAAGACAAATTATGACAATGCCGGCATCAAGGCCCCGGCTATACCTCAAAAGTGGAAGTCTACAACAAAGATGTACAACATAACCCCTTGAAGGAGAAAAGGGGGCCGACCAAGACTTTGAAAGGAGGACAGTCCGCTACGCGCGATCGGCACTGTCCGCTATGGAGCCACCTACATTCAATTAAAATGTAGCGCCCCCGGCAAAAGGGACGTTAGTACCATGGAATAGTACTAGTATGTATAACTAAACACCATCTAGTTAGAAAGAACTTTCATACAAGAATAAGGAAATCACAAGTATAACTTAAACACTTTAAATGATCACAACATTATAAAAATAAAAGAATCGTACAATTTTCAATAGTGTTTCCATAGCTTTTAGCTCGGGGCATTTCATACTGTTCATCATCGTTCACAATACCACCGCTATCTTGAGCGGAGTCCGATCTCGACCCGATCGGCTAGGTTGCCTCATTTGAGACGTACACTTCAATCACAAACACAATACCACCATGTGTGCGGCATGGCGTTCAATCTCGGCCCGATCGGCTAGGCCGCCTTACCAAGGCATTTCCTTTTTCCATCAATCATCTCATTTCAATCTTTGTCTCACATATGTCATTTCATAGGCACTTGGGGCCACAACTATTACGTCATATATTGGCACTAGGCCACATCCCACATCATTCCCAATTTCTAAGTTAGATTTGTAATTTAGGATAATATGTGCACACAAAAGCAAATAGAATTGTAAGCATAGATGAGACTTCACATAGATGGCACAACATATGCAGCTTCGATCTCAATTTCAGGTCTAAGCATTTCAATACATGATTCATATTCCTTGCACCTTTTCAAGTTATCAAGAATAGCACATTGATCATATTGGGACACATCTTTCACACATATAAGGTTACAACCCCAAATTCATGTGAAACAACAATCAATACAACAATTCAACTTTAATCTTACTGTATTTACACAAATACCAACGGAGCTCAATTTCTAAAAGATGGGGTTTTAGCCATACATACCTCAATTGAGCTTTTCCTTAATCCTATAATGTTCTGGAATGTTTTGTACTTCAATCTGTTTAAGCAATGTAGCACAATTGAACCCATAATCAGGAAAAGATCATAATCTTAGCTCGCTTCAGCATTTTATCAAGCATTGAGTGTTCATTAAGGTCTTTATGGTCTTTTTATGCAAGATTACACTAGCCCTTTCCCCATGGCTCTCTATTTATAATTTCCACATATCTTCTAAGAACACATGCATGCAATGTAGTCACCCTTATCCCCATGAATTACCTCACTAATGACCCCTTATAGCTATGTTTAAAATTAAGTGCTGAGGTGACGAAGTCTTACCTCCTGGGATGAAGGTTTAGGTTTCAATGTTTTAACAAGAATTTGTGGAGAAATTTTTTGATGAAAAGCACTTCCCCTCTCTTAGACCCTCGTTCTCACTCTAAAAGCACCAGGAAACAGGCTCAAAATGAGCTATTGCACAAGATATAACGACAGGGGGTCGGGTTTAAAATTTAGAAATCTAGAGCCCCGACACAGATCTGTGGTCGCATATGCGATCGCAAAGTTGACATGCGGCTCGCAGAATGGTCCGCAAAAATGTTCCCTAAAACCTGAACAAAGTTCCTGGGTATGCGACAAGAATGCGGTCCGCATACCTGTTCTGCGGTCGCATAATGCACCGTAGAACTGCTCCTCGCAAAATTCCAAGGGGATTATGCGATGACTATGTGGCCCGCATATCAATTATGCAATCGCATAATTGGCCGCATAGTTGACCTCAAAATTAACCATCACACTGCTTGACTCTGGAGCGACTATGCGGTCCGCATAGTTGTTATGCGACCGCATACTAGACCGCAGAATTGCACTTTTCTAGAAAACATTATTCCTTGAATTCTGAATGCATAGATCAGTCCAAAGGGTCCGAACCGCGGTGACCTTGTGAGCCGCGAGGAAATTTTACAAATTTCTAACTCATATTCCTAATATGGCGCTACAAGCTTTCGGGTTTTGAGTAGAAGTTTTCACGGGGCCTTACACCCCCGAGCTAAGGAAAAAACTCATTCAACTCCTTTTAGATAACATGGATTGTTTTGCTTGGTCCCAACTAGATATGACAGGGATCCCACCGGAGATCACTACGCATCAACTGAGCTTGGACCCGAAGTTCCACCCGGTAAAACAAAAGAGAAGGCCCCAATCCAAGGAAAAAACATGCATTCATTAAGGACGAGGTAACCAAACTTATTAATATAGGATCCATTCGGGAGGTAAAATATCCCGAATGATTAGCCTACGATGTTTTAGTCCCTAAAAAGGGAAATAAACTTAGAATGTGCGTAGACTGTAAGATTTAAACAAAGCATGCCCTAACGATTCCTTTCCTTTGTCGAATATCGATCGCATGATCGATGCCACAGATGGCCACGAGATCCTTAGCTTTCTCGATGCCTACTCCGGGCACAATCAAATACAAATGAACCTGGAGGATCAGGAAAAGACTTCGTTCATCACTAAATATGGCACCTATTGTTATAACGTAATGCCGTTTGGACTAAAAAATGCTGGTGCTAATTATCAATGCCTAGTAAATCAAATTTTTGAAGAACAAATAGTTAAATCAATGGAGGTTTATATTGACGATATGCTATTTAAGCCCCTGCGAGCAGAGGACATTTAAGACATTTGTAGGAGACCTTCGACATACTAAGAAAGTACAACATGAAGCTCAACCCGGAGAAATGTGCATTCGGGGTCGGATTCGGGCAAGTTCCTCAGGTTTATGGTATCAAATCGGGGGATCGAGAACAACCTCGATAAAATCAAGGCAGTCAAAGACATGACGGTCGTTGGTAATGTCAAGGCTGTACAAATGTTAACATGGTGCATAACCGCCCTAGGTCGATTTATTTAAAGGTCCTCAGATAGGAGCCATCGGTTCTTCTCACTGCTTAAAAAGAAGAGCAATTTCGCATAGACCCCGGAATGTCAACAAGCCTGGGAGGAACTGTAACGATACCTGTCGAGCCCACCATTGCTTCACACCCCGAAAGTGGACGAGCAACTCTACTTATACTTAGCGGTCTCGGAGATAGCGCTAAGTAGGGTCTTTGATCGAGAAGATCAAGGTACGCAATTCTCTGTTTATTACATTAGTCGAACCCTAGGAGTGGCCGAAACTCGACACCCACACTTACAAAATTTAGCGCTCGCTTTGATAATCGCCTCTAGGAAATTAAAACCGTACTTTCACTGTCAGCCAATTCGTGTTGTAACCACCTATCCCATTCGTAGCATTTTGCACAAGCCCGAACTCTCTGTTACGATATCAAGTATCAACCTCGAATAGCCATCAAGTCTCAAATCTTGGCAGACTTTGTGGCCGACTTTACTCCAGCCCTCGTACCCGAGTTCAAAAGGAACTACTATTAAAATTGGGTACATCATCGGGGATGTAGACCCTCTGCGCAGACGGTGCTTCGAACGGGAGGGGGTCCAGGCTAGGCATTGTTTTGAAGCCGCCCACATGTAGTACAATTAGATAGTGTATCAAAACATCAAAATTAACTAACAATGAGGCTGAGTATGAGGCCATGATTTCAAGTCTCGAGCTAGCTAAGAGCTTGGAGTAGAGGTCGTCCAGGCCAAGTATGACTCCTTACTTGTGGTAAACCAAGTCAACATAACTTTTGAGGTTCGAGAATATCGAATGCAGGGGCACTTGGACAAACTACAGGTGGCTTTACATCGATTTAAAGAATGGACACTACAACATATACCTCGATGACAAAACAGCGAGGCTGATGCCCTTGCGAATTTGGGGTCATCGATCGAAGATGACGAACTTATCTCGGGGACTGTTGTACACCTGTCGAGGTTAGTAATCGAAGAAACTTACACCGAAATAAACTCCACAAGTCTAACTTGGGATTGGAGGAATAAGTTATCGAATACCTAAAGAACGGGAAGCTTCTGTTACATCTCGCATTTTAATTTGTTAAAGTTTCGTCTTCAGTTAATAGACATAGACTCAGGGATGAGATTATCTTGAGGTTAACATATTTATGCTATTTATAAAAAGCGATAAGTAAGTTCCATGAAAGAGAAAGGGTACACAAATTAAAGAAAATGAGTTTCGTTGACGGTTGTCGATTTGGGATAAAATACGGTCCGAGCTATAATACACAATATTTATGGACTAGTACCATACAAGGTACCATATGACCGTGATAGTATGATGTTTAAAGTATATTAAAAATGAGTATTATTTTATGTAATTTGAGATAATTCATAATTATGTGGATAATTGATTAATTATCAGGTAACAGGATATTACCTAATTAACTAATAAGTTGGATAAAGAATAAAATTTCCCCCAACCCCTACGTGGTAGCAAGCCACATCTTACGCAAATGACTCTTAGTCATTTTGATTAGGTGGAAACCTAAAATGCTAGTTATAAGACACTTCAATTGTAAGACACTTCAATACACAACCTTACAACCAGATATGATTTCTTACAAAAATTCCTACAATTTCCTTACAATACACCACAATCAGGCTTTAGAAATTCCCACAAATTTTTCAACAAAATGTCTTGCAATCACACGATTCCAACAAAAATTATTAGCACCTTAGCAACGTAAAGTTTGCGGTTCCAAAGGAGTACGGTGCAACCTTTTCCAAGAACAGCACACAAATTTTTCCCTACTCCAGGTATGTTAAGGCTAAGCCATTCCTTCATTTAGGCATGATCTCTTAATTACATGTGTTTGATAACGAGACATAAAGAGAAATTCATATCCCGGAATATACGTATATTTTCCTAGTTTTGTAAGTTACAATATTCTCCTTATCGGAACTTCATATTCAATTGAGTATTTCCTTCTTCTAGTCAAGAGAGCAGAGAGTATATATACAGTATTACAGTATTTTCATTACCATCGAGCTATAATCGATGTGTAGGCCCCTATTGGGCAACCACAGATCAGATGGTAAGTTATATATCGAGCCTACTATGGCCGAGCGCCTATGAGCAAGCCCATTTGGTCGAGATACAAATGGGTAAAGGGATGAATATTAAATAGATGGCACATGTATCATGTTGAATGAATGGTATGGCCATATAAGATAAGTATATAGTACCGTGAGCATACTTTCTATGAGAAGAGTGCTAGAAGTGATTACCCACCTCCAAAGAGGCATTGACGTGAAAAATGAGACCTAGGCTTAACTAGTACATGTGGATAGTGTGGAAACCATGTATATGATTCTATGATGTAAATTTTTTTTTGTTACATAGGCACGTGATATATGAAAGGCATATCCTGGAGAGTAATGATAAATGTGTAGGTCTCTCACGGGAAACAAGAAGTTATGAAAGGAGAGTCAATTGAACCCACAATGAGAAGACCCTAGCATTATGAATGTTATAAAAATCCGAGGAATGTGCGAAGTTGTGTTACACTCCGAAAAAGATATTGACACAAGGGATTTGGATCCCAAGCATGTGTGGTTGAATAAGTGTAGAGAACTTATGAGGTTAATACCATGGGGACTTAAAATCTTCCTAATAGTTAATAATATACAAGAGGACTAGAGATGTGAAACACGTGTCCCTCAAATTGCTAAATTCAAGACTTGTGTCGATATGTGAAACATTCACCCCAAGTGGGGAGGGATAGGCCAAGCTACTTAAGTACAATAAAACGAGAGTAGGGCCATGTAGCTATGATGTTTGGATATTTTGTTGAAGACATGTGTAGTCTAGAAAAGTGGTAAGGGATAACACGATTCTCTAAAAGGGTAAGTAAATGATAAACCACTAGTACTATAATAATGTGGAAGGTTAAGAAATGTAAATTCTTCGTACGTCACAATATACATGACAGGGTCAACGATACTAGAAAGTAAGAGTAAGGTTTGCAAAAGGGTTTTATACTTGCTAGATATTTAGGGACAATGGAATCCAAGGAAGTACTATTGATCAAATGTGAAAGGCTTGCGAGTTCTTAGAATGAGTTAATCACGGATTTGCGATTTAGCTAAAGTTCCAAGGCTTTAAGAAAGACAAAATGGGTGGGAGAAATAAGTGTGATGTTATAATAATGCAAGAGTGCATATGGACTTGATGGAGAGTCTCTTAAGAATCTTACAAGCAAGGAAGTGTTAAGTGATTCACGAATGAACACGCTTTCCCACGGATATCCCAACAAGTGTCGAGAGGCCAGCAGGATGAATTCCCAATTAAGGGAAAAGACCACGTGACGTATGAAGAGCGGATAGCTATTCACTAAATAGGAAGAATAAGGCGAGAATAATTGGAAGGAAATGTATAAATTGAGATGGTCATGGTTATCGCAAAATAGTTCGTATCAGAATGGTGAACTCGCCTAGAGCACAAGTGTTAATAGAAGATATAAAGGATCAACTGTAATGCAGCCGACTTGAGTGACACTGAATATCAATAAAAGAGAAATGTGATATAGATTTTCCACTGATGATGCAATGTGTCAAGATGATCATTTATGCCTGTAGGCAACCCAAAAATCATGAAAAGAACAACCCAACACATGACATAGAACTTGCGGCGGTGGTTTCTGCATTAAAGATTTGGAATCATTATTTGTATGGGGTCCAGGTGGACATATTCATGGACCAAAAGATCCTTCAATATATTGGAAAATATGGTAAATTGAATCTAAGGTAGAGAAGATGGCTTGAGTTACGTAAGGATTACGATATCGATATTCTATATCATCCGGCAAAGGCTAATGTTGTGGCAGATGCTCTTAGCCAAATATCTATGGATAGTTTGGCCCACTTGGAGTCATATCAAAGGTTATTGGCCAAGGAGGTTCATCGGTTGGCTAGTTTAGGAGTTCGTCCTGTGGACTCTAGTGAAGGTAGGGTAATTGTGAAAAATAGGGCTGAATCATCACTTGTTGTGGAAGTAAAGAAGAAGTAACACAATGACCATTGTTGGAAAAGTTGAAAGAAGGGATTCGTAAAAGTAAGACCATGGCTTTTTTTCTTGGCATGGATGATGGTACACTAAGGTTTGCGTATTTCGGACGTAGATAGTCTCTAGGAAAAAATCTTGACCGACGCGCTTTCCAGGTATTCTGTGCACCCAGGTTCTACAAAGATGTATCATGATCTTAAAGAAGTTTACCGGTGGAATGATATGAAGAAGAATGTAGAGGACTTTGTGGCCAAACGTCCAATTTGTCAGCAAGTAAAGGCGACCACCAAAGGCCCGATGGGTTGGCACAGAACATACAAATTCCAATGTGGGAATAGGAGATGATCAATATGAACTTTGTGGAAGGACTACCTCGCACTCCTCGCAAGTTCGACTCGATTTGGGTGATAGTGAATTGACTGATGAAATCAACACACTTATTACCTATTAAGGCTACCGACACAATAGAACCATATGCTTAGTTGTATATCATGGAAATAGTCAGGCTGCATGGCACTCCAGTTTCCATCATTTCTAAACGAGGGGCACATTTCACAGCTAACTTCTGGAAGAAATTTCAGTAAGGGTCTGGCGCTCAGGTAAATCTTAGCACAGCCTTCTATCCATAGTTCAACGGGCAAGTAAAGCGGACTATTCAGATGCTCGAGGATATGTTGTGCGCTTGTGTTCGTGAGTTCAAAGGTAACTGGGATGATCATTTTCCTCTCATATAATTTTCCCACAATAACAGCTATCGTGCTAGTAATCTGATGGCACCATTGGAGGCTTTATATGGTAGGAGATGTAGATCTCCCGTTTGGTGGTTTGAGATTAGGAAGCGAATTGATAGGACCAAAACTCGTGCATCAGGCTTTGGAGAAAGTTAAGGTTAATAAGGATTGGTTGAAAACTACTCAGAGTCGTCAAAAGTCCTATTCGGATGTTCGTCACAGAGATTTGGAGTTCAAAGAAGATGATCGGGTATTACTGATGGTTTCCCCACGAAGGGTGTAATGCGGTTTGGAAAGAAAGGGAAATTTAGCCCACGGTATGTTGGGCCGTACAAAATCTTTCATAGAATTGGTCAGGTGGCATACAAGCTTGAGCTATGACATGAGATGTCATTAGTGCCAATTGAGACTATTGAGGTTAATGAAGAACTGACTTATGAAGAAATTCCAGTTGCCATTCTTGATAGATAAGTTCAAAAGTTGAGAAACAAAGACATTTCCTCCAAGAATGTGTTATGGAAAAACCAACTGGTCGAAGAGGCCACCTTGGAAGCCGAGGGATGAAGAAGAAGTATCCACATTTGTTTGAATAGCTATGTAGTCGTGTCCGTGATGTTAAAAGCTAAATTTTCTACAAATTATGTTTCCCCTGTACAATTTATGGTATGGATACTCCTTCTTTATAATGTAATGTTAATGGCATTTTGGTCGGCATTGTTTCCACATTGTTTTACATTGTTGTGTTATGATTATGTGGTTAGGACTGATTTTGGGGATTCTCTGGCAGGTGGATAGGCCCAATTATAGGGGAGACTCTGGCAAAATTTTTTAAAATTTAAGGAGTTAGTCAAAATTTGGAACCGCTGGTGGGTGAAGTAACAGTTGGGTCACATTGGGTGCAAATGACGGGTCTTGGACCTCATTCGAGGACAAATGACACTAAGCAAGGGAGAATGTAAGGCCCCGCCAAAAATTTCCTAATGATTTAACATTTTAAAGTGTGACAGCAGTATTCGGGGTTAACATGTCGTTTCTTCAAGCATAAATGGTATCACATTAAGCAAATGAGCTACAAATTCAGTTTTGAATGAAGCATTATATTCATATTAAAATTTTTGATCCCTAGCAAAATGTATTGTGGAATTCGAACATCATATGAGAGAGTTATGCCCATTTCCGTGTCTTTCCCGTCGCCAGTGTCCAAGGTAGCATGGCGCGCTAGCCCTGGCGCTCCACGCCACCTGTGGCGCTACAAACATTAAGTTATATACGGGGTTCAATTTCCCCACTTTATTTGGATGGCTTTTGGAGTTCTTCTTCACTCACTCATGACCATTAACTCCTCTCTTCATCAAGGTAAGCAATCCCCATTATCTTGGTGTGAAATTCCATCATTTCTACACCAGTGTTGATGAAATCTACACTTGGAATCCTTAGAATTTCAAGAAATTTCTCCAAGAACCCAAAAGGTGGGTTTTGCAAGATATCTTCCAGAAGGTAATCCTATCCCCTTAGACTTATATGCATGGATTTATTAAAGGAATATGAGTATGAGTTAAGTATTGGGACTCATGGGATAGTGATTGGATGCCATAATTTCCTAATTTTATTACATTACCATTGTAGAGATTGAAAGGTAATTATTTGATTAAATTTTGTTGGTTGGGTGTGGATGGATGGTCATGCATGTGATGTTGGAAGTTATAAAATGTTTAAGAATGATGGGGGGGGGGATAAATTGTTGGTAGTTGGATGAACTAATTCTATGGCTATGAGATGTAGAGATTTAAGCCTACTATGTGTTTGATAAAGTTTCTAAATGGCCTAAACTATGGAATCTATTATAAATGATGGTTCCATTGGATGTTGATATTGTAGATTGAAATTTCTTAGTATAGCATATCGTTGTAGTATCATTAAGGGCTGACTTTCAGGTATGTGTGAACTCTTCTCTTAGAATTGAACCCCAGAATATCTATGTAAGTCCCGAGTTGGTCATTGTGGATCGATTATCCCGAATAAGCCTGTATCAAAAGTCATCCATGTTCAATATGTAATTCAAATGCTCTTGTTATGTTGTACTACTATTTGAGAATGTGTTCAAAGTATGGGTTGCTATCTAAATGCCTTGACTTCAAGTTGTGTTTCACATGAAAGCTAATGACAGTTGTGTAAGAAATCTTAATGCTCCTAAGACTCTTATTTGCCATATGTGTGCTTAAATGTCTCGGATAGATGTGCCTTGTTGTTGGAAATCCATGATTATTGTTGAAAGTGAAAAGGTGTGCATGAAATACAAAACGTGCAATGCGAAATGTGAAATATAAAACACGGCCAACGTGCCAAGAGAAATAATACAGTTATGATCACTAGTGCCAATAAAAATGAAGTGATGTGAAAGAAGTGTGAAACTGGATGATTGATAGAAAAGGATGATGTCTTAAATGAGACGGCCTAGCCGATCAGGTCGTGATCGGATGCCATGCCGCACACATGGTGGTGATTGTGCTGAGAATGGTAAATTTAACTGGAATTGCGATTATGATTGTGGTTGATGTCTCGAATGAGACGTCCTAGCCGATCGGGTTATGATAGGACGCCATGCCGCACACATGGTGGTGTTTATGCTGGAAATTGTAAATTTAATTGGAATTGTGAATATGATTGAGGATGATTTCTGAGATGAGACGGCCTAGCCGATCAGGTCGTGATCGGGCTCCAATTGGAAGTACAGTGGTATTGCAAATGGTGACATATTGGGTCTACGATCTCCCAACCTAAAATGTGAAGGTTTACTTGAAAGACTAATCTTGCTCGTCACTTGATGATTGATACCACTTGAGGTTTTTAATTTATGTTATGATTGTTCCTTCTTGCATTATCACTTGTTTTATTGAAAGGGTATTTAGTTATACATACTAGTACTATTCGACAGTACTAACGTCCCTTTGCCGGGGGAGCTACATATTTAATGGATGCAGGAGGTTCCACAGTAGGTGACACTGATCAGTGATAGCGATACACTCTCGTCCCAGCCAACTTAGTGAGCCCCACTTCATTTTAGGGTTATGTATTATATACTGCCAAAATTAGGCCACTCATTTTTACTAATTTGCCGAGACCGGGGTGAAGGATCAAAGATCAATCCCGTAATAGATCAGACCGAGGCACGAGGACAAGGTACCAAGTTCGAGATTCGAGGTATCTGTCGAGATCGAAGCTAGTAGTGCTCGAGACCAAATGGGACAAACATCAAGCAAGATCGAATAGAGTATAATAACAGAAAGGCTAGATATCTGTGACTGGTTGAAGATCATGGCGGATATCTCGGAATGGATCAAATCAAGAACGGTTAATTAGCTAGTCATGGAATTTCCTTCTTTAATTAGAGTTATACCATAATTAGAATTCCTCTACTATATACAGAGGAGTTCCAATCATTTGTAAGGGACTTTTGATTCCCGCATAACAAAGCAATATAACACTCTTTTTAGCTTAGACTCTATTGTTCATTAGCTTGCCTTAGTTTTACTTATTCTTGTATCAATCAGTTCGAGGGCATTCTAACTCGAGGGCTGATTTCCGTTTCAATAATTGTTTCTTTACTTTGTTGTTAATTTCTATTACTATTTTTCACATTTATCAATTTTTATTAGGTGAAATCACGTGTCCTTAAAACCACATTATAAGTTTAATTGTTATCCAATTTTAAGGGTAAATAGTTTGGCCCCTACCGTAGGGCTAAGGATATTTGCGATTGCCTGGTATTAATTATCGTAAAACACACTACTTTATGCTTGTTCTTGTGAGTGTTTTTGATTTCAGGATCAACATGTCAAACTCGCAAGTAGTACCCACTCACGCCGACAACGGCCTCGGTTTTCATGGAGAAAACGACAATGTAGCCGCCCTAGGGATCAAAGTGCCTCAAGCTAGCCTCGAGGGAGTACTAATTGCATATCACGTCGATGCCAGTTTACATATCGCCCTAAATGCAAATTTAGGCGTTGATCTCGAAGGCAGCGTACGTAGGGAAGTTCGATCAGGTGGTCGAGGTACGCAGGGTTGAGAAGACGGTGGAGTTAGCCTCCAATTGATATTTGAAATGCTACAGGCTTAACAGGATGCTATAGCGCAACTACTGAATCAGCACCAAGCACCAAGTGGGATCGAATCCAAACCCGAACCAAAAGCTATTCATAGGACCAAAACTGCACCGGAGAGATCGAACGCCAACGAATTGAGGATTGACCCCACCATTATGAAAATGCTCGAGGAGCTCAATAACGGATTGAATCAAGAGAAAAGAAAATCGAGGGAAATGACAAAAAAGTAGAATCATACAATGCCAGTGTTGACCAAATACCGAGGGCGCCACCGATTCTAAAGGGCTTGGATTCGAAGAAGTTTGTACAGAAGCCTTTCCCTCCAAGTGCGGCTCCGAAGCCCATCCTGAAAGAGTTTCGCATGCCAGAAATTCCCAAATACAATATAACCATCGACCCTATCGAGCATGTCACTTCTTATACATGTGCAATAAAGGGGGAATGACTTAGAAGATGATGAGATTGGATCCATTCGATTGAAAAAGTTTGGAGAAACTTTATCGAAAGGGGGCGATGATATGGTACTACAATTTGCTGCCCAATTCCTTTGATTAGTTCGCCATGCTTGCAGATTTCTTCGTTAAGGCACACGCTGGAGTGATAGAGGTTGCGACTAGGAAGTAGGACCTCTTCAAAGTGAAACAAAAGGATAGCAAAATGTTAAGGGAATTAGTATCTCGGTTCTAGATGGAACGCATGGACCTACCCCCGTCAACAGATGATCGAGATATTCAAGCTTTTACTCAAGGTGTGAACGAACGAAGTTCGATAGCATCACAAAAACTAAAGAAGAATTTGATAGAATATCCAGCTGTGACCTTGGCGGATATACATGTTTACCTCTAAAATGGTAATTACAATTAGATTTGATTTTTTCGTTCTAAAAATTCATGATTTATTTTTATGCTAGTTGTTAAGCGGTAGGTGCTATGTGTGAGACTAGAAAATAAGATAAGAGCTTGAAGGTAGTATGACAAGCAAACCGAGTGGCCGAGAATAGGGGCCTCGGGCTGGCTTATTTGGCGCCTCGCGGTTGAGCTAAGCGTTAGGCTGTGAACGACTGATGAAGGACTAACAGTCTTAAGAGCTTTGATGATGGCTATTTATGATCAATGATGAGTAATAAATGAAGAACAATTAATAAAATACAATAAATGTAAGCAATAAATCAAAGGAAAGACAATAGAGAGTGTTTAAGTTAGAGAGTAGAGAATGTTCTTGTTCTTGTATTGAATATCATATGTGCAATAAATGACAAGGGTCCCCTCTATATAGAAGAGGAAAATTGAAACATGGCACATGTATAATTATTACAAAGGAAAGTAGCTGGTACAGCTACTTAAAGGTCCGGTACGGACTTGCACTATCTTTGCAGTCATTGTCAGCTTTGATCACGTGCCTTGGGAATTTCCCACTTGTCCATGACAACAATAGTTGATTTGTGCTGCCCTAAGATCGAGCATAGGGAACCCTCGAGGTCTGACCTCGAGCTTTACCTCGAGCCTCTTGGGATATTAAATGTCATGTCGACCATAAAATCGGACTCTCCAATTTTAGTCGTGTACAAATAGTCCCCGCGTTTCTTGGAGTGAAAATGATAAGAAACGACCCTGAATTCTCGCATCTTCGAAACATCCATCATGACGCCAGTTGCGTTATATCAAGCGATTGATTTGACAAAAAAAGGATGTCCAAAAGTCGCATCCATACAGCCTTCAAAGAGCCTTTGAAATAACTGCAGTGGTTGGCTACTGTTTGGCCTGCTCCAACATACATGTTTGGCCTCTATAAATACTTCTTCCTTCGCCCCTTATTTTCCATTGTATCCTTAAGCCTTCCAATGATTTTTTCTTACTTCTTTCTCGTGCTCTTTCTTTGATTACGATCTCCTTTCTCCTCTGAAACCTTTTAACAAGAATGGCGAAGGCTTCCATCTTTTTTTCTTAGGAGGATGTGCCTCCCTCATCTTCACGCTCGTCTAAGGGTAAGGCAGTAGTACCCCCTCATCTTGAGGAATGCACCCCAGGATCCTACGAAATGACCTCCGATTTCATGGTCGTGAAGCCTTCCTCGAAACCGGGACGGTGTGAACCCGTGTCCCAATAATCAGTTTAGTAGCAGACGCCGAGAAGGTGAAGACTGACTGCCGCTAGGGGTACGCGGTGCTAGTGGAGATCCCTTCTCGGGAAGAAGACATAACGACATACAAGGCTGACTTCCTTAGAGTGTATACATATCCATTTACTCTTGTACCGGTGGATCCATCCTCACCTTCGATAGATCCTGTGATCCTCGACTTCTGTGAATTGTATCAAGTGACTCTCAGCAAAATTCATCCATCATTTTGGCGTATCGTTACATGATCAGGTATTTTGCGAACATGATTAAGGGAATGCCCTTCACTCTCGACTACATGATCAGAATGTACAGTCCCCGACTACTTCGACGGGGCCTGATTAAGCTCTGATGTCGGGCCTCGAAAGCCCTTTTTGCTTGTACTAACGAGGTTGGGGACGAAGGGTGGATGAGCCGTTTTGTTCGAGTTAGGACCTCGAACCTGATCCTAGTGGAGAAGATACCATTCCCTAAAATATGGAACATGAAACGTAAATAGTTATGCTGATTAATAATTTTTTTTCCTTTGGGATTAATTTCCCCATGAACTAACTTCCTCCACCGATGTTGTTGACGCGGTGTACCCTGGCGCGGTTATAGATCTCTCGGGCTGGGTCGGCCAGCTAGATTCGGATTGCCCATGTGTTGAGCGCGTCTATAGGAGGCCAAGAACCATGGTGAGCCCTCACTTCTGATGTAATCGAATCTCTTAGAACAAACAACACTGATTGCGCCCTTATTCCATGTGTTTATATTTTGTATATGTGCAGGTTTAGGGAAGCACATACCCTGAAACCCGACGAAGAGAAGAGGAAACGAAAGGAGTCGTCAGGTGATCCTTCGAAACTCAAGAAGGCTAATGTGGAAAAAACTAAGGTTGATTCAGCAGCTTTAAGTCCTGAAGTATTGGGGAGTCCCCGAGCTAAAGGCAAGGTGAAAAATGATTCTTCGGCAACACCCGAGGGAGGGGAAAACCTGACCATCCCTCAGATTGCCGAGCCGGTGGCTTCTAAATTGGAGCTTGATGCTGTTGTTGTCCTACCTCGGGCTGAAGAGGCCTTCGAGGATGTATCGGTTAAAGTCCCTAGGCCGGTTAACAACCAAATTATTCCTCGAGCTGAGGTGCATTTGGTAGGCGGTCCAGAGGAACCTAGTTCTGATGTTCTTCAGAGACAAGAGACGGCCCTGATTGATCCAGTCGGGGTTATTGTAGTGAGGGATTCCCCTGCAGGACCGACTTTACCCCCTATAGAGGTGCAGGATGCCCAGAATAAAGAACCCTCAGATGTGGGGGCGTCCATCGGAGATAAAGATGCGTTTGAAAGGCGTTTAGCTGCGCGTGAGAAGAACCCTGAGCTCGACGCCTCACTTATTTTTAGTGAGATAGATAGGCTCTACACGTAGGTAATTTTTTGTGAGTTCTGTTCGGCGTTCTGAACTTCGTCTTTCTAACTTTGTTTCTTTCATGGTTCCAGGCCAAGGTGCTTTTCAATCAGACCCATGCCAGGTTTCAAGTGTTACACCCCAAGTTTTCATACGTGAGAGTACGTCGTAAGTCATTGATGTAAGCTCGAAAATGAGATTATATTTGGAAGCAAATAAAGTAAGTTAATCATGTTACCTTGGAGGTTACAAATATTTAAGATCATGAATAACAAGTACCAAAAGGGTTGGAAAGCTTAGTCGCTAAACGAATTGAAGAAAATAAGTTTCGTCAAAAATTGACAAGTTTGGAATGTTATAACATATTATTTTGGGGTGAGACTAGGGTGATCAACAAGATGAGGAGGTTAATTTATGAGTTATGTAGTCGTATGATAGTCGTGTGTTATGTTTTTAAGTCAAACGAGTTATGGAACAAAAGTTAGCAAAGGTCATCACAAGTTGCATTCATAATGTGCTGAAATTTAGGTCAAATGTAGATGCACTTTTCTCCCAATATACTTGGAATCAATGGATGATCTACATATCAAATTGAATATCTACGAGTCTAGTTTCTAATGCATTAAACCGTTCATCAATACGACATCCGAGTAGAGAGATATTCGCGTTTTTGCGAGACCGCGAAAGCAGCTCCCAATGGGACCCACTTAGGCGGTGGTCGACCTACTTCACTTTATAAACGATTTGGACGCCTAGTTTCACTTATTTTCAACTCAACTTCGTCTCCAAACTTCTCCTAACCCTTCTAAACAGATTCCACAAGGGTTTGAAGTGATTCCAAAGTGATTACACCATATTTCAACATCAAAACCTAGTTCTAGTGAAGAACAACACCTCTTTGAGGTTGTGTTGTCATTGAGGATTGTTGTGGGCTGTATTTGGATGAAATTCCAAGTTTTTGCTGTCTAAGGTGAGTATAACAGCCTACTAATTGTGCTTAAGCTTGCTTGTATGTTGGTTAAGTTGTTAGGATGATAAACTACAAGATAGTACTTGGATTAGCTTAAGTCACTTCTATGGTGTTGTATTGCTATTGAGGGTTGTTGTGAGCTGAATATAACTTGGATTTCGACTTGAAGTTACTATAGGAGTTGTGTGTATTGTGTTCTTGCATGTGCTTAAGGTTATCTTGATGTTGATTAAGCTAAATGGATGGAGTAGACATGAACTAGTGAATAAAGCTACTAATAGAAGATAGTTGGAGTCGAGGATTGTTTCCTTTGTTATAAATATATGGTATAAGGATGGAATCATTGATGAATGACTTCATTATCATGTTAATGATACTGTTAAAGTAATGTAAGAAGTTATAAGGGGTGATATGGGTTATACGGATTCCAATCGGAGCTTGCCGCTCGTCGTGAAGTAGTTGTAACTTGTTGTTGTTATATGGTGTCTTGTTATTGATATTTATAGGTTGCTGGACTTCCCTGGCTGTTGTTGTTGGTATATGGTATTGGAGGAGGCCCTTGTTACAAGGGAGATGCTGCCCGAATTTACGTAGACGAGCTACTAGCTTAAGTTATAGACTTGGCCTTTGCTCAGCACTGATTTTGAATCTCCTTATACTATGATAGATTGAGTTGACTTGTTTGAAGAGTTGCTTGGAAGGGATTAAGGACTCAACATGTTTAAGGTATGTTAAGGCTCTTCCTTCATTCTTTTGGCATGATCTAAAGTGAAACGAACATAAACGATACGCTATTTCATAATTAATCTACTCCTAGCAACTAAGGTTGTCCATGTTATTCTTTCCTTACAAAGTTATTCCAAGAAAATATATATGATCCTTGAGTCCTAGTGAAGTTCATATTGATGGTATGATGTCCATAATGTTAATCGATGGTGCAATGATCTTATGTCACTCCAAAGGGTTTAGAACGTGACTCCATGATTCCAGCATGCATTATATATATGTATCTACATTACTCTACCGAGCCGCGCTATAGTCGGCCGGGTGTGGCACCTATTGTGCAACCACTGATCAGTTGGGTTTACCGAGCTCCACGTGGCCGGGTACGATTCTACCGAGCCTTATGATGGCCGGGTACGTTTTTACCGAGTCCTCTTTGAGGCCGGGTATGATATGATGATGATGATGCCCACAGAGGCGTATGTTTTTAAAAGCTTATGTATATATATGTATTATGCATTTCATGTCAGTAGCCCCCAGAGGCACTCAGATGTTACAGGTTGTATCTTCTCTATCTCTCTTTACGTTACTGATCTTGTTTATACTTTCCTTCCTTACATACTCGGTACTTTATTCGTACTGACGTCCCTTTTGCCTAGGGACGCTGCGTTTCATGCCCGCAGGTCCCGATAGACAGGTTGACATTCCTCCTAGTAGGCTATCAGCTCAGCGAAGGTGTTGGTGTACTCCACTTGCTCCGGAGTTGCCTATTTGGTCAGTATGCTTTGGATATGTATTGATTGGTATGGCGGGGCCCTGTCCCGACCTTTATGATTTTATGTACTCTTAGAGGCTTGTAGACTGGTGTCAGGTGTATGGGTACTTGTTTGGCCTTGTCGGCCTATGTTTTGAGTTTACAAATAGTCATGTCGGCCTTATAGGCCCGTATGTCACATGTATAAGTTTGTATATCATGTTGGGTCATCATATGTTGAGTATTCCCTTATGTTTTATTCTTGTTATCTCATGAAGGGTTTTCTAGCTCATTTACCCATGATAGTATGATAAGAAAGATATGTTACGTTGGTACTCGGTTGAGTAAGGCACCGGGTGCCCGTCGCGGCCCTTCGGTTTGGGTCGTGACATCAAGCCACGTTGACTCGCTGCGTGGGTGAGCATAGGAAGCTAACCTTTGAGGTTGATGAGCTTAGAGCTCTTTTTACCAAGAAAGAGGAGGAACTCTTCGGCCTTCGAGATCGTTTGGGGGCGTTATCCATAGAGAGGACTCACCTCACTGAGCAGGTTAAGTAGTTTCTATTTGTTCTTGCCATCATGCTTACCGGATTTCAGCATTTTAATACCCTTGGGCTAATCTATGTGTCACGCCCCCTTTTTCCTTGCGGGGTCCGGGATTCGATATTCATTGGGAACAACTTATTTCTTATCGGGAATTGGGTATTGGAATTTTGAAGACCACCTAACAGATTAAGGTGCGTTAGGGCACCTAAAGCAAGTAACTCAGAAAACCAGTTTGCATTACCAGAGATTGGGTAAGGGATCAAAATAACCTTGAGGGGACGGTGTTAGTCACCCCTTGCGGTCCACAACAGTGGGTCCCGGCCGAACTCGAATTATGTGGATTAGTCTTATAAACAGACAAAGCAAATTAGACAAGTTGGTGTTACATTTAAAACAAGGGGTAAAAGGGGTCCTATGTTCTTTAGCCTACAAGACCACATCTGTACAATACCCGGTAAGCCTTCCTCAACTAGAGGGGTTATACATAGCATTAGCGCACAGGTCATCATTTCCTTTTACTACCCAATTACCCTCCCCTTAGTGGTTACAGAAGAGATTTTGATTAAACGAACTCTATGGTGCATTACCCGTCCTTTCCTTATGGCACGGAGGTGTTTAGGACCTCTAATTATGGGCAGTTCTAGACTCTCCTAAGGTGTTTAAAAGGGAAAATCTAAGCGACAACAAAGAACAAACAGGACTGTCAAGTAAGAAACAATTAAGGGGGCTCATTTTTACCTCCACAAATAAATAGACAATTAGCACGTCTCAAACAACAGATTTCAGATATTTCAGAAAGGTCCTAGAACAGGATATATAGGTTAGCATGACAAGCAGAGAATATGCAGCATTGTGTTAAGGCGAAGTGATAGATACCTAATCAGTTTGCCTACTGATTTTACAACCTATTGAATCTGGCAGTCACAAATAAGCAAAGCATAGTTTCATAGTTTTTATCAGACCTTGATTACCTATAGGCTTGCCTAGGCATGGATCTGTAATACCCTTTAAACATGTTGTCTAAATACAATCAGAATTCTGGGAATCAGTGTAAAACAGTTTGAATTTATTAAGTCCTATAGGCATGCTGGTCTAGGTGCTGAATATTACATTACAGAACTGGTTTATACACACTTGTCTCTATGACATCCAAGTGTTAGGATTGTTTTTAAACATTTTTATAGAAAAGATAGTTATTGATTTAGGCGATGTAGACATGGTTTGAAGCGAATACAAATACACTCCTCAGGCTGGATCTCTAATGCACGGAAAGAATGGACGTTTTTATTAGGCGGAGTTATAGCAGTAACTTAATAACATGATTTCATGATTATACAGAAAAAGAATTTCATAACAAATGAGGTGGTGTGCTTATAACATGTTGTCCAATATGCCAAGTGATCCTAAAAGCATGGTTTCTAATGCAGGTAAACATAGTATAAACCAAAAGCGTGATTTCTAATGCAAGTAAACATAATATAGACCTAAAGGCATTATTTCTACCCGGTTTCCCACAAAAATCATATAAGAATCCCCCCTTTTACTAATTTCCCCAATATCTGTATACAAAGATTATCAATACAGACCATAGGTGAATAAATTACATAATAAATATAAGATATGCTATAGGGAGCGTGAAATAGGCCCAATGGGAACCTAGAAGTACCATGCCTTCAAAACAGTCCAAGATGTCATAGTCCATAGTATCCAATGAGGTATCCTGGTGCGTCAAAGTTCCCAAGGGCCTCAAGGACCACGGGCAATGCTCACACCAAGATCCTTATAAATAGAGAAGTAGTTATGTGCAGTGTGGAAGGGCCAGCCCAATGTGCCAGAGTTCAGAGGAATCTCCTGGAATCCTATGTAGTACACACACTGGAGGGGCAGAACTTAAATAATCTAAGAGTAGAAGTGAGAGTGCTTGACATAGTTGGAAGAACTTAGTAAAAATAGTATAGAGGTTATATTTTAAGTAGTGAAAAGGTATTTCAGGAATGGAAACAGTTTTAAGAAAAAAATGTTAAGAGTGAAAATTGTTTTAGAAGCAATTTTAAGAAGAACAAAGATTCAACAAACAACCGCACAATCAAAAAAACTAAGAGTGCCCAGATTCAAAGCCATTTATTACCTAATTCTAAGTGAAGACAAACAAGTTTACAAACAAGGATCAGGGGGTTTGGGAACATAGGGAGCTTAAATCAGAAACACATGAACATATGGATAAGAAGGGAAACATATTGATCAACAAGTATACAGAACAAGCATGGATTGATTGACAACCAGTGACCAAATTCATAGCATTAGAATACAAACTACTGATTCAGAGTATTAACAAGGAAATTATACTTAAAGCTAAAGTGATAATAGACATTAGAGCATAGAGACAGAATGCAAGAATATCCATATTGAGGACAAGGGTCTACCACACAGAATTAGTCATACCAATTGTGGTTAATCAGATAAATTAGGAGCCTGAACTACTTAAAATCAACATGCTAGTTGAAAGGGAACAGACAAGAGCTCAAGTAAACATGCTAGCTAAAATAGCAAACAAGAAGTTTGAAACCTAGACATGATGATTAAAACACTGAACAAGAGGGGTTAACAGTTAAGCATACTGATCAAAGCAGTAAACAAGAAGAACAGCTAGTTACATAATCAGTTAAACTAGTGCGGAAATAGGCATGGATTTAACAACTATGGAGCACATAGAGTTGAATTTCAGAATGATATTGAAATAAGAACATACCAGTTAGGGAAGCAAAGTGCAGAAAGTAAAGCAGGTAGAGTTCCACAGTATAGCCTTGGTTTTCAGCCGGCTAGATGGGCAATAAGCACAAGTAGCAGAAAGAGAGATGAGAGAAAGTTTTGGGGGTGTGTGTGTATTTTCGAACTACTATCCGTGTTCCTGAGAGGTAGAACAAAAGTGTATATATTGCACTTAGGGAGTAGAGCAAATAAGGTAAAGAGAATCAGAAGTCAGTCAATTAGGGGGCAATCAAATAATCACAGAATCAATTCATGTAAGGGAGTCCGGAATAGACCACATAATTAGGGGCAATCACTTAACGGTCAAAGCAAAAGGGGTTTAATTAGGGTAAGGAGTCCAAATCATACCAAATAGGGCCTCAGTAAGAATCTCAAAGCCACACGTATAACTTATTAAGGCTAGTGTGATCAATTGAAGTCACAAATAAGGGAACAAATACGATCTGTGCACACATATTTTAACAGGGCATAATAATAGGAAATAATCAGTAAAACCTTCAAAAGAATACTGATTTTTGGGAAAGAATTACTCAGATTACATAAATAGAAATTAAATAAGTAAAGCTTCATAGAAATACAGAATTCAGCAAGAAAAACAGGTTCGAACCATACAAAGAGATTAATTAGGGAAAATGCCAAAGTAATACATGATTTAAATAAGGAAAACATTTAAGCCCAAAAACGCAGTAAACTAATACGACTGGTATCATAGAAGTAACAAAGTATCGAAACAAAATCGAAAAAACCAGTATATCGCACAGAATCAATTAGGGTTTGAACATTCATGCGAAAATCATTTAAGATGATGAAGAAACAATTAACTAAACACTGAGAACTTAGAAAAATCGTTGAAGCAAAGTTTGAGATGAACCCTAGTTTAGAAAGAGTGATTAAAAATTTAAATAATCAATTAAAACAAGAGATTGTTTGAAGGAAAACACTTAATAACATTCGAATCACCTCATATCTATAAAGATCTAAGAAGAATCGACAATATCGAACTAGGTTTTTCAGAAAATAGTAGAGATGAAGAGAATCGGTCGAAAACCCATGGATTCGTACTAGAAATGAGAGAAAATCCATACTCAGAAACGAAAGTGGCCTAAGATAGGCCAGTAAACGACTTTCAAGCCGAAACATGTTGGGTATCCATTAGATCCTCTGAAGGACTCATGAAATCAAACAGCAGAGGGTATACGAAACCAGTGGTGGTCGGAGAATGCACAGAAACACCATGGAAAGGAGGTCTTTGCCGATGACGGAGATTAGGGTTAGGGGCGAGTTGAGAGAGAGTAAGAGAGGTTAGGGAACGAAGGCGACATAAATGAAAGAGTGAAGAGGGGTAGGGGGTCGTTTGGAATTAATATGGTAAGAAAGGATAAGGGTCGTGCCAGGATTAGAAGGGGGTCTGGAACCGGTTAGGTTTAATTGGGTTGGGTCTAATTTTAATTGGCCTTGGTTAAATTGGATATGGGTGGGTGGGTGGGGGGGGGGGGTTGTCGAGGATTTTGGGAGGTGAATTAGGGGCTATTATTTAAATACCCATTTTACTAAATAAATAATTTTACAAATAACTAATTAAATGATAAAAAAGGATTTTCAAGCATGAAGGTGATATAAAATAATTATTCGATACAATAAAAATATGAAAAGTCATTTTCTACATAGATAATGTAGTTATGCATGTGTAGGGGTTATTTTTGTAAAATATGTAATTATAGTCTTGAACATGAAAATGTAATTACAAAAAATGCAATTAAAATATTTTAACACTCATGTGAACATAAATGATGAATCTAGACGATTAAATCATCATAAAATAATATGAGGGATAGTTTTGAACATTTATGTAATTAAAAATGCAGAAATAAATGGATTTAGGCCCTTTAAAAATTGTAGAAAAATTGTAAAACACTTGCGCATGTTTGTAAATGCATGTATAATATTTTGAAAGTGTGTCTGCGCATTTAAAAATATATGAGGGAAAAATTGGGTATCAACAGCTGCCCCTCTTTACCTGGGAAGGATGAAAGAGTTTTTGGGTAAAGAAATGATGATCGATTTTGACCGAATGGGTGTTTTAAAAAAAATGGAGGCCGAGCTCCGGTCTTTGAGTTGCCTACATTATCCCTAGTTTTACAGGAATCAGGCTATGTGATGTTCTGGACCCAACGGTGAATGAAGCCGATGTAAAAGGTCTTTTTGTGAATGGCAATATCAGATGGAGTTATGATTTGTGAGTTTGAAGTGTGACAAATGTATTATAGGGTGGATATTTGAATGGTCACATAGCAAGGGGGTAATTGATGGGGGATCGGTTATAATGACAAGGTAAGAATGGTATGAGCGGAAACCGGAGCAAAGGTTGCTCCTGTTTGAAGAACGGTTACCTCCTGGATTACCTGCAAAAATTAAAACACAATGCATGCAAGCATATAGATGATGCAAATTCCCTTTGGACCATGAAAGATTGTCTTTGGACAGTGCGGATGACGTCCTTTGACTATGATGTCCTGGGCCATGAATTATGAGATAGGATATTCGCAGGCCATGAAATGATGTTCTCGGGCCATGGGGATGGTGCCTTTGAACCATGACGCCTTTGAATAATGATGTGCAAGCATGAGAGATCCTCAAGCCATGACATGGTGTCTTCAGGCTATGATAGTGCCTTCGGACTATGACGCCTTTAGATAATGATGTGCAAGCATGAGAGATCCTCAGGCCATGACATAGTGTCTTCAGGCTATGAGGATGATGCCTTCGGACTATGACGCCTTTGGAAAGGTTGGCTATATGTCGGCCCATGAAGTGCAGAGATATGATAAAAAGTGGTAGCGAGACAAAGCATAGTCTCGTGCGGAGTTTGGGGAAGACTTTAGTCCGAGAGAAGAAGATAGTGACAAGAATAGAGCAACATTTATGCAGGGAGGTACTATGCTTAGTCCCGTAAGAAGGCAGTGCTTAGCCTTATGCAAATACGGAGGCAGGGCTTAGCCTCATGCAAGATTGGAGACAATGCTTAGTCTCATGCAACGAGAAGGCAATGCTTAAGCTTCTACAAATATGGAGGCAGGGCTTAGCCTCATGCAAGATTTGGGATAGGGCTTAGTCTCATGCAAAGATAAGGCAATGCTTAGCCTTGTGCAGATATGGAGAGCTTAGCCTCATGCAAGGTTGTAGACAGGGCTTAGTCTCATGCAAGGAGAAGGCAATGCTTAGCCTTATGAAAATTTGGAGGCAGGGCTTAGCCTCATGCAAGATTGGAGACATGGCTTAGTCTCATGCAAAGAGAAGGCAATGCTTAGCCTTATACATACATGGAGGCAGGGCTTTGCCTCATGCAAGATTGGAGATAGGGCTTAGTCTCATGCAAGGAAAAGGCAATGCTTAGCCTTATGCAAATATGGAGGCAGGGCTTAGCCTCATGCCAGATTGGAGACAGGGCTTAGTCTCATGCAAAGAGAAGGCAATGCTTAGCCTTATGCAAATATAGAGGTAGGGCTTAGCCTCATGCAAGATTTGAGACAGAGCTCAGTCTCATGCAAAGAGAAGGCAGTGCTTAGCCTTATGCAAATATGGAGGCAGGGCTTTACTTCATGCAAGGATCGAGATAGAGATTAGTTTCGTGCAAAGAAAATGCAATGCTTAGCCTTATGAAGTAAAACATATAGCAAATGGAGTGGAGTATTTCTTAGTTGGAGATATATTTGCATCTGGCGGCTTGATTGATAGTGACTTTGGTATGTGTATGTTTACGAATACTTTTATTATGTTCACCATGCGTGCATCCAAAGGAAAATTGAGAGTTTTGTAAGGCGAGGTTGGTTCGTGCCTTCGTATGCTGGCTTTGCTCCGCTCTGTTCTGGAGGCCTTGTTTGAGTTGCCTTGGGTAACACCTGGCTGTCACGGAAATAAAGTTTTCGAAAATATGCAATTATTGATGAAAGTAGAGTTATTTTAGAAACATAGTGAAATATCAAGTAATTTTAGATGAACTAGTGACTGTAACACATTTACGAGACATTGCAACTTTCTCGTATTAGAATTTTGAGGGTCCTCCTCAGTCAATTTCTGACTTTCTAGCCTATGAAGGCCTTGGCTGGACTTGCTCCGGAATTTTGAGGGTCTTCCTCAAAATTCTGCCCCAGTTTCTGGTTATGGGAAAAATGAAAATTTTATTATGATATAACCGAACTCACAGGGCTGCCTACGTATCCCCTCTTAAACGGGAATCAGGTCAAGCGTAGTTCAATAACATTGAATGGAGGAATGTAATCAATCTAAACATATTATCTCTTAACTGCGTCTGAATTGATGGGTTTCGGCCAAACTTCTCCGTCCATTTCTGCAAGTATGAGTGCACCTCCTGTTAGTACCCTTTAAACCATATAGGGACCTTGCCAGTTGGGAGAGAATTTCCCTTTGGCTTCATCTTGATGCGAGAACATCTTCTTCAGCACCAGCTGTCCTGGTACGAACTGCCTTGGTTTGACCCTTTTGTTGAAAGCTTTGGACATTCTGTTCTGATAGAGCTGACCGTGACATACTGTGTTCATTGTTTTTCCGTCTATAAGGGCCTGTTGCTCGTAGCGTCTCTTTATCCATTCTGCATCACTGAGTTCGGCTTCCTGTTTGATCCTTAAAGAAGGAATTTCTATCTCGGCTGGAATGACAGCTTCGGTACCACAAACCAGTAGATAGGGAGTTGCCCCAATTGATGTGCGGACGGTAGTGCGGTACCCCAATAGGGAAAAGGGTAGCTTCTCGTGCCATTGTTTGTGCTTTTCTACCATCTTCCTTAGTATCTTCTTGATATTCTTGTTAGCAGCATCCAGAGCTCCATTCATTTGAGGTCTATATGTTGTAGAGTTTTTGTGCTTGATTTTGAAGGTTTCACACATGGCTTTCATCAGGTCACTGTTGAGATTGGCGGCATTGTCAGTGATAATGGACTCAGGAACTCCGAATCGGCAAATAATACGATCCTTGACAAAGTCTGCGATGACTTTCTTGGTCACAGCTTTGGAGGATGCAGCCTCTACCCATTATGTGAAGTAGTCAATGGCCACTAAAATGAACCTGTGCCCGTTTGAAGCAGTGGGCTCGATCGGACCGATGACATCCATCCCCTAGGAAGCAAAAGGCCAAGGTGCACTCGTTGCGTTGAGCTCATTGGGTGGTACCCTTATCATGTCTGCATGTAGCTGACATTGATGGCATTTCTGTACATATCGGATGCATTCTTTCTCCATGGTCCTCCAAAAATATCCAGCTTTGAGTATTTTCTTGGCTAGAACAAAACCATTCATATGTGGTCCACAAGTTTCGGCATGTATTTGTTCGAGTAATCTGGAAGCCTCCTTTGCGTCAACACACCTTAACAATCCTAGATCAGTAGTTCTTCTATACAAGGTTCCTCTACTATGGAATAAGTGATTGGATAGCCTCCACAGCGTGCGTTTTTTAGTGTGGTTTGCCTGCTCTAGATATTCTCCTCTTGCCAAATATTCTTTGATGTCGTAGAACCAAGGTTTTCCATCCGTTTCCTCTTCAACATGAGCACAGTAAGCTGGTTGATCGTGGATCCTAACCAGGACGGGATCAATGAATTCTTGTCTGGATGTTGTATCATTGATGACAAGTGGCCAGTACATCCGCAAACTAATTTTGAATTCTGCGTACATATTTGAATTCTACCTTTGCGAATCTTTTCATCAATTCCTGTACATGATGCAAGTATGGTAGTATTTTTGTGTTCTTCGTAGCCCATTCTCCTTGAACCTGATGTACTAGAAGATCCGAATCGCCGATTACCAGCAGTTCTTTAATATTCATATCGATGGCCAGATTGAGCCCCATGATGCAAGCCTCATATTCCACTATGCTGTTGATGCACGGAAACCTAAGCTTTGCTGATACATGGTAGTGTTGACCTGTTTCTCATACCCAAACCGCTCCAATGCCCACTCTTTTGAAGTTTGCATCTCCATCGAAGAACATCCTCCAACCGTCGTAAGCTTCATTGTGTCTTCTCCTACGAATGATACTTCTTCATCAGGAAAATACGTTTTCAAGGGATCGTATTCCCCTCCCACAGGATTTTCAGCAAGATGGTCTTCCAATGCTTGTCCTTTCAATGCCTTTTGAGTTACATAGAAGATATCGAACTCACTTAATAGTATCTGCCACTTGGCTAACTTCCCGATCGGCATGGGCTTCTGAAAGATGTACTTCAGAGGGTCCATCCTAGATATGAGGTACGTGGTATAGGCACAGAAGTAATGACTCAATTTCTGAGCCGTCCAGGTCAAAGCACAGCAAGTGCGTTCCAACAGAGAGTATCGTGCTTCGTAAGGTGTGAACTTCTTACTCAGGTAGTATACGGCTTTCTCCTTTCTCCCTATCTCGTCATGTTGTCCCAAAACACATCAGAAAGCTCCATCTAATACAGATAGATAGAGTAGAAAAGGTCTCCCAGGTTCTGGAGTGACTAGGACTAGTGTTGTGGACAGGTATTCCTTGATTTTGTCGAAAGCTTTCTGACAATCTTCGGTCCAACTCGTTTCAGCATCTTTCCTCAACATCCTGAAGATGGGTTCACATATGACAGTGGACTGTGCTATGAAGCGACTGATGTAGTTGAGATGCCCTAGGAAGCTCATCACGTCCTTTTTGCTCATTGGTGGCGGTAACTCTTGGATAGCCTTAACTTTGGACGGGTCCAACTCGATCCTCGGCGGCTGATAATGAATCCCAACAGCTTTACTGCGGGAACCTCGAATGCACATTTTGCGGGGTTCAGCTTTTAATTGTACCTCCTTAACCTGTCAAATAACTTTCTCAAGTCTGCTATGTGATCTGCGACCCTCTTGTATTTGATAATGACGTCGTCAACATACATCACTATTTCTTTGTGTATCATATCATGGAAGATCATTGTCATGGCTCTCATGTAAGTAGCCCCATCATTCTTTAGACCAAATGGCATCATCTTCTAGCAGTACATCCCCCATGGTGTAATGAAAGATGTTTTCTCTACGTCTTCTTTATCCATCCAGATCTGTTGATAACCCGTGAAGCAATCTACAAAGTATTGGAGCTCATGTTTGGCGCAATTGTCGATCAGGATGTGTATATTTGGCAGTGGAAATTTGTCCTTGGGACTTGCTCTGTTTAAGTCTCGATAGTCAACATATACTCTGACTTTACCATCTTTCTTCGGAACTGGTACAATGTTGGCTAGCCAGGTTGGGTACTCGACTAACCTGAGGACTTTGGCCTTGATTTGCTTAGTGACTTCCTCCTTGATTTTCAGGCTCATATCTAGTTTGAACTTTCTGCATCACCGGCGGACACATTGGGTTGGTAGGCAACTTATCAGCCACTATGGATGTGCTCAGACCGGTCATGTCATCATATGACCATGCAAAGATATTCTCACATTCCTTCAGGAAACGAATGTACTCTTCTTTCTCTGACAGTGATAAGTGAATGCTTATGCGAGTTTCCTTGACGGTTTCGGCGTCTCCCAAATTAATTGCTTCGGTTTCGTCCAGGTTTGACCTAGGTTTGTTCTCAAAGTTCTCAACCTCTCTGAGAGTTTCCTCAGGTATTTCATCCTCTTTTTCTGAGTCACTCTCCTTATATTGCGTTGTCTCATTACATGTCACAATCATCGATTCATCATTAAAAGTAATAATAACGTTGTAGAAAGAAAATGTGAAAGATAGTAATGAATAATAAATAGCAATGCGTTGATTAAATTTGAAAATATCCAAAACTAGTACGGCTCGATGATTCGAGCAATTATTTTGAAAAAAATGCGTCTTTAAAATGAAATTACTGAAAACATCTGAAATGCCTAGCGTGGCTATAGAAATAAATTTAGGCTAAATGCCAAGCTACCCAAGGACTCAGCGGGCCCGGGATGGTGTGGTAGTCCAATTCCTAAGAATGGCTCCTTTCCCCACAATCTGAATGGTGAGGCCTTCTTCCTCCTCCTCCTCAATTATCGCACTGCAATCCATATCCTCATCTTCTAGGAACAAATTCCTGAGCCCAGCTAAAGCTTCTTCCTCTACACTTCCTCGTATTGTATCAGCCTGGTGAAAAGTCTGACCCAGATATGGCACTAGTTGCTCGAGAGGATAGTAAGGACAATGCCATGGAGGCGACCAATCATCATACTCTTTCCATGTATACTAGTATTCGAGCCCAAAGATTGTACCATGACGTTTCAACTATATTGGTTTAGTAATGCCCTGGAGATTCTTCCCAAGCCCTTTGCCGTGTTAGTACCCAGACCATGCTAGTATGCTTTCTATTTTTTTACTCCACCATTTGTCTTTCTCCACTGCGTTGACATGTCCGATGTGGTGATAAGTTTCCTATTCTAGCCTTCTTCTATTCTCGATAATCGGGATATTTTGACTGGTGTAAATAGGATTACTTCCATCTACATGAATGATCACCTCCTGATGGTTCTATTCGAACTTCAAGGCCTGGTGTAGTGTGGAAGCCACAGCCTCAGCATCATGTATCCAAGGTCGACCCAACAGAAGATTGTATGTAGCTGATATGTCAACCACTTGGAATTCAACATCGAACCAAGTTGGCCCCATCTGCAGACAAAGATTAATCTCCCCAATTGTGGCCCTTTGATATCCATCAATTGCTTTCACGTTCATACTTCCCGCCCGTATCTCATGGAAACCTTTCCCAATCTTTTCAGAGTATTCAACAGGCAAATGTTGAGGCTTGAACCTCTAACGATCAGGACCCTGGCAATGAATTTATCTTCAAACTGCACCGTGATATGCAGTGCCCAGTTGTGACTCAACCCTTAAGGAGGTAATACATCCTCGTGGAAGGTGATCTTATGTCTTTCCAGCACTTGCCCCACCATGATGGCCATTTCTCTGCAGGTGATATTGTTGGGCACATAAGCTTCATTTAACACCTTCATCAAAGCATTCTTGTGCGCCTCTGAATTTTGCAATAGATATAAGGTGGATATCTAAGCGGGGGTTTTGTTCAGATCAATGATAAAGTATTCCCTCGCCTGTACTTTCCTCCAAAGATCAACCGGTCCAGTTTAAATGAAAGTTTGTTTAATAGCAGCCTACTTACTCGATCCTCCCAGGTGTTCAGGTGTATAGATCCTTCCTGTTCTGGTAATTCCTTGTGCAGCATCAGATTCTTCCAGTTTTGCTTTTCCCTTACGCTTGGCTTTGGCAACGTAATCCCAAGGTATTGCTATGGAATTGAAAGAAGGTGCGGTTGATACTGTCACTGTGAAAGGTGCGGCCACTTCTACCTCAAATGGAGCAGGTGTGGTTGTAGACGGAGCTACCTCCACCTCAAATGGAACTGATGCGGCTACCTCAACCTCGATTGACGACTGTGTCTGCACCACAATAGGGGTGAGTGTGAGTGCAGGTTTAAAGTCATCGCCTTCTCGAATAAGCCCCATTGACCCCTTAGGATCCCATTCTTCATCTGTCTCTATCACATGTACCCCATTGCCCCAATGATCTGGGAGAGGATTGTTGCGGACGTTGGGTGTAGCTTCCTTGGCCTGTATGATCTTGCTATCAATCAATGTCTGGATTTTATCTTTCAATGTTCGGCCCTCGTCAATAGTGTGCCCTTTCATACCAGAATGATATGCGCAGGTTTTGTTTGGGTTGACCTATTGAGATGAGTTCTCTACTGCCGCAGTAGTAATAGGAGTGACACAACCCATGGCCTTCAACCTTTCGTACAGCTAGTCGATGGGTTCAGAATAGCGGTGTATTGTCTAGGTGGTTTGCGATCAAAGTTAGGTCGGGTTTTCTGGTAATTTGGACGAGTTGGAAGTGAATGATAGTAGGCTGGCTGCGTGTTATAAGTATAATAGGCGGTGGCGGGTTGGGAATATCTGGGAGATGAGGGTTGGTATGTGGGTGGAGGTGTTTTGTATGTGAGCAGAGATTTTTGGCCTTGAGCCACCATTACTGCCCCCACTTCTTTTTTCTTTTATATGCCGCCTGATTGTAATGCATTGTTCGTGGACTGTAGTGCCGCAAAATTTGTCATCATCCCGCTTTTGATCCCTTTTTCAATCCTTTCTCCGAGTTTGATGATATCGGAGAACTTGTGATTCTCTAATACCATTAGCTTTTCATAATACTGTGGGTCCTGTGCCCTGACAAAGAACTTGTTCATTTGTTCTTCTTCTAGTGCTAGTCTGACCATGGCTGCTTCTGACCTCCACCGAGTGGCATGTGGAAGGTCTCAGTTGACTTATTCTTTAAATTCTGGATGTAGAAGACATCCGGTGCATTCATCGTGTTAAACCTGACCCGGTCCATAAATTCTGATGCCATGCTCACGCAATTGGGCCACTTCTTAGGGTTCTGGCTTATGTACCAGGACAGGGCATCTCAGGACAGGGCATCTCCTGTAAGACTTCTCATGAAGAGCTTCATTCTGATCCTTTCATCGTTTCCGACCCCTACGAGCTTTTCACAGTAAGTTCTCAAATGAACATTGGGATCACCTGTTCCGTCAAACATTTGGAACTTGGGGGGTTTGTAACCCTCTGGCAGTTCCACGTCCGGTTGTACGCACAGATCCTCACAATTCAAACCCTCTACCCCTTTTCCTCCTTCGACGCCCTGAACTTGACTTGTCAATTTCTTGAGTTCCTCGGCCACGTTCTTGATGAGCATGTCATTCTCAGCGGATTCTGGTGTATAGGAGATTGGTCGAGTAGAGTGAGGTACGGTTTCCACATATATAGGGTTGCTTTGGAGAGTGCCAGGGACTTTGGTGTAGTGGTGGTCGTTGGTTGAATTTTGAGGATCGGAAATGGTTGTGGTGTGTTCTGAGGAGTGATAGGCAGTGGCTTGTAGGTACTGGATTGGTTGATTATGGTGTTGTGGTGGAGTTGGTATTGGCAAAGGATTGAGATTTTGAGGTGGAGTTGCATATTGATAGGGTGCGGGAGGATTTTGTGAGTGTTGGTTTGCCGTATTTTGGGGAGGTGCTGGGCTTTTGGTATTTTGTTTGTTGATGTCGGGGACATTCATTGTAAGGGATAGGTTTGCTAAGTTGCGGACCTGCTCAAGTTCTCCTTGTAACTCCAGTATCTTTTGTTCCAACTGCAAAACCAATTCATTTGGTTCCGGAGTACTCGGACCATCTGAAGTTTCCACATTCTCCGCATTTTCCTTTCGATTACCACTTAAGTCATCCATCATAGCTTTCCCTTTGCTTCTCATATTACTTGGAGGAGGAGGAGGTGGAGGGCTTCTAGATCTTGTGTGATATGATGATGATGCCAGTATGTGCGAACCAACCTTAGCGGATGTGAACAATAGAGAATAAAGAAAAACAAAAGGTAAACAAGTGAGTGAGAATTCTGAAATGTTTGCGGTATTTAAACACATATTACGGGAATGTAAATTTGCGTCCTAATTTGGGAGCCTTGTTGTGCTCGAGGTAGGCTTAGTGACAAATAGATTTGGAAAAATTCAGTGCCAATAATTTCCTCATTTCATTAATGTAAAAATAGACGACCCAAAATGACACTAAATAAGATAATGTTACTAATGCCACTTGGCCTTATTACATTTTAAAAGCAAGTGAACCTAATCTACTTGGTCCCAGAAGGACCCTCTCCAGACTGGATGCTTTTGTCGATCTGTTCCCCAGTTCGCACAGATTCAGTAGTAAGAATGCCCTTGCCAAATGTCCTCCTTCATTTTCCTCAGCGTTTTGGCAATCGGTGACTCTCTTCCTCATTTTCCCTTCCAATTCCATCAGAGTGTACTCCAGATATTCCAGCCTTTCGCTGGATTTAACAACCCTCTCTTTCCACTCATTGATCATTTCCATGTCGGCCTTATGTTGCTCCATATGCTCAGCTTCAAACTCACGAATTCTTTTGCGCAGTTTGTTATACTTCACCTGTGCTTCAGCAACTTTGTCTATGACCCTGTTTCCTGGACCAACCCTTGGCTCGAAGATTCCTACTATGTTATCATCCAACCATGAGGGGTAAAAATAGGTATGACCCGCATGATATCGATCCGGCTCGATGTTATCCTTTTCCACGATAATCTTCAAGTGCCACATATGTTGTGCTTCATTTTTATATGGGATGGCGTCACCCTGAAAATCGGCTATGAAGTTACTCATTTTAGCGACTCGCGGTATGACCTGTCTTCTGCCTGCCTGTCTCATAACCCTGAGGGGAGCATAAGGGTATATGCCCCTTAACCTAATCAATACCAAGTGTGGTACATCACTGGATCTGATGATGAACTTGTCGTTAGGGAACCACTTGAACATCCATTGAACCTGGTCCTCAGTTAAATTGTTGAAAAACTGCACCCATCCTAGAGCATCCTTAGATTGAGCAAACATGTCTGTGATATAGGTCATTCTCTTTGGATGATGGAAGTCTATGTGATCATTCCACGGCCTTCGTGGAAATTCCTGACGGCAATGACCCTTTTAGAGATGTTCTAGCAGCCAGACTTGCACCAACAAATTGCAACCCTCGAAGATTATGAGCCCCTTCTGACAGCGTTCCAAGGCCCAGTACATATCTGCAATGATCATAGGGACAATGATATATGCCTGCCACTCGATCCTGTCCATCAATATTTTGGCCACCATGGCCAGCCTGGTGTGGATTCTGTCCCATTGGATCGGGAACACTAGCACGCCCAAGAAACAAACGATAAACACAAAGACCCTAAGGTGAATCCAACCCAAGGAGGTGATGGAGAATTCATCATCGAAAATACGGTAAGACCTACTGTGACCGTATCATTCATAGAGGAAGTCAAAAGGTATGTCAGAGTTTTTCAAGCACTCCAAGTCATCATTCTTCTTTAACCCCATCATCTTCAGAAATCCCCTAGTGGTGCGATTTTCAGGAGCCAATAAACCAGGGCCATCCCAAGGTAGCCTAGCAAATCCCCCTATTTTTTCCAAGAGGGGGGAGGGGGTCATTTCTATGTCTCCAAAGCAGAACACAGCCCTTTCGTTGTCCTAGAACATGGTGGCAGCCTCGATCAACATTTTTTTGGCTGAAGATCCAACAAAGAAGGGGAATTTCCTAAGACTGGTTTTACATGATTTTGGTCACTTGAGGGAAGATCTCTCCATCAGTCTAGTAGTAGTGAAGGTATGCTACCGACCAAGCCGAACTTGGGGACTTGATGCCTCATTTTCTGCAAAATAACTATAGTTAGGCCCCTTCCCTCTTCGGGTTCGTCTACTTATGTAAGAATGATTAGCATATTGGCACTTATTTCTCCAAATTAATGCAAACAATCGTGATTGCATCCCTTGGGATTATGGAAAACCCGATAGACTTTTGGGTGAGGCTTGTCCTAAAGGGTTATTATGTGGACAACATATTACCCGGCTAAGTTAATCAGAATAAGGTTGCTATAGAGGTATAGACTGGGACACTCAAGCGGACAACTTGAGGGGGAAATACACGAAACCATCGAATGCACCGCTGATCGACTAGTTTTACCGCAAATACGCCTTTTCGAATTTATAAGGGTGATATATAGGAAGAGCACAAACACTCATCAACCGTTGCTATACGCACAAGTGGAATATGATATTGAGCATGATATATGTAGCAATAATAACATGTTGTCAAGTATTTGCACGTTTTAAAAAAATGATAAATGTGGTATTTAAATAATTGAAAGACAGTTACAACAAAGAAAACAAAGAGACAAGTCAGTTTCAGACTATAAAGGAAATCATAAATTCTTGAAAAATAAGTATTAAATCCAAATAAAGGGCAAATGGGAAGGGTGCACATGTGTTAACAGAAATAAGCATGCTTAAGACTAATTCACAAAAACAAGTTCATTATGGTAAGAGCCTAAAATATCCCCAGCGGAGTCGCCATGTTGCCTTGCCTCATTTTTCCTTATAGAGTCGGGGTTTTGACATTCATTGGGAACAACTCATTTCCTTTCAGGAACTGGTATTGGAATCTCGAAGAGTCACAACCTAACGGATTAAGGTGCGTTAAGGCACCTAATGCAAGTAACTCAGAAAACTAGTTTGCATTACCAGAGATTGGGTAAGGGCTCGAAATAACCTTGCGAGGAAGGTGTTAGGCATCCCTCGCGGTCCACAACGGTGGGTCCCGGACGAACTCGAATTATGTGAATTAGTCTTTTAAACAGATAGAGCAAATTAGACAAGTTGGCGTTACATTTAATAAAAGGGGTAAAAGGGGTCCTAAGTTCTTTAGCCTACAGGATCACATCTCTACAATACCCGGTAAGCCTTCCTCAACTAGAGGCGCACAGGTCATCATATCCTTTTACTACCCAATTACCCTTCCCTTAGTGGTTATAGAAGCAATTTTGATTAAATAAACTCTATGCGTGCATTGCCCGTCCTTTCCTTATTGTTCGGAGGTGTTTAGGACCTCTAATTTTAGGCAGTTCTAGACTCCCCTAAGGAGTTAGGAAGGGAAAATCTAAGCGGCAATAAAGAAAAAACAGTACTGTCAGGTAAGAAACAATTAATGGGGCTCATGTTTACCTCCACAAATAAAAAGACAATTAGCACGTCTCAAACAGCATATTTCAGATATTTCAGAAAGATCGTAGAACATGATATCTAGGTGAGCATGGCAAGCAGAGAATATGCAGCATTGTGTTACGGTGAAGTGATAGAGACCTAATCAGTTTGCCTACTAATTTTAAAACCTGTTGAATCTGGGCAGTCACAAATAAGCAAAGCACAGTTTCATAGCTTTTATTAGACCATGATTACATATAGGCTTGCCTAGGCGTGGATCAATAATACCCAATAAACATGTTGTCTAATGCAATCAGAATTCTGGGAATCAGTTTAAAACAGTTCGAATTTATAAAGTCCTATAGGCATGCTGGTCTAGGTGCTGAATATTACATTACAGAACTGGTTTATAAACAGTTATCTCAATGACATCTAAGTGTTGGGATTGTTTTTAAATATTTTTATACACAAGATAGTTATTGATTTAGGCAATGTAGACATGGTTTAAAGCGAACACAAATACATTCCTAAGGCAGGATCTCTAATGCACAAAAAGAATGGACGTTTTTATTAGGTTGAATTATTGCAGTAACTTAATAACATGATTTCTAGATGATCATGATTATGCAGAAACAAAATTTCGTAACAAATGAGGTAGTGTGCTTATAACATGTTGTCCAGTATGCAAAGTGATCCTAAAAGCATGGTTTCTAATGCAGGTAAACATAATATAAACCTAAAGCATGATTTCTAATGCAAGTAACATAATATAGACCTAAAGGCATGATTTCTACCCGGTTCCCCATAAAAATCATATAAGAATCCCCCCTTTTCCAATTTCCCCAATATCTGCTTACAAAGATCATCATTACAGACCATAAGTGAATAATTTACATAATAAATATAAGCCATGCTATAGGGAGCCTGAAATAGGCCCATAGGGAACCTGGAAGTACCAGACCTTCAAAAAAGTCCAAGATTGCATAGTCCATAGTATCCAATGAGGTATCCTGGTGCGTCTAAGTTCCCAAGTGCCTCAAGGACCCCGGGCAATGCTCACACCAAGATCTCTATTAATAGAGAAGTAGTTATGTGCAGTGTGGAAGGGCCAACCCCAGTGTGCCAGAGTTCAGAGGAATCTCCTGGATTCCTAGGCAGTACACACACTAGAGGGGCAGAACTTAAATAATCTAAGAGTACAAGTGAGAGTGCCTGACATAGTTGGAAGAACATAGTAAAAACAGCATAGAGATAAAAAATTTAGGAGTGAAAAGGTATTTCAGGAATGGAAACAGTTTTAAGAAAAAAAAATTTAAGAGTGAACACCGTTTTGAAAGCAATTCTGAGAAGAACAAAGATTCAACAAACAACCACACAATCACAAAAACTTAGAGTGCCCAGATTCAAAGCCATTTATTACTTCATTCTAAGTAAAGACACACAAGTTTACAAATAGGGATCAGGGAGGTTGGGAACATAGGGAGCTTAAATCAGATTACATGAACATGGATAAGAGGGGAAGCATATTGATCAACAAGTACACAGAACAACCAGGGATTGATTACCAGTGACCAAATTCATAACATTCGAATACAAACTACTGATTCAGAGTATTAACAAGGAAATTGTACTTAAAGTTAAAGTGATAATAGATATTAGAGCATAGAGACAGAATGCAGGAATATCCATATTGAGGACAAGGGTCTACCACACATAATTAGTCATACCAATTGTGGTTAATTAGATAAATTAGGAGCCTGAACTACTTAAAATGAGCATGTTAGTTGAAGGGAAGAGACAAGAGCTCAAGCAAACATCCTGATTAAAACATTGAACATGAGGGGGTAAAACTTAAGCATACTGATCTAAGCAGTAAATATGAAGAACAACTAGGTACATAATCAGTCAAACTAGTGCGGAAATAGGTATGGATTTAACAACTGTGGAGCACATAGATTTGAATTTCGGAATGATATTGAAATAAGAACATACAAGTTAAAAAAGCAAAGTGCAGAAGGTAAAGCAACAAGTGTTCCACAGTCTAGCCTTGGCTTTCAGCCGGCTAGACGAGCATGAGCACAAGTAGCAGAATGAAAGATGGGAGAAAGTTTTGAGTTTGTGTGTGTATTTTTTAACTACTGTCCGTGTTCTTGAGAGGTAGAACAAGAGTGTATATATAGCATTTAGGGAGTAGAGCAAATAAGGTAAAGAGAATCAGAAGTCAGTCAATTAGGGGGCAATCAAATAATCACAGAATCAATTCATGTAAGAGAGTCCGGAATTGACCCCTTAATTAGGGGCAATCACTTAACGGTCATAGCAAAAGGGGGTTAATTAGGGTAAGGAGTCCAAATCATACTAAATAGTGAATCAGTAAGAATCCCAAAACAACAAGGATAACTTATTAAGGAAAGGGTGATCAATTAAAGTCACAAATAAGGGAACAAATAAGATCTGTGCACACAGATTTTAACAGTGCAAAATAATTGGAAATAATCAGTAAAACCTTCAAAAGAATACTGATTTTTGGGAAAGAATTACTCAGATTCCATAAATAGAAATTAAATAAGTAAAGCTTCACATAAATACAAAATTCAGCAAGAAAAACAGGTTCAAACCATAAATAAAGATTAATTAGGGCAAAATCCCATAGAAATACTGGATTTTAACAAGGAAAACATTTAAGCCCAAAAACGGAGTAAATTAATACGAATGATATCACAGAAATAACAAAGTATCGAAGCAAAATCGAAGAAACCCGTATATCGCACAAAATCAACTAGGGTTTTAACATTCATGCAAAAATCAGTTAAAGATGATGAAGAAACAATTAACTAAACACCTAGAACTTGGAAAAATCGTTGAAGAAAATTCTGAGATGAACACTAGATTAGAAAGAGTGATTAAAAATCGAAATAATTAATTAAAACATGAGATTTTTTTTTAAGGAAAACACTTAATAACATTCGGATCACCTCAGATCTATAAAGATCTGAGAAGAATCGACAGTATCGAACTAGGGTTTTCAGAAAGTTATAGAGATGAAGAGAATTGGTTGAAAACCCATAGATTCGTACTAGAAACGAGAGGAAATCGATACTCACAAACGAAAGTGTCCTAAGATAGGCCGGTAAATGACTTTCAAGCCGGAACAGGTTGGGTTTCCGTAAGATCCTCTCTAGGACTCATGAAATCAAACAACAAGAGGGTATAGGAAACTGGTGGTTGTCGGAGAATGCACAGAAACACCATGGAAAGGATGTTTCCGCCAGTGATGGCGATTAGGGCTTGTGACGACCCAAAGGGGTCATCACCTGGATTTAATTGAATTCTATGTCTCTAAGGCCTTGAAAACCTCATTTGGAGTCGCCTCGATTTGCGTGCGCAGTCCGGGCGCATAGCCGGTAAGCTTAAATATGAAATTTTGTGAAAATGCTATGTTTTGATGTTAAAATGAATAAATTTGACGTTGGTCAACGTTTTGGGTAAACGGACCCGGACTCGTGATTTGACGGTCCCGGAGAGTCCGTAGGAAAATATGGGACGTGGGCGTATGCCCGGAATCGAATTCCGAGGTCCCAAGCCCGAGAAATGATTTTTTTAGTAAAATTGTTTTCTGAAATTGTTTATGGAAATTGGAAATGAAATCTGATTAGAAAGCGATGGTATCGGGCCCGTATTTTGGTTCCGGTGCCCGATCCAGGTCTTATATATGTTTTAAGTCCTTCCTGTGAAATTTGATTTAATACGGACGTCGTTTGACGTGATTTGGACCTAAATTTGAAAAATTGATGTTTTATAAAGTTTAAAAGAATTCTTGGATTTTGAGGTTTAATTCGATGTTTATGATGTTATTTTGGAATTTGATCGCACGAGTAAGTCCGTAGGATGTTTTTGAGGTTGTGTGTATAATTGGTATGGAGCTCCGAGGGCTCGGGTGAGTTTTGGATAGGCCACGGGTGCATTTTTGGACTTTGAAATATAGCTGGTGTGTTCTGATCTGCAGGCTTCGCATTTGCGAAACCAGTCACGCAAATGCGAGCTCGCAAATGCGAGCCATGCATCGCAAATGCGATGCCTGCCTAAATCCTCTGTGATCGCAAATGCGATCTCTTCTTCGCAATTGCGAAGTCGCAAATGCGACAATTGTTTCGCAAATGCGAAACTTTGGGATTTCTTAAGGGTTCGCAAATGCGAACCCTGTTTCGCAATTCCCACATCTGCAGAGGTCGGGGTTCGCAATTGCGAACCCCTGTTCGTATTACCCATCTGTGACCTGCAATTTCTATACTTAGCCGATTTTTAAGTCTATTTACACTATATTACAAACACAACTCCGTTGGCGTATTTTCCAAGAACAA